>NC_056737.1:511801820-512401820 GCF_019279795.1 Protopterus annectens | reverse complement strand
GATGAATGTTTAAATTGGGCTTGTCCAACATTCTTGCACAGAGGACTGGATTTATTATTGCTTGATTTCCTGGGGGGTGTGAAAACAAAAAAAAAACTTTCTATTTTTGGGTTTCTAGGGCTCACAATGATTAAAAAAATCATTGAAGCATAAACTCTGCAGAGACTACTCCTAGGGATTTCATTGCATCCTGATTGTGGGTTACATGGCAGCATATGCAACACACTGCATTTGTCAGGCTACATGGCAGCATATGCAACACACTGTATTTGTCAGGCCTCACTCTATGTGCAGTAAAATAAATGTCACCCTGCCTGCTGAAATAATTATGTATTTTGCACTTCTAATCTAACCACACTTAAGATAGACATATTCTGGATATAGACTGCATTTTTCAATCCTAAGCAGATGTTGTAAATTTAGACATAGTGGACACAAGAGTATACACACATTCGAATGGCCATGCAAGGCTTTTGGAAGAGACTTTCCATACTGGGCTCTGTCTCTGAAATAGTTTGAGGTCTGCTAATCATAGTTATATTGTGCTTTTAGGTGCAGAGGTAATAAAACACACAGATGCATATTTATTTCTGAATATCCAATCGTTTTCCCTTTATGATTTTCTTTCAGTAATAACATTTCATATGCTGGAAAACATCAGTTTCTGGGACAAAGAAATACTGGTTTAGTTCTTATGTTATATATACAAAATATATATTTTAATTGATGAATAACATATTCCCACACTGTGTGAAAAAGTGAAAATGCGTATGTCTTTTGTAAAATGACTCTAAAGACTTTTGCACAGTGGAGGCTGTGAAATTATAAGACACAAGCTAGCAAATGCTATTTCATTAGGAAAAATAAAAGACATAATGACTACATAAAGGTATTTTAACTTGTTACTCTCAGACACATACACTGCCTCCAGGCCATATCAATGATCATTCAGTACCGGTGTGTAAATGTCCTGTGTTATCACAGATAATATGCTTCCTCAACCATAACCAAAAACCTGTCCACCTTCTATATTTCTGAGGTTTGACTGTGAAGAAGTAAAATAAATAATGACCACATATACTGCCCCCCCCCCTGACAAGCCATGTCACTATATCAAGAATCATTTAACAGTTAGCATGTAATTGTTCTGTTCTTTCACGTGCAACCCTTCTCTGTACTCTCTAACAGGATAGCCTTCTTTTGTGTACCTCGCTGATCTAAGCTTTTATGAAAGAAAAAAAAATTGCCACAGTAATGTTTCAACTCAGTTTTGTTATGTAAGCACTTGTAACTGTCCTGTGCTTTTACCGACAGAGTGCCCCTCATCCCTTCATCACTCACAGACTGCCCCCCAAACAGATACTTCTGGTGATTACCTCTCATGTCTAATCATGAGGAAGCTCAAAAGTAATGGCCACATTAATTTCATTCAGCTTGCTGCTACAATTGCCACAACCACTACAATAAACACCATAATACACTTAAAAAACATGAATAAAAATGCTGCAGGTGGCAGTGTATACTCTTACCACTGTCCACAGATGATGTCTAGTAAACTGTTAAGAATTAAAAAAATACATGCAAAGAGCATCTACAGCAACCCAATCATAGTGTTCTCTTTAATTTACAAGTCCCAGCACCAGAACCTAAAGTCTTCACTGAGTTTTAACTCACTGCCTGTACTAATTGCCTTCTAGGCTTCTACAATATCATTTGTGTTTTCTTCTTGGTATTGGGAATTTTGAGATGCTGTGTCTTATAATACCTAGTTCTGAGACAAAGGCACAAAAGTTACTCTCCAGCTTGGCAGAGCTCAGTGGGTTATGGAGAACCCTCTGGCAGGTCAGTTTCTGTCTTGCAAGCAGCAATGTTGGACAAGCCTGTTCTTAATCATTTTGTCACAAAAAATGTAAATTCTATATGTAATACTGAATTGCCTTTACTGGTCAGTGAACTGATGTGTCTTTAGTCCTGTAACAACCTTTCATAGATGTGTCAAGTCATTTTTGCCAGCAAAAATGGAAATGCAGAGCCATATCATTATAAAGTATGTATTCATAAGTCATTAGTTAAATTATCAGAGATGCTGTAGCTATATTGTCCTGCTTATGTTGCATCTTAGGTTGTGGAGTTTGTTGCAGCCATAGAACAATGTAGAATCAGAACAGATAGCTGTCGTCATGAAGCTAGTAACTGTCGCACAGCAACATGGTACATATCTCCAACTGTTGACAATCCGTCTTCCTAATGGTTTAATCAGCTTCCATTATAGCCGAGAACAGTGGAGGCTTTAATGGAGCATTGAAAGTGCAATGGCTGGCCTCATTGTATTGTATGTTTTATTCATGCTTGGAATATATTGCAGCACTGCCTTACCTTTCATCAGCTAATAGGAAACTAGTTTTTTATTGTATAAATGCTGTAAGCAATTGTATATACTTCAGTTGTTACCAAATCTTCAAAGTCTGTTACACAAATAAATAGCTCTTGAAGCAGCTTTTGTTTTATTTGCATTGTTTTGTGAATTTGTGTCTTTTGTATTAGTTACTATTTTCTAGTGTCAAAACAAAGTTTAATAGGTACATAAACCATTAGATTTGCATGAATTAGTGTGTATTTGACACACGTTTGGAACTGTGTTCCCAAAGTACTTTTATTCCAAGATTATAATTTCAAGATGTCGTGTCTTCAGAAACTGCCTTTTTTTCTCTGAATTTTTTCATTCATATCTCATATCCTCATTTGCAAACCCAACTTGAAGATTTATCTGGAAGAAATTATAAGCTTTTCACTTCTTAGCTTGATAAATGAATAGATATACAGTCATCTGCACCCAATTGTGTCAACGTGCATATGCAGTAATTTAGTAATCACTAGGGCTACATCTTCAGCTTGCAGTGAACCATTCTCAGTTTTTTTTTAGAAATCCTTAATCATTGAACCACAAAGTACATTTCTGTGCCCATTGGGTAGTGGTTGTTCTTACTTTATCAGGTAAGAACTTGCCTTTATATCTCTTTATTTTGCTTTTTTCAGTATTCATGAACTGTGTTACTTAGTTGTAATGAGAGAGATCCTAAATATGGCATTTTGCAAACAGAACCTTTAACTAAACTTCATAATACCTCATTCTGGATTAGGGAAATGCAGAGTAAACAAAGCAATCATGAGGATTAATTTGTATTTGCCTGACAACATGAAGAGATGTTGGAGTGACATGACATTTCCTTCCTTACCAACCTGAGCCATGTGGAAAGCAAATCTGAACTGGATTTATTTAGCTACCTAATGCCTTAAGATTGATTGCATAGACATGTTCTGTTCTGAATAAAGACACATTTAAATTCATACTTTCTTCCCATTTTAGTTCAGCCTTTTTTCTTTCAAAAGATTTCAAGTCTGGGATGCTTTCAAGCCTAGGGTATTCATGCACATGGCATTCTGACATGTACTGTTACATCATGTGCCACCATAGGAGACCATAGCTAGCCCTTGTGCCCCTAAGTTCCCTTATGCCACTCTCACAGTTCAGATCTTGATACTGACTTATATTGTGGAATAGGTCTCCTGTTTTATGTTTAGCAAGTCTGTCAAAGGGATCATATGGCACAGAGATAAGGACTAAAGACCTCATGATCTAAGTGGCAACAAATCAGTCTACCATTTACTAACAGGGAGAAATACTTCTGTTTTATGTTGCCATAACAGTCTTTGAAGGCACCAAGCATGGGACTTGGAAAAAGGGTCCTATGTACATCCTTAAGTCTTTGCTGGAGCACCATCAAAAGTTTAAAGAAAAGGAGGTAGAACTCAATCAACACCCTGTTGAAATTAAGTCATTTTCAGACATGACCAAATAATGCACTTGTCTTGCTAACTCACCTTTAACTGATGATTGTTTGAACTTGCAGATTCATTCATGTTAGTAGATGGCAAGGGGCAGAGAGGAGGGGCTCCTTGGCTTATACCCTGTAGGAAGCATATTCCAGAGTGTAGACACTATCCTTCCCCAACTTGGTTGGTTGGAGCAGAAAAGCAACATCAACATCATGCCTGATTCCATGAAGTGGCTAGACCACCAGTCACCAGACTGTAACTTGTTGGTTGCATGGTAGACTATGGGCACTTTTCTCCAGACCTTCTTCTGACTCATTAGGGACTGGCATACATGAACCATGATTCATACCACAGACTTCGGATAATTGTTTGGCATCTCATTGAACCTGTCCATGTGGGTATATACACACTCATTTAGGGAACCTGGCCTGATAATGGCACTGAGCCCAGCACAGGCCTCATTGTCCTCTCTGCTCCTCCAACAGATGCATCCCTTAGCTGCATTTTCCTATAGCCTAGTTTTTGGCAAGCATTTGCCCTTACATATTGGACATGCACAAGCTTGACAATCTAGATCAGGTGGAGGATCAGAGTTCCCTGATCTTGGTGTTTTGTGAAAAGTCTTAGGAGTGAGAAGTCATTCCTTCTAGTAAAGCTAGGGACACTGAGGTGCATACAGTGAGATTTTGACTAATATCTTCAAAAAGACTTCTTTGTAATCTCCTCATTCCTTCTGGACTCAGAGACCACACCACTGTGGCACTGTGCTGCTTAGCATGGAGTCTAACGTTTAGGACAGAGACAATAAGATTCACAACCCTCAACTAACTGTTTATCTCACCTGTTCAGAATCTATAGTCATCTGCTGTGGATTAGAGAAAAGAAAAGCCTTCCTCCCTTCCAGAGTCCAAGATTTAAGAGGAGATGATTAGGACTATGCCTCTGTTTCCAACTGAGACTACCATGCATTCTGCTGTAACTTTGAATTTGCTCTACCCCTTCAATAGGGAATGTTTTTGGCCAACTTTGATAGGACATAATTGATGACATCTTGCAGGAGAAACAGGTCTACTGCTCTGTTGAGTCCCTCTATGATTCTCGTTTTGCTCTTTCCACCTCTTCTTTTTCCAAGCCTCTCCACCCCATGAATTAAAAAAAGCCTCTTCGCAAATTGAGGAATGTACTCAAATGTCACATGGTTTTACCCTCTCCATTTCTGCCATCCAACTTACTCAAAAGGATAACTGCACTGGCCCAAAAGTCATAGTTTCTGGCTGTCATTCAGGATTGTATGTTGGGGAAATGGATAAGTCTGTACTAGATTAGAGAACTATCACATAGTACCAGTGGGTTCATGACATAGTCACAGGAAGTGACATCTTTCATCTTTTAGTTTTTCTCCCAGACAGAGCTATGTGCAGAGAGTAAACTGTCTCCATGGAGCTTTTATGCCAGTTCAGTCACCCCTTTTTTTGATAAGGAGTTTTGGAATAAAGCTAGCATTTTATTATTACTGCTTCCTTTCTATTCTGAAGGGGACAGTAGTGTTCTGTCTCATCTAGGATACCAGTAGATTTTGTGAGCTTATCAATTGTGTCAGTTTCCAGGTGGTAATTATTCAAGGACTTATGTCACTCTGCCACAGAATGCCTAAGTTTGTTGCTAGACGTGGCAGATGTCTTTTAGGTTCATAGATTCATAACAGGTTACTAGGCTAATAGTCCTAGAGCCCTTACAAGCCTAGCCATATTTATCCCAAGTTGCCCCGATTGTCGGTGGTTAAGTAAGTGAAGTTCGCAGAGATAAGGGTCTATGGTAGTTAATAACCCATGAGGTTCCGCCATGGTTGGGTTAGCAACAAATTTCACTTTAGGGACTGGCTTTTACAGTAACTTCAATAATCTTGTTGGATTCGTTGTTGTAGTATGTCAAAAGTTATTGAAGCTGTCAGGAAGCCTATATCCCAGCAGACATATTCAGCCAAGTGAATGATTCTACTCTTTGATCCAGCAGAATTTCAACTGCCCAATTCAATTAACTTACCTGTTTTACATACCTATATGATTTATCATCACCTGTTGAAGCTAGCAGGAAGCCTTCCAACCATCAGACTTATTCAGACAAGTGAAGGGTTTCTCTACTTTTGCAAATGGATATCCTATACTATAGCAGTGAACTTACAGACAATTGTGGCATATCTCAAGCACCAATGTGACTTGAACCTTTTTTCCTCTAAGGTTAGGGTATATATGTCAGTTATTTCTACCCTTTACTACCTTGTGGAGGAAAGGATTATGGCCCACCACTGGCTGGTTAGTCAGTTCCCTAAAAGAATTTTGCATCACTGCCCAGCTTTCAATCCCTCTACTCTGCGGTATTTAAATTTCATGCCTGACAGGATGGTCCAACCCCTGGTCAAATCAGCCGGCTCAGCAAAACTGGTAATTGCTGTTCTGGAAAAGACTTTTTCTAGTAACCATTACCTCTGCTTGCCAGAGCTTAGAGTGACAGCTGTGTTAGGCAAAAAAAACTTACCTAGCCTTGCACAAGGACAAAATGTCTCTTATGGTCTGCTGATGACATGATATCCTAGAACTTCAGGTGCAGAATATGTAGGACATACACTGCAGAATATTGGATTGCTCAGCACATAGTACTTTCTCATGTTTCTCATCCCTGCCCTTCCCCACCTTACAGTCCACAGCTTCCTCCTCCTTCTTCTCCCTTTTTGTCCCTCACAGAAACACCCATAATATAATTTTTGGTTTCTTTTTATCTCCCTCCTACTGAACTCAGTTTTCAGGCTAAAGGAGATAAAAAAGATGAGATGTGCATTCTGCTGTTTAACTTATAACCCATTAATACTTGATCAAGTATTTATGTAATGTGAAACATTATTCGAGATGATCACACAATGCATTCAGTAAGATGAAATCACAACAGCTTTGTGGCTTACTAGTAAAATTGCTGTCTTATGGCATAAAGCTCTTTCAATATGACAATAATTGTTAATTGCACTTTTCTGATAAATATTGCTCATTTAAGCTATGAGCAATATATTTATATAGCAGGAACATGCAGGTGGAATTCTTCAGCTTGAAGTAGTGCCAATTCTCAGATCAGATCATGCATGCAAATATTAGGGTTGAAGATGGCAACAGTGACTAGGCCAAAACAGCACAGGTTGGATATGCTTTTTTTTAAGGGGCGGGCTCTAATACAAGCTTAATAGATTAGTGAACTGTGTCAATGTTTGTGTATGTGGTGGGGGTAGATTCTGGTAAGAAGGCTTTTGTAGAACAGAATGATCACTTTTAAGTACAGATCAAGGGTGAACTATAAAACTATTCAATTCAAACAAGGTTTAGCAGTAGTAAACAACCGTCAGAGAATTCAATGTGAATAAAAAAACTCCAACTTCGAATGTCAAACAGTTTAATAAGAAACAAAAATCAAAGCTTTCAAGATAATAATAGAAGAACCCCTGCAGTGAAATATATTATAAATAAGAACTGGCAAATTTTGAGAAGTTTGCCTGATTTACAACGCATATTGGGGGATCGACCAAGATTTGTATATACGAACTGTAACAGCATCACGAGAAGGCTATGTTACAAAGACTTTAATTTAGGTGGTATGGTAAGCAAACCATTACAGTCTAAAATAAAAACCATACCATGTTATAATTGTAGTTGTTGTAATGATATTTTGACTAATAATAATTTTGTACACCCCATTACGAAAAAAAAACTTTTATTTTTTACTGCCATGTTTCGTGTAATACTACATGTGTGGTATATCTTGCTACCTGCATTGCATATCCTTCTTTTTATATTGGCAAATGCAGTTGCAGGTTCAGGGAATAGATTGTTGAGCACAAATCTGAAATACGGAGAGCTGTAACAACAAATGCATTAAGTAAATATATACTAGAGACAAATGGTGCACATGATTTTAAATTTAGGGTGATATCTGTTATTTACAAATCAAGTCATGGTGGTAATATAGATAGCATATTAGACAATGCTGAATATAGTTGGATTCTTAGACTAAGAGCAGATAGTGATTCGGGTATAAATAGTGCTGTGACTTTAAAACCTATTTTAGTAAAGAAACAAATTTGTAATTAATTATATAACTGTTTGAATTATATTATAATTGTTTTTATTGGTTGTCTGTGGTCAAATGACTTGCATTTTTTATATATTAAAAGTTTCTAACGCAATGTGATATATTAACACTGAAGAAAGGGTTATCCCAAAAGCATTGTTTTTTGTTTCTTATTAAACTGTTTGACGTTCAAAGTTGGAGCTTTTTATTTGAACTATAAAACTATGTCACTGTTGAGAGAAGAAATTTTAAGAGTAGGTTTACATATTTAAGAAGGGAGCTGATGTGAAAACAAGGGAAATTGGAATGTAGATCAGGAGGCAATAAAGAGAAAGTTAGAGAGGTGAAAATTAACTTTATTAACTGTTTATATTACTGGATTGATAGAGAATTTTTAAATTTTGAAAGTACCCCAAAATTATGACAGCTTGAGAGAGGTGGCACCAAGCTGAGAAAATATTTGAAAGGATTTAGTGATGCAAAAAATATTTAAGAGTTCTTTTTTCACACCTTTGTTGAGTTATCACTTAAGACACAGGCAAACAGTCATTTATATAAAAGAAAACCATATTAATATATTCCCAGTTACAAACATTATACATCACATACACTCTCTTATACAATTATCATCAAGCCAGCATTATACAAATTGCTGAATTTCTACTTTCACTTAAAACTCACTCCTCAACTAAAAAATTATTCTCCATGCATTGGTTCTATAATTTCCAATTTTTCTATGTAATTTGCCCCTACTCCTTTCTAAGGATTCTACTTCTAGTTCTTTTATCTCTGTTACAATAATGCAGTACTTTAAATACAGTTGGTTTAGACTAAATACATTTGGTTTAAACTTTGTTTTCCATTTTCTAGTAACTATTTTTTTCACTAGAATTAAACTTAATAAGGCCTTACTAAGTCTTGGCATTCAGATCATGTATACCAACTCAAAAATATTTTAGTTACACCCATTTTCCCAATATTTATAACAGAGTACTTTGTAGCAATTTTTTTAAAGTCTGCCAACTCATTATACTCCCAAAACATATGTTCCCAGTTACTGCCATCTTCCTCTTCACATATACAGCATTTGGCAACTACCCGAGGAAAAATTATTTGGCATCTGCTTCAGGTATTAAATGCCTATACAAATAATTCTTAGCAAAAATCCTAAATCTTTTAGACTTTGTTGAATATTTGAAAGCCATTCATATTGTGCCCTTATGAGATGCTTATTTGATCTCTCTTTTGAATCTTTTCTAACCTCCTCTGATTGATTCCTATACATATGCAATATTTTATATACCCTACTATCTAAACCTTTTCTTAACAGCAGTTTCTGTTCAAGAGTCAACTAAAAACTCTACCAGAGCAGGTATTTTACTTAGGATTCCCCTATTTCTTTTTCTTTGCCTGTACTTTGAATCATTCCCTGATAGGGAAGGCAGTCTCTATAGCTTGTAGTCCAAGGTTTTCTTGTTTTCTTCCCATTCTATTATCTCTTCATCTCTACATATTTGTTCCCACTACCTTGGCTCCTTTGTCATTTTTTCCAGTAAATTCCTGCCTCCTCTAGCCTATTCTCTGCACCCCTAATTGAAGTCATCCCTATCAGCAAAAACTTCTTTCTCCATTCTCATGTTGGCTTAGTTCTTAGAATACTTTCTGCTACTTTACGAATATAATATTATGTACAACTGTTGTTATTCTCCTTAAGGACCTGTATCCCAAATCCCCTCTCTCCTTATTTATTCATTTTCTCCTCTGCTTCATCATCACCCATTTCCACTTTGAATTATAACTTTCTGCTTGTGTTATGTGTATGAGCCTTATCATATTGTTGTAATATATCTATCCAAATCAGGTAGTTATTGTCCACAACTTCTCCTCTGGTTGATAAAAACATGCCCGACCTAAAGGGACTACAAACATTTTCATTGCTTGTATCTTGTTGCCCGTATCCATAAACAAGAGCTTCCACTTTCTTATTTTTTTATTATCTTTTGTTAAGTTTCTTTCCCACATATCCTTAACTGCCATAACAAACTCCTTTGTATTCCATACTCCATTTTATCATGTCCCAGTAAATATGGGTATTGCTGAACCTATTCATGTGTGGTGACATAGTTTACAGCTATAGCCTTTGTTTTATTTTCATTCATTTTAAGTCCTAAAAAGCCTTGAAACTGTCTCAAGATATTCTACAACACTGAGGCGTCCTTTCCCTTTTATCTGGTACAAAATAATATTGTCTGCAAATAAAGCCAGCTTTTCATGATGACCATACCAATTATATCCTTGAAGTTCTGAGGCCCATATTTTCTTTGCTGTTGTCTCTAAATATATAGCAGATAACAAAGGGGAAAGAGGACAACTCTGCCTGCTTCTGTTCACACACAAACTGTCAGAAAAGAACCCTCCCACATTAAAGTTTGCCCCAATCCCTCATATATCCTCATAACTGACCATATTATTGCATCAGGCAATGCAAATGCTTCCATTGCTCTACTCATAAAATCTCAGTTTAATCTTTCGCATGCTTTCCCTGCATCAAGCCCACCAACAACATCAGTATTTTCTTACATTCTGATTCCCTCTGAATCATCATTACTTTGTTAATGTTGTCAAATGCTTGCTCCCCTCCACAAAACCACATTGATCCATAATTGTCAATTTTTGTAACACCTTTTCCATTCATTATTTTTGCTATTATTGACAGAAACACTTTATAATCATGGTTTAAAATTGAAATCTTACCTTTAAGCATCTATTGCAAGACCACCAGGTATTACAGAGCCCACCTTCTGCCTCTCAGTAGTCATCTTGGGATTAGTGCTTCTGTTTTCTTCTGATGAGAGAAGGAGTGCAGCTACATTATTTCCTGGAGACTGCTGATCACCAGAAACTTAATAACTGCTTTATAGGTGACAGCATGGAAACTGTGCTTATATTCTGATCCTGGTGAGAGTAAGAGCAGAGTGCATTGATTCCTGACTCTTTCTGTTTGGAGAGTGAGTGTCTGTACTTAACGTACCTGATTGGTCTGATTGCTATTTGAGTCATCTGCCAGAAAAAGGCTACAAGCCTGCAGACCCTTGCATCATCTGGGACAGGACTATGGATCACCAAACATGCCGTGACCTGCTTCTCTTCTTGGGATTGGTGCTAACATTTTGCTTCTAGTGAGAGAAGAAGCAAAGGAGTATCGTATCCAAACAGAATGAAGCTGTGCTGAGACCAGCATTAGTAGTAGCCAGGCAGTAGCCATTCATGCAACTCCCCTCTTTTCATCATTCTTGACAAGCTAATTCTTTATTTTTCAGTAAGTACTGCTTGATTGCTTTCTAACTTCAGAATATCTGCCTAAAGACTTCATCTTTAAATTTTCTGTGTCTATGTATTAGTTTCTCCTCGAATGGTTGGCAATGCTCTGTACAGACGCAGGCACCTTGAGTGGCATTTTTCCTGTAAAAGGACTATATCAGGAAACAGCTCCAGTACTTAGTAATAATGACCATCCCTCCTGGCATGTCTAAAGTTCAGTTCCCTGTGCTTTCTCCTATTAACCTGGTGAAGCTGGGCATTCTGAGGCCTTGTAGCAACTGCCTCATGTACACAGACAGCCCTCTCCTCTTACCTTCCAACACTCAGACTTGTGAGAGATGCGCTTATATATCCAAGTTGGAACCCATGCACTCTCAAGCCAAGACCGGAATAGCTGTTCAAGAGGAGAAGGTCAAAACCTGCACCACACCACCTGCAACACTTAGCCCTCCAGAACACCCACCATCATAGCTCTCACATAAAAACACAAATCACACACCCACCTTCGTGGAGGCTCTCAATAGAAATCTACCCAAACAGCAGAGACCTCCAAGGCAGAAACGCATTCAACCACCACAACACAGCACAAACAATAAGACACACAGCTCATCTGCACAGTGGCCCCTCACCCTAAACCCCTAAGGAAAACAGCTTGCCCAATACACTAACCATAGGTGAATCGATAGTGAGGCACACTGATGTCCCACTCACTAGGTTGAATAAGGTAACAGTCAGCTGTCTATCAGGTGCCAGAATTCGAAACATAACACACGCACTCGGGTCACTCCACAAGTACAAGTTTGACTCTGTCACTGTCCATGTGGGTGTGAATGAACTGAGACACACCTCCCTGGTCTACATCAAAAGAGACATGGAGAAGCTCTCAGATTATGTGGCCCAGGCAGGTATGACCCTAACCCTGAGCAGCATCCTACCGTCGCCCAAAATGATACCGCAGTACAAGCAGATTGACTTCAAAACTTGGCTAAGTTTCTGGTGTCATTCTAAGGGGATCCAGTATCTGTCTGCTTGGGATGACATGACTGACAGACCTCGATGCTTTGCCAGAGATGGCCTGCATCTGTCACCCCTGGGTTTCTGGATACTGGCTAAGGCTCTTGCCACCTCTATAGTGCCTTTTTTAGATGATGTTCCAAAGACCAAATTAACACCGTAATAGGTATAAATAAATGCAATCTGAGGGTAATGCTGCTCAATGCTAGAAGTCCAAATCTCAAGATTCACTTGCTCGAAGCACTCCTCAAAGTGGAGAACATTGATATTTGTGCTGTAACGGAGACCTCATTTAAAGTAGTAGAAAGCACCCCTGCGCTGCCAGGCTATAACTCATTCCACACCTTTCAGCCACAGAACACGGAATGAAGCTCCAAAGGCAGTGGTGTCTCCATATTCATAAAGGATATGCACACCTCCAGACTAGTAGCCCAGCATAACACATCTGAGATACTTCAAGTACAGCTAACATTGGGTGAAATGGCGATTCAGGTTGTAGCCTGCTATAGGTCCCCAACCATGTCCCAAGACTCTCACTCCATGTTCCTAAGCTTCCTGGAATTCATCAATTCTGATGCCTTGGACCAGCTCATTCTTATCCCACTAGAGGAAGCAACATCCTTGACCTGGTTATTATTAACATAGGCAACCGTTGCTCTCCACCAATAGTCAATTCCTCCCTGGTTAGATCTGACCACAAACTAATCACCGTGGAGCTCCACATCTCGCCCACACCTCCCGCAAAGGTAACCACCATGAAAAACTTCTCCAAAGCTGACTTTGGGCTTCTAAGAACAGAGGTGGCTAACTTCATGGCACCCATGTCAATGGAAAACTAATGCATGACTGCCGAATCATACACCAATGAACTGTACGAACATGTACATAAATGTATGGAAATAGCCATACCAAACAGAACCAAGACTCTCTCCTCCAAAAAAAGGAAGCCAATCTGGTGGTCCCCTGCTATTAATAAACTCTACAACAGAAGGAAGAAACCAATGCCAAAAAAGGTGAAGTCCCAAGACTGGAAAAACTCCCCTATTAGCCTCAACAAAAAGTTGAGATCCCTCATCAAAACCTCTAAAGCCAGCTATGAAGGTAGAATTGTGGCAGACACTAAAAACAACCACAAAGCCTTCTATAGTTATATCATGAATCTCCATGGCAATACCCAGGTTTGTTCTAAGTTACTGCACAATGGTACCTCCTATACTGAGCCAACAGATATTGCCAACATACTGGCCGATAGATTCAGTGCCAACTTTACCCTTCTCTCCCCCCCTAAAGAACCAGTCACAATACTAGAGGAATGCCAGGCACCCAGCATTACTGCAGCACAGGTTAAAGCTGCATTATCCAAGGCCAAGAATCCAGCTTCCATGGGACCCACCAATATCCCTGGATGTGTTCTACATGAACTACAAAGTGAACTGGCACCACATTTTTGTG
Source organism: Protopterus annectens (assembly GCF_019279795.1). Lineage (NCBI taxonomy): Eukaryota > Metazoa > Chordata > Ceratodontiformes > Protopteridae > Protopterus > Protopterus annectens. The sequence goes on along the minus strand of NC_056737.1, from coordinate 512,388,086 downwards.
CCCGGTTCAATCATAGCCTCACCTCAAGCTTTATCCCTACCGATTGGCGCACTGCTACAGTCATCCCTGTCCATAAAGGGGGAGCGACTACAGACCCTGGAAATTATCGCCCCATTAGCCTGACTACTCTAATATGTAAGGCTATGGAGCACATTATCATGGACCTAATTAACCAGGATATAAGGAATCTCCAAACCCTAGATCCCACTCAATTTGGTTTTGTGAAAGGTAGATCATGAATAAACTAGTAATCTCCAAAAACTTCCTCACAACTCAGTCAAAACCTGAGATAATAGTTCCACTGACCGGTACAATAAAGGTTGTCCTCCACAGATATTCCGATAGTATTCCAATAATGAGAACCACGAGCCACAGCCAAGGAAATTTTAATAAATAAAAATAACCACACCAAACATAAAAAATGAAAACTGAACAGATTTAGCGCGCTTTCGTCTCGTATCTCGAGACTTCCTCAGAATCAACTACAATTCAATTAGCCATTTGTTTAAATACCCATTCATCCCATTTTAATTTATTATATATATACACAATTGGTTGCATATATTCCTTTGTAAGAGCTGGTTAGTTAGACAATTTTAATTATAATATTTATGTGTCCTTTCTTAACAATATGTTACTGTGTCTAGTGTGTTTAACAAGTGACATCAGCTTTCTTGAGATGTATACTACATGTTGTGACAACGAATGAACGACTACAAAAGATACACATGCATATTTATTTATTTTATTCTATTACTATGACAATTTATTGCTATGACAATTAAAATGGGATGAATGGGTATTTAAACAAATGGCTAATTGAATTCTAGTTGATTCTGAGGAAGTCTCAAGATACGAGACGAAAGCGCGCTAAATCTGTTCAGTTTTCATTTTTTATGTTTGGTGTGGTTATTTTTATTTATTAAAATTTCCTTGGCTGTGGCTCGTGGTTCTCATTATTGGAATACTATTGGAACATCTGTGGAGAACGACCTTTATTGTACTGGTCAGTGGAACTATTATCTCAAAGGTAGATCATGCCAGCTCAACCTGGCTGACTTTTTTGAATCAGTCACCAGACCTGTGGATGAGGGCAAGGCAGTTCATACAGCCTACCTTGATCTGGCCAAGGTCTTTGATACCATTCCTCACTTAGGAAATATTGATAAACTCACCAAACTAGGCATCAACCCCTATATCACTTGGTGGTTTGCAAACTGGCTCACAGATAGAACCCACAGATTGAAAGTAGCGGACTCCAAGTCAGACTGCTGACCAGTCACGAGTGGAGTCCCACAGAGATCAGTCCTGGGTCCTCTCCTGTTTGGCATCTACTTCTCAGAAGTCCAGGCCAACACGGAGGGACTCTGGCTGATGAAATTTGCAGATGACTGCAAGCTGGGAGCCGTTACTAATTCCCCAAGTGATGTAGACATTCTACATAAAGGCCTCACTGAGACCAATGACTGATGTTGAAACCATGGCCTTAAGCTTAATGCCAAAAAGATGCGCCATCATTTCCTTTGGGAAAAACTCAGTTCCTTACAACATTGATAGGAGCCCACTGAACACTGAAGACGTTATAACAGATCTACGGGCACAGGCTGACAGCAACTTCTCCTTCAACAACCACATTCCCACTGTAGTCAGAAAGTCCTTCTATGTGGCATATCTTATTACCAAGAATTTTGCATCCAGGAAGAAAGAGGTCATCATCTCTCTCTACTCTTCCCTCATTAGGCCAATCATTGAGTATAATGCCCTATTTGGCATGTATCTCACTAGACACATGCAACAGCTGGAAAGGCCACAAACGTACCACACAAAGAGGATCCTAGGCCTTAAACACATGTCCTACACTGACACACTGAAAAACTGCTATTTTATGTCTCATTTCATCTACTAAGAGGCGAACTCTGCTTGACTTACAAAGCCATGTTTGACCCAGCTCTGTTAGAAATGCTGCATCTAAAGAAATCCCAATCCCTCTACACCACACACTCCAGAGACCTCAACCTCATTACCACAATCAACAGAACATGCCGGAGGGACAGGTTCATAACCCAGGGACTGCCCATGCTCTGAAATAGACTTCCCATACATGTCAAGCAGAGCATCTCCGTGGCCCTCTCAAAGAGAAATCTTTATGAGTGGATGGGAAATAGAAAGTTCACCCTGGGGATCTCTCGTCGGGTGGCACGATGCCAGGGCACTTCTGTGGGCTAGGCTTGTAAAGGCTTCAGGGCCATTAGCCTAGTACATACCTATGAACCTATGAAATGGGCCTGTATGAAGCTTAGGTCTGACAAGTCTGTACTGTCTTTAGGTATCACTGTCATCACAGCTTTCTAACAAGATGTTGGTGCTTCCCCTCCTTTTAAAATACTGTTAAACAAAGCCTACCAGAGTTTTTTTATCACTTTCTTGCCTCCTAGCATCCATACTTCAACAGGAATACCATCTATTCCTGGAGACTTTCCTGCAGATTGATTATGTATCACCATTTTTACCTCATCTCCAACTATCTTAACTATTAATTGTTGAGCCTCATCCATCTTTAACCTTGACATACTTAAGTCTTCCATTAATATTTCCATTTGTACTCTTTCCTGATTTCTCTATTTCTCTGCTTTATACAATTTTTTATAAAATTTCCAAAATATCTCTAATACCTCTAAAGGACCTCCGATTATTTTTCTTGTTAGGCAGTAACCCTTTTTATTTTCTGTTACTTGAGTTGTGCTAAAACTTTTTGTATTCTGGAGTTATGATTGAAAAACAGTTGTTTAACAGCAATCTTTCTAAACTCAAGCATATTATCCAGATACTCCCATAATTTCTGTTTAGCACTCTGCAAATGCACCTCTTCTTGTTTTGTGAGATTCCCTTTATTTTGCAATACTTTACCTTTGTTAGCCCCTCTAAATAATTCTTGTTACTTTTTAACCATATCTCTTTCCACTCAATAGCTCTAACTTCTGAAGAAATTTCTGTCTTCCCTAATAACTCTTGAATAATTTCCACTACCCATTACTTAAATTCCTCTCTTTTTACAAAACAGGTAGGTGGGGAACCATCAGTGTCTAATTTTTAATTCATTACCCTGAATTGTTATTGGTGCATGATCTGACATAGTTATCAGATGTTTGCTGAAGTTTTCAATTAAATGCACATGTTCCTGTGAAATATAGGTTGTGCTTAGTCGAGCCCAGCTATTGTACCTAATATGTAAATTCTCTCGAGTTCCTACTACTGAATTCACTTCTTCCCTGCTGAATATTTTCATAAATTTCTTCAGAAATCTACTCTCTTTTGTTATATTTTCCCTTCTATGTCCCCAGATAAATCCTCTCTTTGCAAATACATTTCTAATCCCCACCTATAAGTTATATTCCCTGCTGAAAGCTGATTATTTTTCCCATTTTTATGTTCCATAATAGCAGTTTTAGGTGAAATGTAAATACTTTCCTAATTCTCCTTCCTTGCCAGTAATCCTTTACTACCACAAATCTAACATTATTATCTATTTTTCTTCTTCTGTCACTATTAGAGCTCCTCTAGCAGTTAGTATAAGTACACCCCATTTCATTTGTTCCTGATATTCTGCTGAATCCATCAAGATTCAACCCTCTACCCTGATCCTGGGTGACTTTAACTACCCAACTATAGGTTGGAAGAACTATTCTATCCCAAACATAAACACTCAGAGATTCCTTGACATCGCAATGCCAGTGCATTGGATCACCTGGTCGACACCCCTACGAGAGGTGAAAATATCCTGGACCTGGTCCTAACCAACATGAGTAGCCACTGTAGCACCCCTACAGTGTAATCCTCCTTGGTAAGATTGACCATAAAGCGATCACTCCTGACACCCCCTTTCCCCCTTGTCAGGGTCAAACAAAAAAAATTTCCAAAGCTGACTACAATCTCCTCAGAGCAAGTATAAGCAGCTTCACAGCCACCATCCCTTCAGTTGGAATTAGCACTAATGTCCACACCTATACCAAAAAAACTATATGAGAACCTACATAGTTGTATGGACTCAGCAATACCTGACAGGACCAAATCATCTTCCTCAACGAAGAGTAAACTTGACTCATGGCAGCAGCAATAAACAAACTCTATAATAAAAGGAAAATAAATTGCCGTCCAGGATCAAGAAAGAACAGGTGCCAAGTTGCAAGCAATCACTCCTTTGTCTGAACAAGCAAATAAGGCCACTGGTGAAATCCTCTAAGGCTAAATTTGAGTACAACTTGGCCACATCCAATAAGGACAATCACAAGGCCTTCTTCACATACATCTGCAATCTCAAAGGTAACACCCAAATCTGTCCTGAACTGGTGATCAATAACACCACATACACAAGTGTCATACATATACCCAACCTGCTGACAGACAGGTTCATTGAAAACTTCACCCCCCGCCCCGTCTCCGACATCAGTAAACCAGGACATACCCAGCACCTGCCCCCCCCCCATCCTCATCACCAGAGAGGAAGTCTTCAATGCCCTCTCAAAGGCAAAAAATATGGTCTCCATGGAACCTGATAACATCCCTATCTGTATCCTATATGAACTGAGGCATGAGCTCTCAACTCCATTAGGCACCTTAATTCAACCAAAGCCTGAGCACCTGCTTCCTCCCAGCCGAATGGAGGACAGCCACTGTCATCCCTCTACACAAAGGTGGATCATCCATAGACCCAGGCAATTATAGGCCCATCAGCCTTAACTTGCCTGATCTGCAAGGCCATGGAATGCATTATCATGGACCTTATAAAAAAGAACACTGGCAACCTCCAAAAGCTTGACCCCACACAGTTTGGTTTTGTCAAAGGGAGATCATGTCTGTTAAACTTGGTTGATTTCTTTGAAACAGTCACAAAAGCCATGGACAAGGGAAAGATGGTGCACAAAGTCTTTGACACTATTCCCCACTTGGGCATAATAGATAAACTCTCCCAGCTAGGCATCAACCTGGCTCACTGATAGAACCCACTCAGTCAAAATAGGGGAAGCCACCTCTAGTAGTAGACCCGTAATGAACAGTGTACCCCAAGGATCAGTCTTGTAGCCTCTGCTGTTTGGGATATACTTTTCTGAGGTGCAAGCCAAAATCAGTGGTCTGTGGCTGACCAAGTTTGCAGATGACTGTAATTTGGGCACTGTCTTAACTTAGTGATGTGAACATCCTCCAAGAGAGCCTTACCCAAACTAATGACTGGTGCGAGAAGCATGGCCTCAAACTGAATGCCAAGAAATGCATCATTATCCCCTTTGAGGAAAATGGCATCCCCACTAATTATCACATTAATAACAATGTACTAAGCACACAATCAGTTGTGAGGGACTTGGGCACCCAGATTGATAGCAACCTGAGTTTTGACCACCACATTTCTTCCACTGTACAGAAGGCTTTCTACAGGACCCACCTCATAAATAAGGGTATTTCATCCAGGAACAAGGAGACCATAATATCCCTGTATTCCTCCCTTATCAGACAATTTATCAAATACAAAGCCCCCTTCAGCCTGTACCTTGCCAAGCACATGCAGCAGCTGGATGGACCACATAGGTTCTTGGCCAGGAAAATCCGGGGTCTCAAACACCTATCCTATACAGATAGGCTAAAAGCCCTGTCCCCTTACTCATTTTCATACAGACTGCTCAGAGGTGACCTGTGTCTGGCATACAAAGCCATCTAAGACCCAGCTTGATGGAGCTGCTGCATATCCATAAGTCAAATTCCACTCATACAACCCACACGCAAGGCCTCAACCTGATCTGTGACATTAACAGAACTTGATGGCAGGATAGATTTGTGTCCCAAAGACTCACCCATCTGCCAAGCAGAGTACATCTCTAGGCCTCTTTAAGAGGAACCTGCACCCATGGGATCCCACCTGTGTCCCTGCTGGACAGGGGAAACAGGTGCTGACTTTGTGGGAACATGGGTGAAGTTCTTGGCTTGGCTTATATGGGCCTCCGGACCAATAGCCTAGTACCATCCTATGAACCTATGGACCTATGAAAAGCATTTAACAGGGAAACAAAAAAGAAAATTCATGTACAATTTTGAACAGAGATGGAAAGAAAGACATTGAAAGGGCATTTGAAAGATTTTGTAAAAAAGTACTGGATATTGCAAAAGTTTATGACAAAATGGGTTTATGGACTGGTGTCTGGGATTGTAATATTGTGTTAAAAAATAGAAAGAGAAAAAAATTATACATATACCAAGCATAATAAATATGGAAGGGGAATAGGGGTGTTGTGATGATATACTAGAGATAACCCAAAACATGTTTTTTTTGTTTTGTTTTTTGTGGAAAAGAAGGACATTTGATAAGTAACTGTGATAAAAAAAATTATATTTGTAGGAAAAATGGGACATGATGCAAAAAATGTGAATTGAAATGTTTTAATGTAACACAATTGGACATTTATGGATGGGTTCCAAAAATGAAAATAACAGTAAGGGAAAAGAAAAAAAAATAAAGAGAAGAAAATGAACAAAGAGAATACATTTTAGAAGTAGCAGAAACAAAAGAAAAAATAAATAAAAAAATAAAGATGATGCAGACAAAAGTTCTGGAATAAGTGAAGAAGACATAAACTGGCAGATATGAAAAGGAAAAAAAAGAGAATTATATTGTTAAAAGGGTAAAAGACAGAAAAAAAATTAAATGGATAAGTACAAAAGAAAAAATGAAAGGAAAGGGATTTAAAAGAGTATATACAGGTAAAGTTTGGGGCTTGATATAATGGTTAAGGTTTTTGACTGACAAATGCAAGGTAGAGTGTTTGATTCTCACCTTTAGGAAGGAAATTGGTTACACTTACACTGGTCTGTTAAGAAAGCTGCTCTAGTAATTAGCTATGAGACCATGAATCTAAGGAAAAGGGAAAATGAAAATTTTGGAGTGCTTCCTGTAAATGTGAATAGTATTAAGAATATAGGAAGAAAAATAGGAATTTTGCAGTAAGTAATACATGCGATATAGATGAAATTATATTAGAAGACACAAGATTTTTAACAATGTAATAAAGATTGCAAACAGAGAATCTATGGGAGGAAAGATAATTTGGACTTTGGGAAATGAGAGATGTTCTAGAATAGTCACATTCTGTAGAATTATAGTAAAGATACTAGATGTAACTTAAGAAAAATGGAAAGATTAGCCATTGTAAATTTAAAATGGAAAGAACAAGTATATAGAATTATAACATTACATGCTTATAGTAACTGTAAAGAAAGGGAAAGCTTATTTCATCAGATTTTAGACTGTATGGTGCTAAATATAAATATTTCAATGACAGGAGACTTAACTGTGATTTAAGAGGTAAGCATAAAAAGAAAGGAAATGATATAAGAAAAATGTTGGAAGTTATAAGATGTGGTAAATTAAACTTTGGGACAAAAACTTATGCCCCCGGAGTTATTAATCTTCCATGCAGGACTAGATTAGTCCTGCACTGAAGCGACCATTTAGGAGCAGGATGGCAGCGTGTGCCATGCATATTAATGATGCATTCTGACCGAGCTACTAGGCTTACACAGAGCATGTAAGAGTGCAGGGGGCATGTCTTAGAGCAGAGCTATCAGAATAAACATGCCCCCACAATGTAGAACTGCAGAAAGGGGTATGCAATGAGCGAGACCGCTCACAGATGACCGCATATCTCCACCAACAGTTGCCCTTGTGTATAACAGCAACAGAATGTAGAAATAAAATGAAGAAACCTTTTTTTCTTTAAAATTCCGATTACAGCTAACCGTAGGTGCGCGGGTGTGCCCATCGCTTAGCTACGGTTAAAGTAGCTTAAAATGCTGAAGAGGATAACAAGGAAGATATATGCAAATGAAGCAGCATAGCAATAGTGTAATGGGCAGAGCATTTGCCTTATAAGCAGGCATTCCTTGTTCGAGTCCCACTGCAGCACATTCAATTTTACATGGCAAAGGACATTATGACCAATATTTTTGTTGCATAACCCACTGAATTACATATATTTATGAACTGGAGTACTGCAGTAAATGCACATGTGAGGTGTTAATGTCATAATGAATAAGGCACTAGTAAGCAGGTGTAAGCAGAAATAAGCAGTAGTAAGCATATTTAAGCACTAGTAAGTGACCTTAAGCCCATTTGAATTTAGGTAAGCAATGCCTACACTGGCTAAGAAATTCTAAAGCTAACTCTCTGTAAGCAGATGTAATGGCAGGTTAGCAGTGCTTACCGTCGCGCAAACCTACTTACAACTGTTGAAAAGTGCCTTAATCACTCTGTATCCAACTGCTCTTGTTCTGCCAATCAACAAAATAAACAGCCATACAGATCTCGAACCCAGGACCCTATACACCATAGCCCCAGTAGTTATCCACCAAGCCATCACAGAAGTACAGAAGAATGAGGTAGTAGCAAACAAGTCCTCACCATAATATAATCAAACTGAACCTGTGAAAGGCATCGGTATACAGTCATATGTGCCATAACCCACTACACAACATAAATATGTGAAATGGAGTACAGCAGTAAGCCCAGAAGTGAGTTGTAATTGTAATAGTGTTCAAGTCCCAAATAAAACACAAGTACCCCACAGAGTGTACATACACATCAATCAGGGATACCAGGCATACATATAAAGTGTAATCAATAATAACACAATGCCAAAAAGGCATTATAATGAAGGTCTAATGTAAGCAATGCTAAGAATTGCACAGGCCAGCTCAGGAGGTGTGAGCAATGTGTAGACCAGCTAACTCTTTGTGCCCAGTAGTATACCCCTTTAAACAATGTCAACCTTAGGTAAGCAGGTTTGCCCATAGCTTAGCCTTTTCAAAACTGGCCAATCACGGAAAAGTGCAGGAAATCGGCCCTATTTAAACCCAAGAGGCAGGAATACATCTCATAACTGGTTGTAGCTTCCCCTTGCAGGCACTATGGCAGTAAGTGGAGGAGTGCACTTCCGGGCACAGTGCTGGTGCATCCAAGTGTCCAAGGTCAAGGTCATAGCAGGACTCCTAGTTAAAGATCCTGCACAGAGACTGCTGCAAGGCCAGTACCAGGGCTCCCAATATAAGGCGGAGGCCTAGGACCATCTCTCCCATGACCTCACCAGTGCCACTGGCATACCCCTAACTGGTGAGCAGGTCAGGCACCACTATGCCGACCTGAAGTGGCACAAGGGGGACCTCTTGAAGGAGTGGCTCCAAGAGGCTAGAGCATCAGGGGATGTTCCAGAAATGTGTAAGTATCACCCTAGTTTGTGTGTAATAAGTGCCAGCTCAAGTATATCATGGATAGGTATGGCTAAATATTCCTCTTATGTCCCCCATATCTGCAATGGAGTGGGCCACAAACCAGGAGGCCCACATCAGCTACCTGGCAAGGTTGTGACGTGAGGCAGGTCAGTAATACTCATGCTTTTACTGTCACAGGAAATAAAAATAAAAGTAGTAGTAAATTAATTGCTAGTATAAAACCTGTAATGTTCAAGGCAAGTACTGCATACACTAGAGAATATGGCAGGACGAGCCTCATATTGTTTGTATGTCAATAAAAGTGTAATATCCTGACAAAACAGGTCTAACTGCTGGACTGCATTTGTATATTCTGGTATCATATTGTAATGTAAATTTGCAATCATGTAATAGTACTGTTGCATTAAGCACTGTTACCCACACCATGCACCATAAATTGAATGTGTAGGAATGCCTGTATATGACAGGTGTAATCCCCAGAGGCCATTTAGTACCACTGAGAGACACATAGACAGTAAACAGGGAAATGCAGACAACAAAAACTGAATAGCACATGCAACTGAGATATGAACTGTTGTTTTTCTAGCACACACAGCCACAATTCGAATCCTGCCAGTGGTAGAAGTCTGCATACAGATTCATACCCCACAACTGTACAGATATGTCCAGAATGTCTACTAAAGTGGTCCATAGCTATTGCCTATCAACCTGTCCCCCTGGGAAATCAGTGGGATGATCCCAGACATATAGGCAGCAAACAGGAAATACAACTGATTGACACACATCTATAACAACAAACCTGGCACACTAGCAACTCCCCAACATCTTATGTGACTAAGAAGCCACGTATGTCCCATTTACACCCCAACTTGTTAAGCTGTGGTCAGAGTGTGTACAGTAACAGAGTGAGATGTATGTGCATAATAGTAATGTGGAACCTGGTACTGCATGTGGGAACATTCAGGTAGTGCTAATAAACATTCCCCCCACAGGTCTATAAGATACCAACACTGTGCCCAAAAATACAGGAATGATATGCAGTTGCTCTGAATAATATGGTATTACACATCACTGTCACCCACACTGTCCTACTTCATATATTCATACCCCACAACTGTACACATAAGGCCAGAATGTCCAGTATATGTGTCCATATCTGCTGTCGGTCCCCCTGTCCCCCTAGTAAGTCTGTGGGATGATCCCAGATGTGTAGCCAGCAAACAGGGAATACAAGTGATTGGCAACCATCATGAGAACACACCTGTCACTGTAGCAACCCCCGAAACTGTTAGGAGAGTAATATTTCAAGTATGTCCTATCTACACTCCCATGTTGTCAAGCTGTGACCAGAGTGTGTACAGTAACAGAGTGAGATGTATGTGCGTAATACTAATGTGTAATCTGGAACTTTGTGTGGCAACAGTCAGGTAGTGCTAATAAACATTGCTCCCAAAGGTACATTGGATATGAACACTGTGCTGAGAAATACAGACCAATATAACCTGTACTGATACTGTCCATCCTGGTATTGTAGGGGACTGTGAGTGTTGCAGTTTCTCTGAATAATAAGTATCACTGGTCACTGTCACCCACACTGTGCTACATATATAACTGTGTAGGAAAGCATGTATATGTGTATGTCAGGTCACTAAAGGTGGAAGAGGGCAATATTCAAGATATGTCTAGGCACACCAGCATGTGGTCAACACATGGCCAGAGTCTGTGCTGAAAAAGTTGGATAGCATAGTGCAAACATCAACCTGGAATCCAGGCATATGTGTACAGTCAGTGTTAAACATTCTCTCCACAGGTATACCAGGGAAGAGGTGTATACTGCAGGTAAAACCAGTTAATGTGTAATGATGATGACAGCCATATCACTGTGCAAAATAAAGTTATAGGGTAGTGTAGAAAGACTTGTAAGGTACAAATAACAGCACTGACTAGGAAAGTAGTGTGGACTACAGGAATATACTACCTGTTAATTGACATATCCCCCCCCACCTTTTCTCCAATGTGAAGACTGGTATAGATGGGTGAAGGCTGCCAGCCTAGTCAAATAGAATTTGATACATAATTCTGGCATTTGTAAATATAAATGTAAAATACAGGCTTGTGTCTTAAATGTAAAGAAATGCTGTTTCAACAATGTGGCAACATTGCCATCTGCTGTAAGGAAAACTAAGTCAAGCATTTCAAATCTTTCTTTTGAGGTTAAAATTATTTCAAATCTGTCTTTTGATCTAAATAGTGGTGCTGAAGAGGCTAGCTGAGCACATTCTTTCTATTGTTTTGACTTAAGGAATAATTACTAGAGTGTACATGTGAAATGTCTTTTACTGTTGTAGCTTCCTGAGCAGGTGTTAGCTTGCTAAATAATGTAGCCTGTTGGCCTGGGAACTCCAGGCTAAGTGTCAAAGAAATGATGTAATAGGAACTAAATGAGAATGATGTAATCTGGGAAGGCCCAGCAGAAATGTTTGTTAGTGATTTTTAAAACTATTGCTCAGAGAAAGACTGTAAGCATTTTGATCTTGGACATCTAACTCAGCACTGCCTACACTCTTAAGTAAGTTATATTAGAAGTGTGTTTTCTTGTAGTAATAGCTAGAAAATTAGAACATATTAGACTAAGGGTTTTTCTGTTATGTCAGAACTGTACTACGGAATAATTTTAAGTTTCTGTGTGATCTCTGAACTCTTAAATAGCACTGCGGTGTAGTAGTACTGTCTTGTGTTTTTAGTATTTATTATTAAATATTTTTAAACCCTTTTCAACTGTGGCTGGTTTATGTAGAGATAATTTAAGCTCTAGAGTACATTGCATGCTTATATGTGATCTTGTACTAAGCCCTTCCAATAAGCCTTGATTGCTTAAGTTACACTAATATTGGATAATAATACTGCACAGTAGTAACTGGACACCCTTTTAAGGGCCTTTGTATAGCTGATAATTATTAGCTGGTGGTGGCAGTAATTACTACCATATAGTCTGGGTAAAGGGGCACAGCTGGAGAATCTGTGTTAGCCTTTCCCAGGAGTGTCTGTGAAGTTGCATAAATACGTATCTCAAAGCGTGTGTGTGTGTCAGCTACTTGGGCAGGGACAAGAAGCACTGGTTGGACAGTGAGGGTACTGGAGGTTAGCTTGCCAACTAGGCTGAGATCTGGACCCTATAGCTGTGCCAGTGGGGAGTCTTATTGGGGACCTGGGGAGGGAGGGAGCGACAAACCCCGGACTGACTGTGATCTCTGTGTGCTCTTAAGGGAAATTGCACTTTACTGTGTGTATTTGTTATCATTTCCTCATATATGAGATGCCCTCTCTGGTGTTAGTGGTGAGGATTGAGGCTCCTTGATTGCTGGCCAGGGCACAGGCGTCACATCCAACAATAATCAACACACCCACCCCAACTGGTTTGTAATGACTCTGATAATGTCCATTTGTTTGATAACTATTTTAATTTAATAGTTTCCATGCATATGCCATATTGAATTATTCCACCATTGTTGGCATGGTGCCATCAGCGTACCTGCATGCTGTTCTTATTACCACTGTGGTCCCATAAATGCATGTGTTTTATTTGCTATGCAACTGTTCCATATTTGGTGTCTGGGTTAAAGGGAATGTCTGTGCATGTTGTTATACCTAACCCTGAGATGTGTTCACTATTACAAACCCATATATGATGATAAAATCTAAACATTATAGCACACTTGGGAAGGCCGGTCACAGCGGACCCACTTGTCCCACCTCAGCTGGCCATGGCACCGGGCACCAGCATATCTGGGGCCCAACCCTGGACCTCCCTGTCCGTTGATCCTGCACCACCTTCAGGTGGAACTGCCTCAGGAGATGGGGCATGCCCCCCCTGGGAGTGGGCGTTGACAGGCACCTGTCACCCATCACCAGGTCAGGGTCATGGTGTGTAGGGAGATCGACCAGCAGGTTGAAGATCTCCTATGCCAGTTCGATGGCCGCATGTAGTGATTAGAGAGTCAGCCTGTCTCTGCTGCTCAGCCCCCAGCACAGCCATCTGCGGGGCTGTGAAGGTGCAGTGGTGACTCCCCATGGGTGGGGACCTCAGTCCCACTGTTACCACTAGGGGGCTTGTGAGCTTCCGATATCCCAACACCCCTCCCCATCAAGGTGTTTACCCTCACATGTGTCATATACTGCCACTGTATGCATCTTGTTTGTCTTGTCAGTTAACTTACCTCCCCAAATATACCTACTACCCCTCCCCAACATCCCACTCTCACCTGAAAAAAAAACGGGCAATCTGTCCCCACAAAAAAACTCACCCAATACATAGCTGTCTATTTCACACATGTGTCCACTGGACACATGTAATCCGGTCTAACTGGCATATTATTGTTGTCCTCAAACCTCTCCCAGGGGTTTGAGTGTCCAAATCTGCCTCCAAATTCAGTGTATATGCACAGCTGTTGCTGTAGAAGAAATGGGCATCTATGGACCTTCCCTGCACCCTTCCTGCACATCCCTAGCTATTTTCCCTACTGTCTTTCCCACTTTGTGCCCCTTTTTCACCACTGTCCTATCAACCCTTTTTTCTTTTCTTTTAAAGAAATTAGCAGAGGGGTAAACTGGAGTAAGCACTTTTAAGCAGCAGTAAGAGGGTTTATGCCTGTTTGCGTGGAGATAAGCATTGCCTACACAGGTTAAGCAATTTAGAAGATGAGTATAAAAAAACTGTAACCAGAAGTTAGCAGTGCTTACCTCTGCACAAACACACGCAAACCAGCTTACAATTGCTCAAAAGTGCCTTAATCACTTTGTAACCAACGGCCCTTGTTCTGCCCAGCAAAAAAATGCAAGGCTCGAACCCAGGACCCTGCACACCATAGCCAAAGTGATTTACCACTAAGCCATGTCAGATATACATAACCCTGATGTATTCACAAACATATCATCCAGCCCAGTCACTCAACAGTACAGAGAATGTATTCCAACATTTAGATGTATGTGTGTGTGTAAATATATTAATATCTAAACAGATACAACATATCAATATATGTATATATATATATATATATGTATATATATATATATATATATATATATATATACATATACATACATACATATATATATAAATATATATGAACATATATACATGCAAATGCCTACATCGACACATATATATGTCTACACCTATATGTCTACATATACACAGCAAGTTACATATATGTACGCAGATATATATTTATGTAAGTATATACGGACATAGTTATATATATGTAAGCAGATATATATATATATATATATATATATATATATATATATATATATATATATATATATGTAGGTATATATGGCCATACATCTGTAGATAGCAATGGTAGATTAACAAAATCATTTATGTCCACATGTGCCATTAATGGGATTGAGAGGCCCCAAACAATTTACGTCTTGTACGAATAGGCATACCCCCCCACAGCCAAACACGTCCGCCCTGCAATACACTGCCAGTTGTTGCAGATTCCATAACCAGGACCTTACACACGACATGGGCACAAGATGTTAACAGTACTACATCCCACCTGTATGATGTCAGGCTAGTATTGGTAAAATATCATGCAGTACCATCTGGCTCCCATAGGAAATGTAAAATGTGGAAGCTATCAACATCCCCAGGATATATATACACAGACACATATATGCAGATACAGATATACATACATACATATATATATATTTATATATATATATATATATATATATATATATATATGACTACACATACACACACAGAGATATGTACAGTAAGATACATATGTAGAAGGTGCACACAATATGGAACAGCCACTATGCCTACAGTTAACACCTTAACAACTGGCCATTGTATGGGCCAGCCATACAAATGACAACCGTTGCCCGCAACATATACCCACAGAGAGGTCATAGGAAAAAACACCACACACAGGTTTGCAGAAATGGAAAACCTTAATTTGTGTACTATTACAGTTCTATATGCCATGTCATATAGCTGTTCAGACACTGACATCCATATAAACAGAATAATGCAACTGTGAAACAGTTATATTTATACAGTAGTCTGAAAGGTTCACAACTGCTGCTGTCCAGGCCAAGCCCTTCAAATTCTGCAATAGTAAAGACAGACTGGGCCACAGGATACCAAACAATCAACAATAAGTAATGTAGGTGTATAGTTCAGCAGCCTCTATCTACACTCTGTACAAAATCACTAGGTGGTAAAGACTTCAGTTGACCAAATGGGATGTAACTGTTACATAACAAGGCATAACTGACACCATCACAAGCACACTGACAAACAGAACAGTCTGCATGCAGGAGGCAGTAGGCCTGCATTAACCCAATTTATGTAAGTAATGTAAATATAGGTGAAGTATATGGTACTGTACATCCAGATACCTTAAGGCAGCTCACCCCTGATACCCCCACATTTTGTAACAGCCTAGGTAATTTATGGTGCCTCCCCCCCCAGACTCAATAATACAGGACCATATACCACTGTTACATACATTGGCCTCTAGAGTGCATAAGGGCACACATGTATTGTGTAGGTGAAGCCCACACATATATGGCCCCAGCCCCACCGTATGTGTGGGGGATACAACAGCAGTGGACTGATGGCAGCAATGGCAGTGTGATATACTCACAGCCCATTACAGAACAACCCCTGACAGCATGTCATATGTGCAAAGCTTGGTGTGTAGTTGGAGAACAGAGGCTGGAACACAGGCCCATATGTGGAAAACTATTGCCATACACTAAGCAAGTCATTGGTGTTACAAGATAGTCTGCAACATACCCTTAGTTAGGGAACTGAGGTTAGAAACATAAATGGATGTAGCCATGTACTGTTAGCACTCAACACACACACTGCCAGTGAAATATCTGACACAGGACCTGTGTGGTAGACAGACAAAACATCACAGGCACACCTCTGGCCACCAAGAGGATAGGCCCATAATTTAGAGCTATGCAGACAGACTGCATTCCAAGGTAAACTAGTATGTACATACACACACCCTGTAACACCAGTACTACACAATGCATAACACAACTCTACTCACACTCTGTCCGTAGTTCTGGAACCTCCTACAGATATGTAGCTGGCCTGAGTGTGCCATTTCTCCTGTAAGAGGTGTGCTACCTGCTGTCTGTAACACTGATGCCACACACATGAAGGATGTCCATCACACAGGAAAGGTAAAGGGACCATGGCCACATGATGTAGGGATTTATAGTAGGTCATTGCCATGAGAGTGGTAATTTGAAGTACTACACAGCAAGCTGAATGCAGTTAGTAAGTGTAGGACACTGATTGGTGTAGAGGCCATCATCTGATCAAGTGCATCACCTACTAAAGCCAGGTTGCAATCTATTCAAAGCAGCTCAATCCATTGACTGGAGAGAGAGAGAAAGAGAGAGAGAGAGAAAGCGGAAGCAAAAATGGAAAAAAAAACCTAAAGGCCATCAAACTAACAGCTGAAGAGGCATGCATTTAGCCAGCTGCCATTCATAAAGACATCATTCCCACAACAGGTATGTGAAGTATATGTACATTTATTAGAATGTGATAGATGATGTGGAATGAGTTATATGTGCCATCAGGTGTTGTTGTGATGATGTTCATCTGAACAACTGCTATGGACAATAGTGTCTGTCCCTGTAGGTAGTGGGCCATAGCTGTTAACTGTGCAGGTCAGCACTGACAGACAAGATGTAAGCCATCATAGTGTGTGTTGTGTAATGGGAAGTATGTATATTACGTGGCCAATAGCTGGTGGTGGAAGTAATGCCATTATGTTTCCTACCTTTCTTGTAACTAGTGTTCCAGATACAGATTTGCTGTATCCAGGACTGTATGTAAGCTTCTGAGCCCCCCCCAAGCCTTTCTGTGTTGGAATGAAGCCTTCTAGCTTATCAGTGGGAGTGGTAAACACTAGGTAACCTGTCTACCACATAAGGAATGGTTATGGCCCAGAAATTGTAGTTATTTGCTGTTTGGACAATCTCTTCCATCTCTCTCAACTTTCTGATTTGATAGCCTGCATTTGCACTTGTTTGTGTCCTGTAACTCATCTAGTGCAGATACAGATTCTTAGTTTTAGCACTTAAATTTGCTTATTTATGCTCAGCACTTGCTCAGGACTTGTAAGCACTAAATAAGCTACTAATTACTATAGCACTCAATCTTCCTCATTACCTAGAGGAAAACAGTTTTTGTACTTACTTTTCTCACTTGCTTGGAGAAAAACAGCTCTTGTACTCACTTTCCTCACTTATCTAGAGGAAAATAGTTTTTTTATTCAGGCATGTCCAAGGGTCAACTCCCAGTGTTCTCTCCTGTCTATCTGATTATTCTGGGCATCTTGAGGCAATGGAGAAATTGCCTCATGTACACAGACAATCCTCTCCTCCTACCACCCAACACTACAACCTGTGAGAGATGCACTTATCTAGCCAAACTGGAGGTAAAGCTCTCTCCAACCAAGACTGACCTTGACAGTCATGAGGAGAAGGTAAACATTTGCACCACACCACACTCATCACAGTCTCACTAAATCTACACCACCAAAATCCACACATAGTAACACAAAAACATTCACGGAGGCTCTCAATAATAATCTGTCTAACCAACAGAGCCCTCCAAAGCAGAAATGCAAGCAACCTCCATCCCTCAACACAACCCAAATGACACATAGCCCACAGACTCAGTGTGCCACTCAACCACAGCCAGTAAGGCAAAACAACGTACCCAACACACTAGTCATAGGTGACTTTATAGTCAGGCACACTGATGTCCCACTCACCAGGCTAAACAAGGAGAAGGTTACTGTCAGCTGCCTGTCGGGTGCCAGGATCCACCACATAACCCACGCACTCAGGTCACTCCACAACAAGTAAAATTATGACTCTGTCATTGTCCATGTTGGTGTGAATGACCTGAGACGTACATCTCTGGACTACATGAAAAAAGACATAGAAGAGCTCTCTGATCTTGTAGCCCAGGCAGGTATGACCCTAGCCCTGAGTAGCATTCTGCCATCATCCCGAATGATACCGCAGTACAAGGACAAAATGATTGACTTCAACAATTGGCTAAGCTTCTGGTGTCATTCTAAGGGGCTCCAGTATCTGTCTGCTTGGGATGACATGGTCGACAGACCACAATGCTTTGCCACAGATGGCCTGCACCTGTCGCCCCTGGGATTCTGGATACTGGCTAAGGCTCTTGCTGCCCCTATAGTGCCTTTTTTAGGCAAGGTTCAAATAAATTCACCACCATAACAGGAACAGGCAAGCAAAAACTGAGGGTAATGCTATTCAATGCTAGAAGCCTAAATCTCAAAATGAACTCACTTGAAGCACTCCTTAAAATGGAGAACATTGATATCTGTGCAGTGACTGAGACCTGGTTCAAGGCTCCAGAGAGCACCCCTGCACTACCAGGCTATAACTCATACCACACTTTTCGGCCATGTAACCTGGACTGAAACATCAAAGGCGGAGGTGTGTCCATATTCATTAAGGATATCCACACCTCCAGGCTAGTTGCTCAGCATAATGCATCTGAGGTTATCCAAGTGCAACTAACTGGGCAAAACTGCAATCCAAATTGTAGCTTGCTACAGATCCCCCACCATGTCCCAGGATTACCACTCCTCTTTTCTTGATGTACTGGAAAATATTAGGGTTCAACCAAACACCCTAATAATGGGTGACTTCAACTACTCCACCATTAACTGGGAAAACTACTCATGTACCAACTCCTTAGCTCAATGCTTTCTGGAATTCATAAATTCCAATTCCCTTGATCAACTTATCCACACCCTCACCAGGGGCAACAATATCCTAGACCTAGTCATTACCAACATGAGTGACCAGTGTCCCACACCTGAAGTCAACTCCTCGTTGGTCCGATCCCACCATAAGCTAATCATCCTTGATATCCACATCCCGCCCCCACCCCCCATTAAGGAAACCACTGTAAAAAATTTCTCCAAAGCCAACTTCATGATTCTTAAGACAGAAGTGGTGAACTTCATGACACCCATACAGATGAACAATACAGTTACAACTGCTGAATCCTACACAAATGCAGTCTATAAGCACTTAAACGAGTGCATGGATCATGCTATCCCAAACAGAACCAAGACGCTATCCTCCAAAAAAAGGAAGCCAATCTGGTGGTCCCCTGCCATAAACAAACTGCACAACAGAAGGAAGAAACTGTTGCAAAAGAGAGTAAAATCCCATGAGTGGAGGAGCTCCCTGGTCAGCCTCAGTAAGAAGCTGAGATCCCCTATAAGATCCAGCTGGCAGATAGGTTCAGTGCTAACTTTACCCCCCTCACCCCCTAAAGGGCCCATATCTATATAGGAAGAATGCAGAGTCCCTGTAATCACAACTACGCAGGTAAAAGCTACACTCTCTAAAGCCAAAAATACAGCATTCAGGCTGTGTTTTACATTAACTTCAGAATGAACTGGCTCCCCACTTAAGCACCATGTTCAATAATAGCCAAGCATCAGGCTTTGTGCCCAGTGAATGGTGCACAGCAACAGTTATCCCACTCCACAAAGGGGGAGCCACCACTGATCATGGGAACTATCGACCTATTAGCCTGACAAGCCTGGTCTGCAAGGCCATGGAGTGTATCATCACGGAACTCATAAACAAAGACATTGGTAACCTCCAAACTCTGGATCCCACCAAGTTCAGGTTTGTGAAAGGCAGATCATGCCTCCTGAACCTGATCGACTTCCTTGAGGCAGTCACCAAAACCGTAGATGAGGGTAAGGTGGTTCACACAGCCTATCTTAACCTCGCCAAGGCTTTCAATACCATCCCCCATTCTGGAATTATAGCTAAACTCACTAAACTAGGCATAAATCCCTACGTCACAAGATGGGTTGCCAAATGGCTCACTGACAGAACCCACACTGTAAAAGTTGCAGACTCCAAATCTGACCTCAAAGCAGTGACAAGTGGAATACCACAGGGTTCCATCCTGGGACCTCTCCTGTTTGGTATCTACTTCTCTGAAGTACAGGCTAACACAGAAGGCCTCTGGCTAATGAAATTCACAGATGACTGCAAACTAGGAGCCATAGTCAAGTCCCCAAATGATGTGGACATCCTACAGATGGGCCTCTCTGAGACAGATGCCTGGTGTCAGAGCCATGCCTCAAGCTCAATGCCAAAAGGTGCAGTGTCATCCCCTTTGGTAAAAAACTCTGTACCCATGAACTACCACATAGGCAGCAATCTACTTAACACTGAATGTATGATTAGAGACCTTGGGACCCAGGTGGACAGTAGTCTCTTCTGTGATAGTCACATCACCACAGAAGTCAGGAAGTCCTTCTACATGGCACACCTCATCATAAAAGGGTTCTCATCCAGGAAAAAAGAAGTCATTGTTCCACTCTACTCAATACTCATTAGACCCATTATAGAGTACAACGCCCCTTTTGGAATGTACCTCACAAGACATCTGCAGCAGCTGGAAAGGCCACAGAAGTACCTCACAAATAGGATTACTGGCCTCAAATAAATGCCCTACACTGACTGCCTCAAAAAACTCCAGCTTTACTCTGTAGCATATTGCCTAATCCGAGGTGATCTCTACCTAACATATAAACCTATGTCACACCCACAGCTGTTGGACATGCTACACCTAAAGAAATCCCAATCCCTCTCAGCTACACGCTCTAGGGACCTAAACCTTGTCACCACAATAAACAGGACATGCTGGAGGGATAGATTCCTGTCCCAGAGACTTCCCTTACTCTGGAACAGGCTACCCATCTATGTCAAGCAAAGTTCTTCATTAGCACTCTTCAAGAAAAATCTTGATGAGTGGATGGGAAATAGGAAATACACCCTGGGGATCACTTCTGCGTCTCTGCTTAACAGTGGCACAGGAAAATAACATTCTTGGGTGGCATAAGCCAGGGAGCCTTGTTGGCTAGGCTTACGTAGGCCCTTGGGCTGATAGCCTAGTACCTACCTATGAACCTATGAACCTATGATGGACATGTGGGAGCCACGGCCCACCACTGGCAGGATACTCAGGTGAATCTGTAATGTAGCATGCCAGAATGCCATAGGTGTGTAATACGGTTACCTGCAATCAGGTCCCACATATACCCCACTAATGTCAGGCCATGTCCATATGTGGCACCTAGTAAAGAAACGATAAGGAGAAACAGTCCACAAATATATAAAGCACAGACCAAATTGCTGTTTCTCTGTGGTGGATTCAAGATGCAAAACACTGAAGTTGAATACAAATAAATCTTTCTTCTTTATTGAATTTTGTTGAGCGCTTTCATCTAAACAAATATAGATTTCATCAGAACAAGGAACTGCCCTTAAGCCAACCTTTATATAAGAGTCTTGTTAGATTAATTAATTGATTAACTAAGTGCATACATTCAATTTAAAGTGCTAGTGTTACATACCCATACATTACTTAATACATTTCATAGTACATATATTAGTACATGTTTTAAAACATAATTTAAAAACAGTCCTATTACCCCTGCATAATATGCAAACCTTAAAAAACATTAAAAATTAAAAACAATAAAAACATTTACTGATGTTGACTTTATGTTATATTGTTTAGCTCAGGAATATAAAAGTGCCCCTTACTAAGCATATCAGACAGTGATTGAAATGTATGAAATATGTATTTTGTTGTGTTATGATAGTAATGAATGCTGTAACTTATTTGCCCCTCCATTTGAGTGGGAATATTAGTGAATGAATTCATAGACCAAGAATAATAATATTAATGAAATTAATAAAATTAATAAGAGTGACGACCCATACCCCATCTTTCAAAACAACAGCCTTCACATATCCGAAGCATTAGTGAAGCCATTCATCATTTACATATTATTGGCTAAAATCGGTTTCACAGAAATATGGTCATTAAGCCCTGGTGGTAGAGGCATTCAATTTTAGTTGCCATCTAGTCTCCAACTCGCCCAATTTTTTCCTGACATCACCTCCTCTAGGATTTGATAAGGCTACATCTAATATGGCAAAGTGAAACAAATTGCATTTAGTACTCTCCTGCATGTGCCTCCACAGGGCATTCTTGACATCTTTCTTCCTGATGCAGTAATAGTGGTCGTATATCCTTTGCCTTAGGGTCCTGTCTGTCTTTCCCACATAGTAGCAGTGACAGTTGGAGCACATTGCTAAATAGACAACGTGGGTGGTCCTACAATTCCCTTTCTTGAAATATATTTCTGTCTTGGTGACATTTTCTAATATGGTACTCTTAGTAGTGCATATGTATCTGCACTGATTACATGTAGCACATTTAGTTGTCCCTGTATTAACTTTACAGTTGTTTGATGTTTGTATTTTTCTTTCAAATTCCCTTTTTAAATTGTCCCCATTTCTGGATACAAACCTAGGTGTATCACCCACTATTTCTATTATTTTCATATCTGTCTTTAATATGTTCCAATTCTCCTTCATAATTCTTTTGATGTTTGCAGTCCAAGGGGTGTGTTGCAAAATACATGCTCTGGTGTAACTGACATCCATCCCCCTGTTGTCAGCTTCTGCACCGTGTGTGTGTAATAAGGGTCCTTTTCCTAACAGGGGTGTGTATTTGTTATGATGGATGTGATTAGTTATGTGCTAAAAGAATGGGGTAAAAAATACACACCCCTGTTAGGAAAAGGACCCTTATTACACACACACGGTGCAGAAGCTGACAACAGGGGGATGGATGTCAGTTACACCAGAGCATGTATTTTGCAACACACCCCTTGGACTGCAAACATCAAAAGAATTATGAAGGAGAATTGGAACATATTAAAGACAGATATGAAAATAATAGAAATAGTGGGTGATACACCTAGGTTTGTATCCAGAAATGGGGACAATTTAAAAAGGGAATTTGAAAGAAAAATACAAACATCAAACAATTGTAAAGTTAATACAGGGGCAACTAAATGTGGTACATGTAATCAGTGCAGATACATATGCACTACTAAGAGTACCATATTAGAAAATGTCACCAAGACAGAAATATATTTCAAGAAAGGGAATTGTAGGACCACCCACGTTGTCTATTTAGCAATGTGCTCCAACTGTCACTGCTACTATGTGGGAAAGACAGACAGGACCCTAAGGCAAAGGATATACGACCACTATTACTGCATCAGGAAGAAAGATGTCAAGAATGCCCTGTGGAGGCACATGCAGGAGAGTACTAAATGCAATTTGTTTCACTTTGCCATATTAGACGTAGCCTTATCAAATCCTAGAGGAGGTGATGTCAGGAAAAAATTGGGCGAGTTGGAGACTAGATGGCAACTAAAATTGAATGCCTCTACCCCACCAGGGCTTAATGACCATATTTCTGTGAAACCGATTTTAGCCAATAATATGTAAAATGATGAATGGCTTCACTAATGCTTCGGATATGTGAAGGCTGTTGTTTTGAAAGATGGGGTATGGGTCGTCACTCTTATTAATTTTATTAATTTCATTAATATTATTATTCTTGGTCTATGAATTCATTCACTAATATTCCCACTCAAATGGAGGGGCAAATAAGTTACAGCATTCATTACTATCATAACACAACAAAATACATATTTCATACATTTCAATCACTGTCTGATATGCTTAGTGAGGGGCACTTTTATATTCCTGAGCTAAACATTATAACACAAAGTCAACATCAGTAAATGTTTTTATTGTTTTTAATTTTTAATGTTTTTTAAGGTTTGCATATTATGCAGGGGTAATAGGACTGTTTTTAAATTATGTTTTAAAACATGTACTAATATATGTACTATGAAATGTATTAAGTAATGTATGGGTATGTAGCACTAGCACTTTAAATTGAATGTATGCACTTAGTTAATCAATTAATTAATCTAACAAGACTCTTATATAAAGGTTGGCCTAAGGGCAGTTCCTTGCTCTGATGAAATCTATATTTGTTTAGATGAAAGCGCTCAACAAAATTCAATAAAGAAGAAAGATTTATTTGTATTCAACTTCAGTGTTTTGCATCTTGAATCCACCACAGAGAAACAGCAATTTGGTCTGTGCTTCATATGTGGCACCTGTCTGTGTTGTAGCAAGGCAGAACAGTGCAGCTGTGTAGGAAGGTGTTGTGAGATTGTGGAGCTGATTTCTGAATGTACCCCACATATAGGTATGCATATGTGTACATATGTCACATATACAATATATAAGGATATATATGTATATCAGCATGTATATCCAGAAATATACATATACTCATGTGTAGACATACACATGTGCACATATATATGACATCACATATATCTACACATATATATAGATATATACCTATATGCACGTGTCTACATATGTACAAACACACATGCAAACATATATGTATGTAAAGACATGTCCCATATATTGCTACCACAGTGATGTGTGCTATGTGTGAGGCAGCAGCACACATAGCAATACACACAGATATCTACAGCTGCCAGTGTGTGCACCATGGATGGGTATGTCATATTTTAGCCCTTTGTTGGCACCACATTGCCCCCGTCTGTGAAATATGCAATGGGAATATGGGGAAGTATGGCAGTTACACATGTGGAGGTGGTCAGGATTGGTAGATATAGAGGACAGTCTACAGGGGTTGTTTGTGACATGTGGTGGGTAAACACCATGGATGTGGTCTGTGATGTGGATGCCCCATGGTACCCAATATGGGCACAATGGGAACTAGACTCCTACCCACTGTCACTCACAACAACAGTCCATGTCCTGAAGGTGCCTAGTCTGAAGGCTGAGCAGGAGGAACATGTTGACCATGTGAATGTGTACTGGGTGCCTCAGACTGATGTAGCACATCCCTCATGTGTCTGCAGAGCCCAGTATGGAACATACCCTAGACCTGAGCTCAGGGGACAGGAACATGTCTGTGTGTGCCCTGAGTGGGGGGGGGCAACATCCCCTGGGTGGTTCCACCTGATGGTATTGCTGTAACTGTACAAGAGGAGGCCCCAGGTTGGGACACACATGTGATGTAGCCAGATATCATGGGCAGATGGGTGTGGAGAGGTGGATCAGCTGGCCAATAGAACATATACATGTTATTGTGTCACTGTTATAGAACATTTGTTGGTAGTAATAGTCTACATAATCCCTGTACATGTCCAACAGCATGCACAGATATCCCCAATAACACAGACTGTCAGATGTGCAGCAATCTCAGAGCAGCCATACCACTGGCATATATGTAACCATAGTGGCACTGACAATGGCATGCAGGTGAATAGTCTGTAACAAGCCAGCAATGATAGTGTCCACACAGGGGACTTGGCTACAATCACATAGCAGAAGGTGTGGTACAATACAAAATCTGTCCAAATGGTAATTAAGCTGTAGCCATACCTAATGAGTTGTGTGTACAGTCTGTTGAAGCTGATATGGTGGGAGGGCTGACAGATATGTGTATTACGAACTGTGGTAACCTTGCCGTATGAGTTGCTCAGACCTGTTTCCATCTTTATGTCTTTCAGCCAAGATGGTACATGCACGGTTGCCCACCTTTTTCAATGCTGAGAATGATGTGTTGATAGCACACATAATCCAGCATTATCCACTGCTGTATGGCAGGCATGCACATGAGCAGTAGGAGCAAACCACCCTGTGGAACGACCTAGTCCACAGGGTCAATGATGGACTTCACAACTGTAGTTATGAAAAGGTCCGGCATCATTGTACTGACCTGCTTCGCAATGCCCATCAGGGTGCTGCTGCTGTCCAGAGGGATCACATCACCACAGGGGGGTCCATGCCATCCATCCCCCTTAACACGTGTGGAGGAGCTCCTGGCCAGCCTCGTGGCAACTGCCCGTCCGGACCACCAACAACCACTGGACCTCTTCGTGGAAGTGGGTGTCACCCACACACTGGCCGAGGATTGTGCAGATAAGGACAAGGGCACATCAGTAGACCACTGTTGTGTAAACATCTACAGTGGTTCAGGTAGATCATGCATATCTGACATATCATAGATATATTGTGTTGCTTCATTGTAGTGATAAACAGATGCCCAGATGTGGTAGTATTGTGGGAATTTACCTTTGATGTATGGTAGTACTGCACCCAGTCTGTAGCAGTGCCACAGGTGTGGCCACTGACATTGCATCTCTCACCCTCTTATGTAGGTCCCTCCAGGATACCAACAAGGCAAAAGCTGGTGAGTATGTTTTATGTAGATGCATGCCAACACACCGGGCATGTAATGGTGATGGTATATTCCATGCACTCATCTAACACACCTACCCAGAATGCATGCTGTACATGCGCATGTATTGTTGCTGTGAAATGCACGGTCTCACCGGGGCAACCATGATGAGATATTGGAAGGGTATGTCACACACCTGCATGATAATTAACATCTTGTCATTGCAGAATGTGTCCACAGGGAGTAACATACTGTTGGTAGACATGGCCTACAGTAGTAACATGTTCTGAACAACACCCATATACAGTGCAACACCAGTGTATATACCTGTAGGACAATGCCAACTGCTGCAGAGATACACTATGGCATAAGGCATTACAGTAGTTCACATTATCAGCTGGGTCTAGGCTGCAACATGTGGTGTTCAATATATGGGGCACTGCAAAGTGACACAAATGTGTAGAGCTTACCTGTCATGCATCTGCATAAAAGCTGAGGGGGGGGTCTCAGCATGACACACCAGTGCACTGCAGTAGGGATCCTAAAGATGGTAGGAATGGCTCTATCTGTACATGGTCAGGTTCAGGACCTGTGGCAGCTGTAACCCTACCCACACAGCAATAGTGATGGCATTGTGTGAACACCATGGGATGTGCACATGAGTAGACCTTACAATCATGCAGAATAGGGGGACATGTGTAGGGCAGACTGAACATACACTGGCAAATGCAGATGGCCCACGCTGGTATACCCCTGCCATGAGCAGTGACTGCTGTAGTACACACAACAAGTGGTGGGATAAACTGTCATGATAAGGGTGTGCACACATATGTCCACATGGTGTGCATTGCCGTCAGCAGCCGCACACCTAACACAATCTGTAGACACTGCATGTGAAAGTACAGGACATATGTTACATACCGGGCTTGTGTACTGCTAACATATGCAGTGATGTGGTCCCATGGCAGATCAAGGATGTGTGTGTAAAATCAGTAAAAGTGTGTACACCCCCATAGCCATGGTATGCTCTGATGGTTGTCAGTGTAAGAGTATTGCAGTGGTCATACATGGTCTGTTGATGTTGACAGCTGTAAATCGGGCATCAGGTATTCACCAATGACAACAATCCACATATGATCCCAGGTATGTGTTGTTGAAAAACATAGGGGCTGTGAGAAGTAAAGCTGACATAACTGACACAGTACTACATATTCTGCAATGGGTTGTACACCTGTGAGTTGTGGTGCACAGTACATGGCAGGGTGCATTACAGGTGCACAGCAATACTGTGTACATGGGTGAAGTGGTATCCAGGGGAATGGGCATCACCTAGTGACACAGCACATGCATCACACACATGTATACTGTTGCTAGCATGGATTGACTATAGCTGAACTGCATGCTGTTCTGTACAATATGTTCTGCATGTTGGCAGATGGGTATTAGGAGGACTGTGTGTGCTATCATTGTGCAGCCTCAACTGTGTGTGTGTGTGTGTGTGTGTGTGTGTGTGTGTGTGTGTGTGTGTGTGTGTGTGTGTGTGTGTGTGTGTGTGTATTCTGGTAGTTAGTCAGTTTGTCTGCAGGGTCACTCTAGTGAAGTGGAGGGAGGTAGATGCATGTATGATGCTTGTGTGCATGTGTGTGCTTGTGTGTGTCACCATATATGTACATGTGTGATTGTGGGGTGCTTATATGGCTATACCCCCTTTGAGACCATGCAGTACATGGACATGGACTGCCACATTGCACACCAGGAATACCTGTCATGTTTGTAATCACAGGACAGCAAATAGTATAATATGGTCTGCAGCATGGAACAGGCATCCAGAGGGAAGGTAAACTCCAGGTACACACTTAATATCGCAGTCAGCAGAGAGATCACCAACAACCCACATATGCAGATCTACAGATGCATTGGGGAAGTAATAGTCAACACCAGGGAGTGTATCCAGATATTACAGGTGTCACATGATGGGCTGACGGAGCAGCATATCTAGCATGTACTGAGCATTACATACACATGACACACCAGTGGGAGGTATTATGGATACAACATAGTAGCCCACACATATAGGGGCCATGCACATAATTTCCGGCCATACAGAGGGTGCATACCGAATGACAGCAGTGAGCCCATGTAAATTCACTACACACAGGTCAGGCAGGTAAAGTAGCAACAGGCCTTGTGTTGTGGCCACTTGTGTGGGCATTTAGAGGACTGTGATGTTAATGAGTGGTATCAATGTGTGTATGTTAGCAAGTGTGATACAGGATGGGGTAACACATGGACATATATGTAGGACGGTCTGTAAAGCCATCGACAGGTAGATATTATGAAGATGTGCGTGTGTGTGTGTGTGTGTGTGTGTACTGTTAGGCAATGCTGTACAGGTTTTAAAGTGCATTTATTGATTTTCCCCACAGGTGGCAAGGTGGGTCAGGGTCCCTCCTACATGCAATCTGATGTAGGTGTCCATACAGACACCGATGATGATGATGATAATAATGTTGAGGCACAGGTGGGGTTGTCAGGGTCCAACACTGCACCAACATTTGACATCCCCTTTTAGCCACCCCACCCCTGCATACAGTTTCATTGTCTATACGTACCCCATCACCAGTGGTCAGAGCAGAGGGACAGCTGGACTTCAGTGGCAGTACACAGGAAAGTGTGGTAACCATGCCTACTTTGTCTGGTCACAGCAGGCATAGCTGGATGTCTGGCAGGCTGCCACATAGGCAGATGTCCCAGGGTGCTCATGGTAGGCCACTGGACATCATGCCCTTGGTAGAGGCGACACAGCTGCTACCAGCAGAAGCCTGTTTCAGGCTGTAATGGTGGAGCGGGCATGTATTGAGTGTTACACCAGCCAGGGCCTTAGGCTGCAGAGGGCTGCTCTTGCATCTGTAAGTGACAACCTACATGAACTGTTAGGTGCCATCCATGCTTATACTGAGCACATGGATATACGGCATTATGAGATGATGGCCCTCATCGGCCGTGGTGTGTCTGTGCTTCAATGTGTGGTGGGGATGCGGTGACACCCACGTGGACCTGGGCCAGCAACACCAACAGCTGGCAGTCAACGTGGATGTGCTAGGACACCAAGGGGCTCACTTAGTGGCAGTAGCAGCCCTGGCAATGTGGGGGGTGTGCTGTACACACCACACTACAGCAGGCCATGTGCACATGGTCCTGGCCAGTTCCAGGAGGGACCTGGTACCAGCAGACAAATGTCATCAGCAGGTGAGAGTAGCACATCATGGCCTTTACCTGGATGTGCCTGCAGAACCTCTGGCAGGCACAGTCCACGTGTCTGTGGCCAGAGGCAATGAACTGCACACCCTGCCAGGTATGGTTTCCAGCTGTCCATAAACACCTGTGTAGAACTGTGTGCATGCATGTCCACACACTATACAAACGCACCTAGGCAACAACATACTACACACACCACATCACCTTGGCCAGCTCCCCAGAGTACACTCCTCACCCACTCACATGGTGTTAAATGTATGGCCCACCCTCAGCCTCTGGCAAACCAAAAGCACACCCTCTGCATATGATGATACCTGTGCCCCATCCCTGTCATCCATGCCATCGATGCAGGGACAGGCTGATATGGTTCTGATGCACACGGTGACTGTACAACAGTGTACCACAATCCTGCAGTGTAACATGTTGTATGGAGTAGAGTGAGGCATATTTGGTAAGTAGTGTAGTCATCAAGGAGTGATGCATTATAGGTGTTAGTAACACTGGTTGATTGCTGTCTCTATAATGTTATCCATGTGTGTTGTAGGTGTACATGTGTCAGCATGAGGATGGTCTGCAGTCATATTGCACAACGAGGTATGTCACTGTGCTGACACCATAGCTGTGACATATCTGGGGTACAGTCGAACACATTTCACAGGTTACTATACTGGTTATTGCCTGTGCCACATGGACAGGTGGCCCGCTGATGTGTGTATACCCTGCAACCTGATGTAGTCCCATCCACATACACACACACTGTTACTTGCCAATACTGGGACTAGACCCCTACCTAGCTATGTCATGATAGTGACGTGTGTGGCTTACATTGCACACACTGCACAGCATTTAGGGTGAGGTGTGTTTCAGGTTACATGGTACATGCAGAACATCCCCCGGCATGCACAGTATACTAATGGGGGATGTAATGGGTGTATTTGGATGATATGTAGTGTGACATGCCGTCATATACACATGTACAGACACTTAACAGCCAGACAGACATCTGAGATACCAGGGCCTATCGCTGCTAACTACCTTGACCATGTCTCCCATGTGTTACAGGTAGGCTGCACACATCACATGCATAACTGGTTTGGATTTTGGTAACAGTTACCTGTATGATTGATGGTGACAGTGGTAACCATAAAGTGGTACATGGGACATATACCTGATGTACCTTGGTGTAATAACAGTGTACACAGCACCACATCCCCCACTGGATATTGTACTCCCTGAAACCCATGATGACACTCTGCCATACCCACCATCACACATTGGTCATGACTGAGATACAACCCATAGTATATGCCAACATTGGTACTACAGGGATATGCATCTCATGCACATGCCACATGCATAGTAGGTTGTCGATCAAGCACAGGTTGTCTGTACATATCCCAGCTGGATACCTGCCATCTGCACATCTGTACAGGGACTGACAGTCATCAACTTGGCAGGTAGCTATGCAGTAGCATGAGTGCATTGACAGACCAGTAAGGGATATATACTGTGACACAGATCACACACCAGGGATACAACAGGGAGGTGTCGGTGTCCAGCCATGCTCGCAGGTGTGCCTGTTGTCAGTACTACATTAAGCACTCTGCTCTTGCCTGGGTTAGCACTGTCAAAAGTAGTACTGCCATGATACACTACATGCCAGTGTGACAACATGTAGGCTACTACACCTGTATGTCACATATTCACACAGATAACAGTGCTGTACAGGCCTCATATATGTCTGTGTCCCACACATGACACTCACATCCCTTGCTACTGTAATGACAGCACATAGGTGCATGTATTGTACATGGCATTACACACACTTATTACAGGTTATCAGACTGGGTTGTGTGTCCTGGTTACCAGGGCTAAGCTATGCTTAGCATGTATCAACATTGCTACAATATAATAGCTAAGCTGATTTGCGCACTGGTAAGCACTGCCTACACTGTGTAAGTGCCCGTACATTTACCCATAGCTTAGCACTGCTTAGCTTCATGCAATCCCACTTAAAGCTGCTCAAAACTGCCTTCACCACTCTGTATCCAGCAGTCCTTGTTCTGCCCAGCAACAAAATGAACAGCCCTTGCAGGTCTTGAACCCAGGAACCTTTACACTGAAGTCACAACACTTAACCACTACGCCATGACCACTGTGGAGACAGTTGTTGTTTTACCACTATAGCTGTCAATACACATATTGAGTAGTATTGTGCAATTGCCTTTAGTTCCTAATTTGTGTAGTCCTTGTTATTAATATGACTATTACATCACATATGTTCTTTTATCATGTGCACATAGCAGATACATATGGTGAGATACATGTGGGAGGGTATACACAACTGTGATGTTTACTCATGACAGGAATATGGTTGTATACATATAGGTGTATATATGTCTACATGTACATGCACATGCATACTCATACATATGTCTGTATACACATCTGTATAGTGCTACATATATATGGCCATGTGTACATCTCTTCATATGTACATATGTATACATATATATGTATCTATAGCTGTATATATGTATGTACATCCTATGTGTACAGATATGCCTAATTATGTTGGTATACACACACATATATATATATATATATATATATATATATATATATATATATCTTTAACTATATGTGCATACATATCCATACCTCTCAACTATACCGAATCCCTCAGTGTTTACTAGTTCAAAATAATGGGGTGCCACCAATTCCAGAGTGCCTCCCTTAATTTCTGATTTTTTTTAATTTATTTTTAATTTATAATATGACTTTAAACTTATGGCTGACAACACCACACATTGCCAGTCAGGGTATCATCATACTAGCAGGGACATGTGTAATGACATCAGCCCCATTGTCAGTGTCATGAGGCAGACAGTACTGCAGCCTATCAGACTGTTTCACGGTCTGGCAACTGAACTGAACTGCTGAGGAATACCATACCAGCAGGCAGGCAGCAACAGCAGTAGTGAACAGAGTGGAATTGCTTAATTAACTTGTCTTTTCAACTTCTTCTGCAGACTGCAGCAGTCCGACAGTCCAGTGAGACACCCAACACCCACTACCACCTGTCTCTGCCTGCTCGCACTCCACAAAAATCAGATGAGAAGAAAAATTACTGTCTCTCTGCTCCGGCAGCTCAACCTCCTCCAGTTAAGTAAAAACAATTTAAAAATGTTAAAGATTCTTCTAAATCTCTGGTAACATCAGTAAAAAGACCATACTATCCTGCAAACACTAAAAAATAACAAAATGAGCGCTTTCATCTGGTAATGATCAAACTTTTACAGTTTTATCATTATCAGATGAAAGCGCTCATTTTGTTATATTTTAGTGTTCATTTTCTTTGTTAATAAAAGTTCACTTGAGCCATTTCAGCTGTGCCATTTGTTGGATAAAATAGACGTGAACGGGTTATGGCGCGTATATTACTCTCAGCTATAACGAGAGACTTCTGTAGCTTTGATCCCTGCATTGCAATTTGCTGTCACTCTGCTACTTAATAATACTTACTTATTCAGAAAACCTCCACAACGAAGTGACAGACTGTACCGGAATGTTGAATGAGTGCTAAACCTTTAAATCCTCACGTTAAGTATCTCATAGCAGCAGAATCACCGTGGCAGCAATTAAAAATTATTATTATCTGCAAACTGTAACTGTGGCCATCTTGATCTCATATCAAAACATGCAGGAGTCTTAACTTGTGTAACAATACTGGCTAGGCAAGGAAAAAAACAGGAAAAATCTCTGCATTCTGTTTCTGTTAGATATGTGAATGGCATGTATATGATTGACAGTGACACAGTAGGAAGGTTGGATGGTTAGATGTGTGCTGTCAGATGAAGTGTTCTGAAGTTTTAAACATGAGCGGAATGTATTACTTTCCCAAATCTATTGCTGGATTGCAGGACATGTTGCTAAATAGTATCTAATTAATTTAATGATGATTACTCAGTTTATATAGGTTCATAGGTTCATAGGTAGATACTAGGCTATCTGCCCTAGGGCATTTATAAGCCTAGCCAGAGTGTATTTGGCTTCCGCCTCCCTATTAGATTAGCCTACTGTGCCTCTGTAAAGTAGGTCACAGAAGGTACCCTTTTAAAATTAGTTTACTGTGCCTCTGTCTAGCAGGGACACAGGAGAGATCCCAGGGGTGAATTTGCGATTTCCCATCCACGCGTCCAAATTTCGCTTGAAGAGGATCAGCGAGGGGCTATGTCTAACATGAATTGGGATTCTATTCCAGAGTGAGGGGAGCCTCTGGGAAATGAATCTGTCCCTCCAGCGTGTCCTATTTATTTTTGTGCTGAGGTTTAGGTCCCTGGAGTGTGTAGCTCTAAGGGACTTGGATTTTTTGAGGTGGAGCATGTCCATTAATTCTGGGTTTGACATGGCTTTGTACGTCAGGCATAGAGCGCCTCTGAGTAGGCGGTAAGCAACTGAGTAGAGCTGGAGTTTCTTTAGTCGAGCTGCATAGGACATCTGTTTGTAGCCCATGATCCTCTTGGTGAGGTACTTTTGGGGTCTCTCCAGTTGCTGCAGGTGTCGGATAAGGTACATCCCAAAAGGGGCATTGTATTAAATTATGGGCCTGATGAGTGATGAGTAGAGGGGCACAATGACCTCTCTTGATCTAGATGCAAACCCTTTCATGATAAGGTGGGCTATATAGAAGGTCTTTCTAACCACTTTGGCAATGTGATTATCAAAGGAGAAATTACTATCTATGTTGGTCCCCAAATCTCTAATTGCTTCTTCCGTACTTAATGGATTGCCACCTATTTGGTAATTTGTGGGCACCTTGTTTTTCCCAAAGGGGATGACTATGCACTTTTTAGCATTTAGCTTGAGGCCGTGGCTCTGGCACCAAGCATCCGTCTCTGTGAGACCCTTTTGGAGGATGCTTGTGTCAGCTGGAGATTCGATTATGGCCCCCAGTTTGCAGTCATCTGTGAACTTTGTCAGCCATAATCCCCCTGTGTTAGCCTGAACTTCAGAGAAGTATATACCGAACAAGAGAGGTCCCAGAACTGAGCCCTGTGGGATGCCACTTGTAACTGGTTTGGATTCAGACATGGCACCTGTGATTCTGACCATGTGGGTTCTATCTCTGAGCCAGTTTGCAACCCATCTTGTGATATAGGGGTTGATATTTAAGCTGGTAAGCTTATTTATGATGCCCGAATAAGCTTATTTATGATGCCCGAGTGGGGTATTGTGTCAAAGTATATGTGACCAACAGTTGGGCATTTATTCAGGAAAAGTGTTTTATGTGCTTGGATAATAAGGGAAAATGTTGATCTGTTTAAAGATAACCTTTTGTTTGCTCTTTGGATGCCACAGTGACATGTAAAGAAAGTCAGTTTAAAACAAGTCTGATTATTTTATGGAAAGGTGCTTGGAATAAATGGAACATTCATTTTTAAAGGTTTATAATTATTCACCAACAGTAGAGTAGTTCAGAAAAACGAAGGAGGACTAAGGAAGCTATAGAGAACATGGCTGTTGGAGTAATGTATATTTTAGCCGTTTTAAGGTTCTTGGATACTTATTTCTGTTAGTTGATATTATTTGGTTGTGTTAGTTTATTTTAAGTTGTATTAGATTCTAGTTGTTGGGTAACTTTAAAACAATCACTGCTGTGAATTTGAAGCCTTTGTTAAGAGGATGTGAAATGAGGAGGGCATTGTCCAAAAAGACAAAAACAACTCTGGAGTCTTTATTTTCCATATGTATACAGTTTGTGACGTTTGGGAGTACCATGTCAACACTGTGTGCTTAGGGCAAAACCCATGTAATCTATCTTGGAGAAGATTGTTGGAGAGCAGAAATGTTAGTTCTGCTTTACACACTGCTTTTTCAAGCACATTTCCAACAAGCAATGGTGCCACTACAAGATGACAGTTACAGAAGGAGGTTGCATCCCCTTCTTTGTGTAAAGGTTTGATTATTATTTTTTTTTCAAAACCATAGTTCACATCCTTCAGCAATACGATACTTAAGGGGTAAAGCTGCAAGATGTAAACATTTTGGAAAGGTGTTGTCAACAGTGTGTGATCAGTACTTTTTACCTTTTGCCTTTTGCAAAAATGCATTTCTCATAGAAGATAACATTTTATATAGGCTGAATCTTGCTGGGGGAGATAGATTTATTGGGTGTGTATTATGATTTCATTAGCAGCGGTAATATTAGAATTGATTTATTGGATGGCCACAGGTTGCTTGTCAGTGTGAAGATGACAGGATGTACTAAAGTGTGTCCACCACAGGCTGTCTCTCATGCACCACTGTGGGGACAGGCCATGTGATAGCAGGCTATAGCAGGTGAGTCACTTGTTCTATGTACTACTACTGCTGCATGGCAATGAGCCAAGACAGGTGGTGTATATGCTCATACTGTACATGTCTTGGAATTTCTGAAGCTGTATACTGCAGTCTGAATTCTTGCCACTGTAGTAAATTGATCTTACTGTGTAATTTTTGATGTAACAGTTGCAGTTAATATTCTCATTTTCAGTCATGAATCTCAGTTTGGCATGTTCATTTGTTTAATTTTCTATGTGCGGGTGCGTGCTGCTTCACAGGGATTCCAAGAGTTTGTACTTTTCTTTTTCTTTATCCTCAATCAACTGCAGAGTTTATATATTTTTCTCTAGATGGATGGATGATGGATGGCTGGATGGATAGATAGAAAAAATAGGTATGTAGTTCTATGTATATTCATGTTAACATAAACAGTTTAGCTCTGGTTATGTCATGTTGTGTTATTTAATATTAGTGTAGAAGCAGTTAATTATATTTTATAAAATAATTTTTATATTTTAGTTTTACACAAGTTCAAATATTTATATAAATTAAAACACTATTGTTCTGAGTATATTTTGTGTTTAATATTTTGTCTGTTCTTCCATTTGAATTTGAATGCTGGCATACCAAAATTTCATCGGAGTGGGTGGGGTTACACAATTATGCATGCAAATTGTATGCTAATCAGTGTACAGATTTGTACCTATTTTTCATGGGCCTTTGTCCAGATTTTTGATGTTTTCGGGTTGAGAGTTATGTACATATCTATTCTGATATACCTACTACTGTCAATAAATCTATAGATATCCATACATATATGTGCATATGTATCACTATCTGTATATGTATAGACATATATTGCTCTGTATATGTATATATCTGGGTGTGTATATGTATATCTATGTACATATACATACCCATCTATATATGTCGATATGTATATGTGTAATTATATATATATATATATATATATATATATATATATATATATATATATATATATATATATATATATATATATATATATATATATATATATATATATATACACATATCTGGATAAGTATATGTACATATATTTCACCATGTGTCCTGAATATGGAGTGTAGCCCCAGCCCCTATAGTCCCAACTTTGTAGTGCAAGGGGATGTCAGGTATGTATAGCAGGTATATTAGTAGACTATTGCTACTGTAATTGGGATTGTCCTTACAGACATGGTAAGTGTGGGAGGTCACATCTGCTTTTCACATGTGTGCCATTGGCTACTGACAGACATCCTGAGGACATCATAGTACAGTACCGTTGCTAGCACATAATGCCCCTGTGGACTGCAGCAGAAATATTGGCCAATATATGTGGGCATTCTGACACACTCTGTACAGTCCAGAGGTATACACAGAACCCCTTAGTGCAAAACATGTGGACCATGCCTGACAATATGGATGTTAGCCATGTAGATGGGTATAACACATAATGACTGGTATACATTTGCCACCATAGGTTATGCATTCCCAAACCCCTGTCTGTCCTGACACATAATAACCACTGGTTACAGGGGTGCCATGGCCACATACTACCCACTAGATATTGACATGCATCTGTACAGCATCCCACTGCTCTGTCTGACATACATGACTGTTAAGGGAGGCCCAGCAGCAGTACATCTGGCAAGTATCTGGACATGACACCTCACTGGGTAAGTACACTAAGCTGCTAGGCATGTAACAATGCACTGCACAGGCTACAGGCGGACTGGATCAACACTGGTCTACACCTCCTATGGGGGAATGCACATGTACCTGCATATATAGCAGGCTCTACAGGCATGTCACAGCACAGGGTAAGATACAACTGTGTGAAAGTGCATAACCACAACCATTGTGAACACAGCCACAGACACTTATAGTAAGCTAGCATGATATTACAGTATATGGACTATCTGTTCAACACCATCCTCATATGTGCCACTCACAGACTAACCCTACATATACTGGGCTGCTACACAGTTTGGTCTGATGCCTGTCCATGGTATCGGACATGTGTGTGTACGGCCCTACAAACATCTAAGCCAATACAGTAACATACAGTGGAGCAGCATGTAACATAAGATAGGACAGGACCTAGAACAATGACATATACCACAGTCTGTACACAGGTCAAAGTACATATTAACAATACACACACTGCTGACATTCACCATAAGTACACAGACCTCAGTACTGTACAAACAACCACAGAATGTCCAGGTAATGTCATCAAATATAACCCCTACTGTACATAACATGTGTAGTAGTCTGATATCTCACTGGTTTGTTATCAAATATGATGACACTAATTATGGTGTACAGCACATATGCACTTCTTAATGTATGACATATGTACAAAGGTTGACAGAGTTGTAGCTGGAAGCACATACACAGGGCCAATATTGACATGTTGCTGTGATAACCTCATACATTTACTGTTGTAACAGGGTTTGTTGCAACATATGTCCTATGAGGGATATGAAGTCAGTAACTGTCACGGCTTTCACCTTCTACAGACTGCAATCCTTACACTACATTCTGCAGTTCACAGATAGATGCTCTGTGGGTAACACATGAAAGCAAAGGCACCACACACTGCCCAGTCTGCAGATGACCCTACAGATGGGGATTCCTCATAAACATAGAACTGACATGGCAGGTATTAAAACATGACAGCCATATCCACACACACACACACACAGACACACACACACACACACACACACACACACACACACACACACACTGTTAAACCAACATTACTCCAAATGCAGTATAGCAGCACTTACAGTCTGTAGTCAGGTCAGGCACATCCCCCTCCTGTGTGTTGCCCTGTTTCAACAGTATATGTTGTTAGAGGTAAATCCCCAATACATCTGAGATGCTGTTTGTCAAACAACAGATCTAGTTCCTGCTCGCAGTGAATGAAAAGGGCCAACACCAACATGATGTTCCTAGATATTGGAGTGTGTTTCCATGTAATTGGCTATGGGAATGTTACCACAGCTGTTCCACATGCAATCAGCTAAGAGAGGGCTGCAATTCATGCAAAGGCCATCAGCTGATCATGAGCATCACTTACAATACAGATGCTGCTGCCTAAGCAAAGCAGGTGTAGGTTTCCACATCCACGAGAGAGGGAGTGAGGGAGGCAGACAGAGGCAAAGACAAGTCAGGGAGGGGTGGGAGAGTAAAACTTAAGCATGTTTGTGTCATACACCTCCCAGCACAGGGTATCAAATCCCTGACGACTATGTAGTGCTATCACATTTCTATGCAGTTATTGGATGCGCCACATAGGTTACATGTTGTGGAGCCCTCAGAACGTATATGTGATGGTGAGTGACATCTGCAACAGGGATATGGTAGCTATATGGTAGGTGTAGTAAACATGCCTGTCTGCATGAACAGGGTGCCAGTACTGACATGCATGGTTGCATTGATTCACGGGTGTGTAGTGGTGAACTGTGCCAGACGGCTATACAAGCTTAGGTGATGGGTACATCTTGGCATCAGGCCACATGACAATGGTCTGCATTGTGGCTGAGGAGTGTAGATTCTGGAATTGCCCACACAGGTGTGTATTGTATTCACCATCCAGTCACCTGGGCAACTAATGCGTGTGGGCAATGCTGTGCATTGCTTGCCATGTATGTCTCTCTTAGTCCATGACATGGCCAGTGTCTGTGATGTGCACACCTCCCACATGCATGTACAGTGACATGTGAAACTGTACCTGGGGTGTCTGGCCCTTGTTGTGTACACAGATTATCATCAGATGTGCCAGTCCTGGCCTCATGTGGCAGGAACTGGTAATGGACTCCAGGTTCACCCTGCACCTACATTGATAGCATGTTAACAGCATTCCCTTGTATCAGTGGCATCTGTCCATACAGGGCATGTTTTCAGGCATGGTATGTCCTTTGTGGGTCACATTTGATGGCACCACAGGTGCTGCAGGTGTCCAGTAGGGAACATGGGGAAGTGCACTGTCTGCATGTACGTGCCTATTGGACAGATGGACAGGGTGCCATGCCCTCTGTAGGCCACTGCAATCACT
This sequence comes from Protopterus annectens, assembly GCF_019279795.1. Lineage (NCBI taxonomy): Eukaryota > Metazoa > Chordata > Ceratodontiformes > Protopteridae > Protopterus > Protopterus annectens. Next base: position 512,347,914 of record NC_056737.1, on the reverse strand, counting down.
CCAGAGTTGCTATCAATGGGCAATATGCAGTGTACTACCAACATAGTGGCTGTTGCCTAGGCAAATGTGTGTATGTGTGTGTGTGCGTGTGTTCGTGTGTGTGTGTGTGTGTGTGTGTGTGTGTGTGTGTGTGTGTGTGTGTGTGTGTATGTGTGTATGAGGCATGAGGCATGAGTTGAGAGTGTTGTCTAGTTAATACTAGGGTTGATAACTTTGTTTGCCTGGCCTTGATGTCACACGTATAGGTATGGATCTGCACCCCAGCCTCTCAGCTATTTCACATCTGTTATCCCTGTATGGTGGGCACTGTGATATATACTAGGGCCACCATATAAGAAATTTGCAAAACCCACTCCACATTGGGTCCAGTTGTTTCACATTCACAACCACCTCCACACAGAATATGAGTTACAAACACAGACACACACACACACACACACACACACACACACACACACACACACACACACACACACACACACACACACACACACACACACACACACACACACACACACACACACACACACACACACACAGTTGCCAAGGCTTGGATTAGAACTCCTCCTTAACTATGTTATCAAACTACAGCAGTATGCAGTTATGGCATGCACGATGGAGATTACTGGGATACAACCTTCCCAGAGATGTATTTCTAGGTGGATGATATCAGCAGCCTTACCAAAATAGAGCATTTCAATTCTAGGGAGTGTGACTACCCTAAAAAGCATTGCTCTCTACACAGACACACACACACACACACACACACACACACACAGTTGCCAAGGCTGGGATTAGAACTCCTCCCTAATTATTTTTTTACTCTACAGCAGTACAAAATAATGGTATGCGCTACAGAGATTACTGAGATACAACCTTCCCAGAGATGCATTTCTAGGTGGATGACATCAGCAGCCTTACCAAAGTAGAGCATTTCAATTGTAGGGAGTGTGACTACCCTAAAAAGCATTGCTCTCTACACAGACAGACAAACATACACACACTTGCCATGTCTGGGATTTGAACTCCTACCTAACTATTTTATCACACTACAGCAGTATGAAGTTTTAGGATGTGTTACAGAGATTACTGGGATACAACCTTCCCAGAGATGTATTTCTAGGTGGATGACATCAGCAGTCTTACCGAAGCAGAGCATTTCAATTGTAGGGAGTGTGACTACCCTAAAAAGCATTGCTCTCTACACAGACAGACGCGCACACACACACACACACACACACACACACACACACACACACACACACACACACACACACACACACACACACACACAAACACACACAGTTGCCATGTCTGTGATTTGGACTCCTAGCTAACTATTTTATCAGTAAGAAGTTATGGGATGCGCCACGGAAACCACTGTGCTACAACTCTCTCAAAGGTGTATTTCACAGTGGATGACCTCAGCAGGCTTGTCATAGTAGGGCTATGGGGAGGGCATGCCACATGCAAGCACACACAGGGTCATATTTCACAGGTATGTGTATACAGCTGCTAGATGACTACTTCCTTGTACAGTCATGTTGCACAGCTAGCACGTGCACCACATATTCTGTAATGCTGACAGATACTGGTGGGTAGTATCTGCATTGAGTGACATCTGAACCTCATGTGGTTTCTGCCCTTTGGCTGTGTGCTGGGTGGGACAGGCCTGGATGGCTCCTTGTCACAGTCACCCTCTTCCACACATCTATGTATGTCTACCTTTGTCTTATTATAGTGTGTTGTCTTTACATATATGTCTGTATTCCTATCCACTGTGTGTGCAAGGCATGAGTGGTGCATACTGACGAGTGTCTGCACTAACAACTGCGACAGCCAGATATGTCTGGTCCACTGGTGTTTGCAGACATGGCCTTCATGTGTTTAAGTTTGTGAACATGCCCAGTATGACCTTTCAGTATGTTGTTGACTGACATTGCCTTCATTTCTGTAAGTGTGTGAGCATGCCCAGTATGACCATCTGTATTTAATGTGTGGATCAAGTCCAGGTAGTTTGTACTGCAGTGCTGACCTTTGTGTTGTACACCAACAGGTAGCATGCTGTTTCTGCAGGGTATCCATTGAGCATTTGGCATTGATTGCTACTACATTTCTGCATAGGATGGGGGGGCTCACCTGACTATTTCTACATTTCTACACAGGATTGGGGGGCACACCTGACTGTTACTATATTTCTACATAGGATGGGGGTGCACACCTGACTATTTCTACATTTCTACACAGGATTGGGGGGGGGGGCACACGTGATTGTTATTACATTACTACGTAGGGTGGGGCTCACCTGACTATTTCTACATTTCTACACAGGATTGGGGGGCACACCTGACTGTTATTACATTACTATGTAGGGTGGGGCTCACCTGACTATTTCTACATTTCTACATAGGATTGGGGGGCACACCAGACTGTTGCTACATTTCTACGTAGGATGGGGGGCACACCTGACTATTTCTACACAGGATTGGGGGGCACATCTGACTGTTATTACATTATTATGTAGGGTGGGGGGCTCACCTGTCTATTTCTACATTTCTACACAGGATTGGGGGCACACCTGACTTTTATTACATTACTACGTAGGATGGGGGACACACCTGGCACTTGTACACATTTGCTATGACTGTACTGGTATGTCAGGTACTCCATTTCATTCTGTATTCTTACCTATCATGCTGACTAGAGGCCTACCAGTGTACTACAGATCATAGCTTTGGTTGCCCTACATATTATATTAATGTCTGACTTCCTACCCTTCAGAACTAACATCCCACTGCTTGACCTGCTGTAGTCTGTCTGCGTAGGCCTGCAGGGGAGGTTAACCATAGCCATTATTCAGGGGCCATCACACAGGCTCTGTTTGGGTTTGTCTACACCTGACCTGCTGGCTGATACTGTTGTTGGGTATGTGAACTGGCCTGACTGGCATGTGTGTCATATGGACACACATGTCACCCAGCAAATTCCCTGCAGTAGGTTTTGTCACCCTGTGTAGTACTGGCTACTATGGTGACTCCAGTATGTGTTACAGATATCATGGCGCCACTATGGGTGTCTACTTTCTGCTGCCATGACATTCAGCCACCCAATTCCCTTGTATGCTCACATCCATACCATAGATACAGATAACAACACATTCTACTCCATTTGGCAATTGGTAGGTTGATTGACTTACCTTGAGAGTGTGCCAGAATCGCGGATGGTGCTGGAGGGCTGCCTATGTCAGATGCACATAGTACACTCCCTATACATGGTTGAGCACAGGTAGTTTCATGTTTAGCATCCCTTTTACTGTATGTGCAAGTCAGAGAGAGGTGTCATTCCCTGGGTCTGTACTGTGTCAGTGTATGTGCTATGTGTTGTCTCTTTGCTGCAGCTTCGGCATACTGGGCATGCCTCCATCTGCCTACTGGGGCAGGCTGAGGTTGTTCCTCCTCTGAATCACTCTGTGCCTGTGCAGGCCTTGGCATTGGTGGGAGGCTGTGTGGCCCTGCCCTATGCTGTTCCTGCTGCAGCTGTTTCCGTAGGATCATATTGTGTAGCATGGCACATACCATATCAATTTGGGTACATGTAGCTGGTAAGTACTACAAGGCTCCACCGGATGTGTCCAGACACCAGAACCGTGACCTGAGCATCCCAAACACATGATCTGTTATATGTCTGGTCTGTGCGTGTGCTTCATTATGGCATTCTTTTTCAGGTGTGTGTGGACTTCTGATGGGTGTCATCAGCCATGGCTCCAGTGTGTAACCAGCATCCTCCACTAGGTGACTGTAGGGGGATGCCCTCATTGGCAAATCTCTGGTACAGCTGCATCAGATGCCATATGTGGGAATCGTGATAGCTTCCACAGCAGCCAGCACACACATTCATTATAATGCCCTGGGCATCACAGATGACCTGGCAGTTGATGAAGGGGATGCCCTCGGGGTTGATGTAGGCCCTACCCTGATCACTGGGTGGTACTTTGATGCATTTGTGCATGCAGTGTATAGTACACACTACCTCAGGGTATTCTGATATTTGGTGGAAGAGACACATATTGCTGGCCAACACCTCATGGGTGTTGAGGAAATATACATGCTCACTGGCATGTGCTGACATGGCATCCAGGAACTGGTGGAATACTCTGGATGCTGATGCCTGTGAGATCCCCATGGTATCTCCAGTTGAGCTTTGGGAGGTACCTGTGGCTAGTATTCCTAGGCCTACACACACCTTGGTATCCACTGGGATGGGTTCCCCTCCGTCATTTTGGTGTATCAGGTGTGGCTGGAACAGCTCAACAATTTGCTGTAGGAGGTCTCTGTCCACCCTATACTGTTCCACTATCTCCAGCTCATGTAGCCCCTGGTAGGTTATCCTGGGTCTGTACACTCTTTTCCATCTCCTCACCACCCTCAGCCTGTTGAACATTTTGTTCTATGTTGCCTGCTGCAGTCCTTCTCATTTTGTAGGTTTGTTTGTTAAAATGTCCCTGCTTGTATACAGCGGTGGTGTAGAGTGTGGAAAAAACCAGAGGGGGAGGTGTTTGCATAGTTTATAGTAGTATTCTGGGCTGGGCTGGTCCGCTGCCTGTGTAATTGGCTGATTCTGATACATTTCACTTGCCAGCTCTGCTAGTTCTCCTTGATTACCTTCCTACTGCTGTTTTCCCTTCCCATTGCCTTCCTGTTTAAGCCCGGGGGTGCGCTGCTCAATGTGCACAGTGCAGCTATTTCCTGGTTTAACTTTCTTTCTCTTCCTTTACAACCCGGTGCACGGTGCACACACCTGCTTAGGCAATGTAAAGGTGCTAGGCAGGTTAAGACACACCTCCTACCTTAGCTGTGCTAACTAGGAGGAAACCCAAGCCACAGGACTCCAATCCACTTACAGCATGCCTGACACCCCCTCACGATGTCACCTACTCCTACTCTTACACTGTTGCAACCTGACTCACATGCTGGGGAAAACTGGGATTCACTATCATTCCCCTCATTTGCATAGGATTGCCTGCTAATGCATAGTTACATGTCTCAAACTGAGCCTTCCCCCCTTAGCAACCACTACTCACTGGCCATGTTGTCTTCTGCCTGCCATTGACTTGCATGGCAGAATACTGATTTTAATTAGAATGCTTACTTTAGGTTTATTTTGTAATTTTCCCCGATCCCATTTCCGCTCCGCTGCCCTACACTTAAACAGCTGAGATCGGCTAAAAAAAAAGTTGATTATTTTATTTTTTTCATTTTATACTTGGCCATTGCCATGCTTACTACATGATATGCAGCCTTTATTTGGATATGTCACAGCTCCATTTTGGATTTTGCAGAAATGTACTTGGTTACTAACCAAGTACATTTTCTGCAGATTGCACTAGTCCTGCATGGCTGGATGCAAGCTTCAGGGATTCCTAAGTCACCTCATTTGCATAGATTTCTCCTGCAAATGGGGTGATTTGCATACAGGGCATAGTACGTGCAGTATTAGTGCAGGAGCACTCATGCATGCCCCTGCAGGCTGTTCCTGGATCGATCGGCAGACATATTCCCTACTGGAGCTCCTGCATCGATCTTGCACACTGTGCAAGCTATAGAGAATATGGGGGATGGACTTACAAAAGGGTATGTATAGAACTGAAATAGATTGTTTTATAGTACCAGAAGGTTTAGTTATGGGAGAAGGGGAGCTTTTTGTAACAAGATTTTTGTTGGTAAAATGGTAGAGAAGAGTTACTCTTGAGACCTTAACATGCCATTATATCCATTTTCTAGCCTTAGCAATGAGATTTTCAGAACACTTTAATGCTTACCCCATAAGAGAATTCTCATTTATCCAAATGCCTCATAATATTGTTATTTCCTAAGTGAGAAAGTCACCAGTTATTAAAATATTTTTTGTTATTTGTTGTTTGGATAAATGAGAATTCTCTTATGGGGTACGCATTAAAGTGTTCTGAAAAATTCATTGCTAAGGCTAGAAAATGGATTAAGTGGCATAGAGGTTGCTTTTCGCTACTATTTCACCAACTTGTAAAATATATGTATATATTAATATACTTTTTAACCATGCATTTTAGGTTTCATGCAAAAACATTTTATAACTATTTAAACATTGTTTTAACTAGAGAAATGTATGTTTTTGCAGATGCATATTTAGGATGTATTTTGTTAGTATGTTTTTTATAAATGTTTTTAAATGGCTTTTTAACAGCATTTTAACGTGTTTTATTTTAAATAATTGCACTACTAATTTTACTGTTTTAACTGAATAATGATAGGGGCATAAAATTGGATTAATGTCTTTTGTCCACATCTGATGAAGTCTGTACACTAGGGATGAAAACGCTGTGTTATTTGTAAGGCATTTATGTGTTGATGTTTTTATTATTAAAATATTGGCATTGAAGCTATGGACTGCTGTTTTTCATCTTTCCACAAAACCTATAAAAGTACATATAATGATGCATTGGAAGGTTTAGTTCAAAATAATAGAAAGTAGTTTGACAAGGAAACAGAATTAACAGGAAGAAATCAAGAAAAATGCAATAATTATTATATAAGCAAAGATATTTTTTACAAGGAAAAAGAGAAGATGTACTGAGTTACTTAAGCAGATTAGTGAAGGAAGTTGGTAGTGTAATGACAGAAATAAAAAACATAAAAGGAGAAATAGAACTCAAGAAGCATTATGAACAGTGTAGTACAATATGTGCAAAAAATGTTTAAAGAAAACAAGAAGGTAATGAAAACACATGGAAAATAAGAAAGTTAGCAAAAAAGAGAATATAGAATTTGAAAAACAGATTTCTTTAAATAATACAGATAAGGTATTAGGAAAAGTAAATATAGATTTGGGTGTAGGTCCAGGTGGAATAGGGTATGAAATGTATAAAAATTTAAGAGCTTAGCAAAAAAAAATTAAAGATTTGAATGAATGGGTAAATGAAGGGTTTATGTATAAAGAATTGTGTAGTGCAATACTTAAATTCATATGGAAGAAAGGAGATAGAAGAGAATTATAAAACTGGAGGCCAATAGCATTGAATAATAATGATTACAAGATCTTTATGAAAATAATACAAAAGAGATTTGAAAGTGACATGAATAAATTATAGAAGAAAACATATATTGTATAAAGGGGAAGAGTTGTCAAGAATTATTAATGATAGTAAAATTGTGGATAATAGAAAATAAGAAGCAAATATCAAAACATGAGATCTTAATAATGCATTTTACATAATTGGTCACAAAATGTTATAGGCAATAATGAAAGGATATAATATAACTGAGAAAGTTAGGAAGTTATGTTTGTCAGCATGTAGTAATAAAGTAAAATATTTGTAAATGACTGGTCAAGTCAAGAGGTAAATATGAAGAATTGTGTAAGACAGGGATGTCCAGTGATTTGTTTACTTTTGCATTAGTCATGAATATGATAGTATGTGAAATAAGTTACAAAAGGAAGGAGTCAGGGTATATAACACCTGAAGGTTTACGAATTCCAGTTTTGTTAACATATGCAGATGACATTATAATAATTAGGAAAATGCAATTTGGAGAAAAGAAGTAATAATTTATACAAATGATTGTCTAGAGATGATAGGGATGGCTTTAAATAAAGAGAAAAGTTAAGGTGTAAGTGATGTAGTAAAGATTGGGGTATATATTTTACAATGAATGAAATTTCTATGTTGGGTATAAAATTGGGGAATAAAGATGTATGTAGAATTCAATGGGAAAAACAATAGAAGAAATAAAGCTGAAATGCCTTTTCTGGAGAGCATCTAAATTATCATTCAGGAAAAAAGGCTTCTTTGAAAAATTCAGTACTGATGGGAAAATATCACACTTGGCAAGTGTATTTATGTTGCCAACAGCCGTTGAAAAGGAATTATAGCAGATATTTTTCATTTATATGGGGTTCTAGATTAAACCCAGTAAAAAGGAGAAGTTTTCTATGCAAGTTTTCTATGCAAATAAAGAAGAAGGAGGTTTAGGGTTAATTATCCCAGTGGCATACACTGCTTCATTAAATTTGTACAAAGTGTTAAAGTAGATAAATGAAAAATATGAGAGATGAGTAGTAAAACTGTATAAATATAAGTATGATAAATTTAGGGTATAGTAAAACAGATTAAAATAGTCAAAGAGTATATAAATGAAGAAATAAAATGTTACCAAGAAAAATATTTTTATGGAAAATAAAAACTGATGATATATAAAAAGATAGAAAAGTATGGTATAATAATGTAACAATAAACCATTACTATGTAATACCATGGGAAAATGTAACAGATGAAAAAAAATTAAAGTTCTAAAAATAAGAAGCAAATGGTGGACTCAGAAGCAGAATGCCAAGGTTTTTTGTGGAGACTGGTAATAAATAAATTGCCAGTAAAAGGAAATATGTTATATAAAAAGAAAAATGAATATCTTTATACTAAGAAGAAAAGAAAAAAACTATGGAACATGTGTTTTTGAAATGCAAAAGAGTAAAAAAGTTATGGGGAAAACTTTGTAAAGAAGTTTTTTTGAAGATATAAATAAGTGCATAAAATAAACATGGATATGATTAAATATTGATATACATAAAGAATATGTAAAAGAGTAGATAGAAAGTTATGTTATATGGAATGAAAGAATAAATACAATTATATTTAATGGTAAATGGATATGTGTAAACAGATTTGTATATTTATATATTTGTACATATATAAATATTTGTAAACATGTAAATATTTTGTAAATAAGAGTTATTTTTGTATACAAATAAAGGACCCCTACTTCCCCTATTCTGTGATACTGCTAGATGGTGTTGGATGGCTCCTACAGTAGTAAGAAAGAGGTCTAAGCATGGAGGAGGAAAGAAAAGCTATGGAGGGTTTGGAGGTGGAAAATGAGAATCTGGAGAAAAAATTGTTTGATGTAAACACAAACTAAGGAAAAACTACAAAATGCAACTGAGGGGAGGAGAACTCATTGCAGCAAAATTAAATTAAAATCCAGCTTTATTTTATATAAACATTGTTATGAGAACTTTCATCCATTCATGTGTAAATAAGCTTCATTAGATAACACATTTTACTAAAAACACTATTTTAAATAACCATGGTTAAAATCACTTGACAGCCATTTAAACCAATCATTTCTTTGCTAATTAAAATTTGTTTGATATGAAGAATTAGAATCTGGATAGAGATTCATGTGTGGTGGATGATAAAATTGAGCAGCATTTAGCTGTCTTAATGGAGAATGCAGTGAGTCTGTAAGAGAATAATAAGAATATGTGAGAAAGACAGATGATTTATTTTATGTAATATGGGTTATTTAGAATGAGCGACTGAATGAAATTTTGTTTATTGGGAAATGGATTTTGGCAGATATATTGGGGGAAAAAATCTGGTTGCGGAAAGAGTGAGGATCAGTTATGGAAGCTTAACAATGCGGATGTTATAAAAATGGTAACTAGTAAGAAATAGAATTATTTATGCATGTGTCTGTAAATATGCCAATTTTGTAAATAAGATTTTTATGCTATATTAAATAAAGGGCACCCTACTCTTTTCAGTAGGTGCAATGGGATTTTTTTTCACATTAAGCTGTACTACCATCAACTCAAGCAGATGAGACCTCAGTTTATGTCTCATCTGAATGATGTATCTAGAGTATAGCAACCCCCCTCCCATGCTGCATTGCTTGGAGTGGGAATAGAGCTCACATTCTCAGGCTCTAAAGGTAAGTATGTTACCTGTTGCACCACTGACACTGCATTCAACATTCCAAATGTTCATCAACTTGAAGGGTTCCTATATATTTACATACACAGATATATAAATATATTTGTGCATATGCATAAAGTCAAGGGAGTATGGTCAGACAAGGATCTCTGTTTTATCTGGCTACATCTTTAGTGTGACTCCATCATTATCACTAAGACAATTATACTTGCCTTTGTTGCAATGTTTCTAGAAAAGGCAAACTACAACTTTTTTTATGAGAACCCCTCCACATGGCTACACAGTTATCTTACTGTGTCTGATACAGCAAAATGGTCTTTTAATTTGTAAAATGCCAATCTTTATTGAGAGCTAAAGTTAAACTGATGGTCCTTGTTATTACTGCCAAGTAGTTACTTTCCTTATGTTTATCCCAATTACTAAACAAAGAAGCAAAGGACCTAAGGTCATCTTCGTTTAGGTCATATATATGTACTGCCTGCTATCACTGACTTAATTAGACCTTCGCAGATCAACCAACATCTAGATCTAGTTAGCATTTTATAACGGGTGTTCACCAATAAATCATTCCTAAAGAGGATTGCCATTCCCCTTTTCTCTTCTCCCAATTTATGATTAGCATGGCTTTCCTAAAGTCCTTATACTTTAGTTTTGACCATGTAATTGTGCTTTACTTAAACTTTATGCAGACCATTTTCCCTAATTATTCTTTGAAAAAAATATGCTTCCTTATTGGGTACGAACATCCACATATGTTCCATATAAGCAAATGTAGCATTTCCTGATGTGGTAATTGTATTCCATCCTGAGCTAGCCCCCTCCCCACCTTTCTGAATGGATCTGCCAAAAATCAACAGTAGTAGATCACCCATAGTTTTCTGAGCCAAAGATAATATCATTGATTACCCCTATATGAAAACAAAACTTAATCCCCCCCAGGTGATTAACTACGATTTCCTTTCTATTGATCCAGTTTATGTTATTTCTACTGTGACACCCATGCACAGGCCCAGTAATCAAGGGGCCTCAATCTTCACCACTAACACCAGTGAGGGAGGTGCACATTGGGAGGATGACAAGTACACACACAGTAAAGTACAATTTCTCTTAAGAGTACACAGAGATCACAGTCAGTCTGGGGCTGATTTCTCTCTCACTCTCTCCAGATCTTCAATAAGACTCCCGACTGGCACAGCTATAGAGTAGAGTCCTTAGCCATGGTTCCAAGCCAAGTCCTCCCAGCACTGTCTCTCTGCCCAACCATTGCCTTGTGTCCCTGCCCAAGTAGCTGGCACACACACACATACACTTTGAGATTTGATTTATACACAAACGCACACCTGGGGAAGGCTGGCACAGGTTTACTAGCTATGCCCCCTTCTGCCCAGACCATAAGGTAGTTAGCACTGCCACCAGAACCCCAATTTATCAGCTGCTGTAAGGCCCTTCCCAAAGGGTGACCAATTCCACTGTGTAATGTTGCTGTTATCCAAATAGTAAGTGTGACCAAGGCTAAGGCTTTTTAGGAGTAGCCTATACTGTGTCACCAAATGCATATGCAAGTACTCTAACAGCTTAAATATCTGTATACAAAACAGCCAAAGTTAAAAGGTTTAAATATATTTAATAATAAATAATAAAAGCACAAAACAATACTTATTAACTCAACATAGTGACAGCAGAGTTCGCTGTCACAGGAAATACTTTAAAATACGTAGTAGGACAGTCTCACATAAATATAGAAAACATCTACACTAATCTTGCTATATTCCTATCTCTAAGAGAAACTATGTTCTAAATAACTTACAGAGCAAGGTGCTGGTGAGTTGTTAACAGGTCCAGAACAAAATACAAAATGCACTCTCTCTCTCTCTCTCTATATATATATATATATATATATGAGATAATTCTTAAGTTAATAATACACATTACTGCTGGGTTAGCTAGATGACAACACTATTTGACACTTGCATCTAGTTCCCAGGCTAAACAGATACCAACAGAATTTTACATGTCTCTATGAAAAATACTTATCTCTTAGAAGCTGACAATTCTCTCTTAGAAGCTTGCCAGAAACTAGACGTCATAAAACAATTACATTGGAAACCTGTAATTACCTCTGTTTCCAACAATAGAAAGAATTTCCAGCTGCAGACTGTCTTCTAGTTCTGGTAAACACACTCGTAAAATTCTTTATTTATTTTCTTAGAGCCTGTAAGTTAACTCTGTATATTCCAAATTTTACTATGAAACTATACATTTGCATTGGCATATAATGTATACACATTTTTTCTCTTTTTCAGCAGGGTGCACTGTGATTACAATCTTGAAGCTCAGTACAGAACATATAGTTTTCTTACATTTTTAAGGCAAGCATACAAATCATATTACTATTCACAAATTACATAGAATTATTTACAAAATTCTATCTAGCTGGGCTGGCAGTGTCTCATTTCTATATAAATCATAGTAATATTTTCAAGTGACATATAATTATTTACAAAATTCCAGCTAGCTGAGCTGGCAGCATCTTGGTTTCTCACATTTCTCCCCCCAACAAGAACTCAAGCTAGTTTTACAAGTGTCCCATGAGAAATGTTGCTTGGGAGAGTTGAACCTGTCTGGGAATACTTTACCCCATTCCCTGTTTTGAGATTCCAGCTGCCTTGGGATTGCTGACCCCAGTACCATGCTGCACTGTCCCATCATATACCTGCAACCCTAAGCTCCACCAGAGTAATTTGGGATTTTTCTGGCTAGCTCCCTGTAGCCATAAATCCCCATCAGACTCCTCCTGCCTTGTACTGCAAATACTCAGCACAAGAGCTTCCCTATCATGGTAAGGTTCATCATGTTAACATGGTACAATTTGTGTCCCAGCCTCCTACCTAGCAGTTCTACCATGTAATTAACATCACTGACCCTCCTTACCACCTTGTAGGGTCCCTCCCAAGCTGCCTGCAGCTTGTCGTGTCTGACAGGAATGAGAACCATTACCTGCTGCTCTACAGCATACTCTCTAGCTCAAGCATTCCTGTCATTCCAGACCTTTTTCTGCTGTTGAGCTTCTGCCAGGTTCTCCTGGGCCAAGCCCATGAGTTCCCAGTGCTTTGTTCTGAGGTTTAGGACATATGCCATAACACACTCCTTGTGAGATTCACACTTACCATCCCACTCATCTTGAATTAAATCTAGAGGCCTCATCACCCCATGCCCATATAGCAACTCAATGGGTGAAAAACCTGTGAATTCCTGGGGAACATCTCTGTAAGCAAATAACAGATGGAGCAAATATTTGTCCCACTCCCTCTTAAACTGGTCTGCAAATGCCCATAGCATGGAATTAAGTGTAGAGTTTAACCTCTCAACAAGACCAGTAGTCTGTGGATGCTAGTGGGTGGTCTTTAGGTGCTTCACACCACAGTACTTCCACAGACAAACCAGCAGGTCTGGCAAGAATTTGGCACCTCTGTCAGCCAGTATTTCTTTTGGGAAACGTACCCTGCTGAAAATCTCTAACAAGGCCTTTGCCACATTTTCTGCCACAATGGAATACAAAGCCACTGCCTCAAGGGATCTTGTAGCATAATCTACTATCACTAGGATATGCTTTTTCCCTGTGGAACTTGGGGTACTCAGAGGTCCCACAATATCCATAGCTACCCTCTGAAATGGCTCCTCAGTCACAAGCAAAGGCATCAAAGTAACTTTCACCTTGTCTCCTGCCTTGCCTACCTTTTGGCACTGCTCACAGGTCTTGCAGTAGCCTGTCACATCTCTGGAAATTCCAGGCCAATAGATGGTCTGCATAATATGTCTCTTTGTATGTTTTATGCCCATATAACCTGCAAAGGGAATATCAGGGACTATGGCTAGAACTGCCAAATAGTAGGCTCTGGGCACTATCAACTGCTGTATTCTCTCACAATCTCGCACTCCTTCAGGGGATCACTCTCTATACAGTAACCCTTTGTTCCAGTATACAGATTCTGCCGTCCCTTGAGGATCACGTGCCTCACTACCTACCTGCCACTAGGCCTTGTAATGTAGGGTCTGAGAACTGATCCTGTCTGAACTGTCTCTTTGTAACCCTTCCCAGCTCCCCTTCCACAGAAAGTCGGGCATCCTCTGACAGTGGCGCTTCACTGTCAGCCTAGGTACTACCAGTCACCTCTGCTGTTGCAGTCACTTTGTCCAAGGGAACATCAGTACCAACAAGCAGCTGTGCCTCACCTTCAGTCTCACTGCTACAGGGTAGCTCCCTCCCTGAAGTAACCACCTCACCAGTCCTAGATGCAGGTGTGGGGTCTGTCTGGGTCTCCCCAAGGCTACCAGACCCACATGATTGTCTCTAAGCCTGACTGAGTGCAACTTCATGAACAGACAGTACTGTATTATCAAAATCCCTCTCTATCAGGACATCTGCAGGGATACCCTCAAAGACACCTACTTGCTGGCTTCCTTTTCCACCCTCTCTGTCACATTGAACCCTAGCCAAATGTATTTGGAATGGGGTCCCTCCTAAAGCTCTGACTGGGGTAGACTGCCCATGCAAATAGTGCTCCTTTCAAACTGTTGCAGGCTTCACAATGGTTATGTCATAGGCTGTGTCTCTCTTAGCAATGGTGTCTTTGCCATTCACTAAGATAGGATATAACCTTGTGTGGTAGTTTGGCACCCTTGTTGTCTTGAGACAACCTACTGTTGGCATTTTGCCATTCCCACTTACTGGCTCCCTCACTTTTTGTTCCCCACCTTGCCTCCATGGACATCTATATGCTACATGGCCCCACTGGGTGCATTCAAAACATTTAACCCTAGGTCCTGGATGTGTACCTGGACAAGTGGCTTCCCCTGCTACTGGCAGATTATGTCGGGGCAGTCTGGGCTGCCCAACATGGGTTCCCTTAGACCCATGAGCAGCACTGGGTGTCCCTTTCCTGTGCAGTGATGCCCTGCTTGCTAGATATAGGTCTGTCTTCTTTCCCAACTCATCTACATTAAGGCATTGTCTATCAGCTAAACAGGTCCTCATGTCCACAGGCAAAGTGCTAAGGGCTTGTTCCCTCACCAAAAGGTCTGCCAGCCCTTCAGAAGTGATGACCTGATATCCACTCATCCACCTATGAAAATAAGTGCTTAGATCAGCAACATATTCACACACACTTTCATCTGCCTTGCGTCTATGCTCTTGGAACATTTTCCTATAAGCTTCAGGTGTTAGCTCAAAAATTCTAGCAAACAATTCTTTACAACATTATAATTTAAAAAGTCATTATCAGACAGTTTGGATAGAACATTTACAGCTTTACCATAGTGTAATGGGGGTCAGGAACCATACCCATAGCCCTTGGTCAACATTATACTGTTTACATACCCTCTCAAACATATGAAGGAAACTATCAAAATTATCTCCCTGTGTAAACTGTGGAAGAAATTTACTGACATTTGTTGCTTCTGCAGTTCAGTTGCTCCCTTCCCCATTACCTCCATGACTCTGGCAAAAGGTCAGCATCTCCTTTTCATGTTGTCTTTTGCCTCTGCTTCTTCCCAGCTTCCAGGCATAGCAGTTTCTCATTCTCTTCAGTCTCTAAATGCCTCAGTCTCTATGCTGCTTCCATTTCCAAATGCTTGGCCTGCAACTCAAGTCTCTTTAACTCCAGACAGATTTTTAAGTCCTCTGTAGAAAGGTTGAGCTGTCTATTCTCTGAGAGTTGTACATCTCCATGGCCAGTCTGATCATCCTCCTGGTTGCTATTCACAGATACAGCTGTGACCAAAGCTGCAATAATGTCTGCCTTGGTCAGGTTGACATGCACCAGTCCTTTAGGCTGGTACGTCTCAGCCAACTGGCTCCTTATCAGCTTGCCATACTCCTCTGCTGACATGCGTGCCTGCTCTCCCTGACTAACTAATCTAACAAAAGACATAAACAATTTTAATATGAACTCTGAATGTTCACTGTATGGCTGATTTAGAGTATAAAAACACCTTCAGTGATCACTGTACACAAGCTACAGGAATTCAATATCCACACCACTACAAGCCAATTAATATGTGATGTGACTAACTCACCACTATCAACTAATTAATATTTGATGTGGATATCCCACCACTGCCAACAATTAATATGTAATGCCCTTGCACTGGCAAAGTAATCAAGGAGCCTCAATCCTCACCACTAACACCAGTGAGGGACATGCATGTTGGGAGGATAACAAGTACACACACAGTAAAGTACAATTTCCCTTAAGAGTACACAGAGATCACAGTCAGTCTGGAGCTGCTCTCTCTCTCTCAATCTCTCTCTCTCTCCAGATCCCCAGTAAGACCCCCCCACTGGCACAGCTATAGAGTAGAGTCCTTAGCCAGGGTTCCAAGCCAAGTCCTCATCTGTCCAACCAGTGCATAATGTCCCTGCCCAAGTAGCAGACACACACACACACACACTTTGAGATTTGATCTATGCACAAACACACAACTGGGGAAGGCTGGCACAGGTTTATTTGCTATGCCCCCTTCTGTCCAGACCATAAGATAGTTAGCACTGCCACAAGAGCCCATACTTATCAGCTACTATAAGGCCCTTCCCAAAGGGTAACCAATTCCACTGTGTAATGCTATTGTTATCCAAATAGTAAGTGTGACCATGGCTAAGGCTATTTAAGAGTGGCTTATACAGTATCACCAGATACACATGCAAGTACTCTAAGAGTTTAAATATCTCTATACAAAACAGCCACAGTTAAAAGGTTTAAATATATTTAGTAATAAATAATAAAAGCACAAGACAATACTTATTAACTCAACACAGTGACAGCAGAGTTCTCAGTCACAGGAAATACTTTAAAATAACACAGTAGGACAGTCTCACATAAATATAGAAAACATCTAAACTAATCTTGCTATATTCCTAACTATCTCTAAGAGAAACTATGTTCTAAATTACTTACAGAGCAAGGCAAAGTGCTGGTGAGTTATTAGCAGGTCCAGAACAAAATGCAAAATGCACTTTCTCTCTTTGAGATAGTAAGTTAATAATACACATTACTGCTGGGTTAGCTAGATGACATCACTATTTGACACTTGCATCTAGTTCCCAGGCTAAACAGATACCAACATAATTTAACATGTCTCTATAAAAAATACTTATCTCTTAGAAGCTGACAATCTTCTCTTAGAAGCTTGCCAGAAATTGGAAGTTATAAAACAATTACCTTGGAAACCTGTAATTACCTTTGTTTCAAACAATAGTAAGAATTTCCAGCTGCAGACATTCTGTCTTCTAGTTCTGGTAAACACATTCGTAAAATTCTTTATTTTCTCAGAGTTTACAAGCTAATTCTGTATATTCCAACTTTTACTATGAAACCGTACATTTGCATTGGCATATAATTTATACACATTTCTGCTCTTTTCCAGCAAGGTGCTCTGTGCTTACAATCTTGAAGCTCAGTGCAGAATATATAGTTTTCTTACATTTGTAAGCCATACATACAAATCATATTACTATTCACAAATGACACAGAATTATTTACAAAATTCTATCTAGCTGGGCTGGCAGTGTTACAGTTCTATATAAATCATATTAATATTTTCAAGTGACATATAAGTATTTACAAGATTCCAGCTAGCTAGGCTGGCAGCATCTTGCTTTTTCACATGCACAAAACAGAAACAATAGTCGTTGTATGTGCTATTAAACAGTCATTGCTTGGCTGTATATAACTAAACGTCCTCTAAACTTCTTAACAAAGCACTTTAACTGAACCAAATTACATTTGATAACTCTGTCATTAGAGCAGTGAAAAAACTGGCTTGTGTTATTTTCACTTAATCCATTGCAGCATCAAATTGGTATAAACTTCCTATAAATACTCATTACATTTTTGATGTATGTGTTAAAAAGCATCCATTTGCAAATGCAAACTTATGTTACTAGCTTACTGAAGACTGTATCTCTTGTTTTGTCATCATGCTTTGTGAAGGTTTCAGATATAGCTACAATATTAATTTTCAAGTGTGTGAATATACAGAAAATATACAGCTTGCCTCATATTATTAGGCTTACCAGCAATGAGACAAGGAGTTCTTCATTTTACCACAGTCTGTATGCGTTCACCTCAGCTTTTTATATCTTAGTACTTTACTATTAGACTATCCTGAGTGGGATTTGTAACTAGTTTAATATATTGTTAAAGTTACTCTTATGCTTGCTTTTCCTTTTGTATTTGCTGTTAACTAATAGGAGCATACTAAGAAACCTTTCTGCACTAAGGTTAT
Source organism: Protopterus annectens (assembly GCF_019279795.1). Taxonomy (NCBI): domain Eukaryota; kingdom Metazoa; phylum Chordata; order Ceratodontiformes; family Protopteridae; genus Protopterus; species Protopterus annectens. Next base: position 512,329,886 of record NC_056737.1, on the reverse strand, counting down.
GTTTCCATTAGGAAGGTAGCTGTTCATACAACAATAAATAACATTTCATATCTCTTCTGCACTTAGTGTTTACTCTTCTGGCATGGAGTACCACATTAATTGTACTGCTGCATTTCCTGTTTGACAGTATGTGCATTAATCAAGTCTGCCAGATTACCATATAGAAGGAAAACGGTCCAAAGACTGGATAAACACTTGGTTTACACCTCAAAGCAGTAACAAAAATAAAATAAAACAAGCTGACCACGGCTGAATAAACTTCCAAGTTCCAGGTTCCAAGAAAATAGAACTTTAATGAAAAAAAAGAGTAAGCGCTTTCGCGATTCAACAACTAATCGCTTCTTCAGACTCATTCAAACATAACATCAAGACAATAACTTTAAATCTAGGCACATCCAATCAAAGAGCTGTTTATCTGTGATGTCATGCAATTCATTAAAACCAGAAATACAATATATAAAAGGTTCTTGTTAAAAGCATATGTTATATTAAAAACAGAGATAAAACTGCTTCAATGTTTCAGTGGTCTTGATTTCAAAAAGAAAACAGAGCTGGAATTGAGTGCAAAATATTCCAGTTCTTTTCAATTATACCACATAATCTCCTAATATCACTAGAGTAAGTTACTGGAAACCTAATTTTTATATTGTTGCCACCGTGTATAATGCAACTCCAGAGTTACATAATGTTTTGGAAGATAAACCTAAATTTTCTTTTATAAATAAGAAATCTCTAAAAAGACAGCTCTGTTACAAATCAAGTACTTTAAAACAGCCAGCATTATCACAAAGAATAAGAACTTTTCCTTGTAGAAACTGCATGGCCTGTAACTATTTGTATAACAAATCTGTCTATCAACACCCACCTTAACTTTCACCATTGAGGTTAGCTTTTATGCAGATTGTAAAACACACCACCTAGTTTATTTTAGCTTCTGCACTAAATGTTCTGTATTCTATATAGGCAAAACTAATAGATGCCTTAAAGAACGTGTGCTTGAGCATCTAAGAGATATAGCTAATAAGAAAGATACTAGCACTCTGGCTAAACATGTACAAGCAGAGAACTCACAACATGTTTTTAACTTTATGGTGGTAGAAATCATTAATAAAAATAACAGAGGAGGGGACATTAAGAACAAAGTGGAAGAGGCAGAACAAAAATGGATTTTGCAACTTCAGGCAGATAAGCCCCCCTGGGCTAAATAGTGCAGTTTCTTTGAAACCCTTTTTGAAATCAAGACCACTGAAACATTGAAGCAGTTTTATCTCTGTTTTTAACATAACATATGCTTTTAACAAGAACCTTTTATATATTGCATTTCTGGTTTTAATGAATTGCATGACATCACAGAGAAACAGCTCTTTGATTGGATGTGCCTAGATTTAAATTTATTGTCTTGATGTATGTTTGAATGACTCTGAAGAAGCGATTAGTTGTTGGATCGCGAAAGCGCTTACTCTTGTTTTTCATTAAAGCTCTATTTTCTTGGAACCTGGAACTTGGAAGTTTATTCAGCCGTGGTCAGCTTGTTTTATTTTATTTTTGTTACTGCTTTGAGGTGTAAACCAAGTGTTTATCCAGTCTTTGGACCTTTTTCCTTCTACATTTTTCAAGTGGTTTTTGACTGGAACATGGCTGAAGGTAGTTATACTACTGGGCTTAGAAGGAATCAACATGAATGACTTACTGGTCTTTTATGCATGGAATTTAACCCTCTGATGCAGAATCCAGTTTTTCCAACTAATGACAAAGAACTGACTGACTATGACACTCATAAGAAATTCACAGAGCTATACAGGGACTTAGAGAATAAAATGTATAGCTTTAAGAGACTAAAATGGCAGAGGTTCCATTTGGAGGCATCGCTGAAGTACAAAATAGTACCTAGAGGCTTAAGGGTACTAAATATGCCTACATATGGAGAAACATATCCAGATCTCCTACAAAAATGGCAGAATTTAAACCTTCAGCTGAGCTATGACTATATGCATCTACTAACTGAACATTTTAAACCATATGAGAAAGATCTAGCAGATGATATAGATAAACTACAGAGTCAACTTGTCAATAACTTTTCTACTGAGGTTTTAGGTAGCAGACTGGATGATCTGGCTGATAATATACAGGGCTATGATAAAAGGCTACAAAACACAAAAATGAGGAAACTACAATGTGACCTTAATGACTTCCAGCGTAAAGAAGTCTTTTCATGGCCAAGGAGAACAGCTTTTAATATTGAGAATTCAGAGAGAAACACTACTCTATCCAATGCTTTTAACACATTTGATCAAAGTGACACTGTCACTTTAACTAGAGACCCTGAAAGTACTGCTGAAGTCAACGTCAGAGCAGAATACACTGAGCCTCCTACTTTTGAAAATGGCGCCAGTATGAATGAAGTTTCAGCACTGGCTCAAACAAAAATGGATACAGGCAATGGAAACAGGAACAATGACACTGTATCCACTTCTCAGACTTTTTTAGAGTCGAAAGACACAACACAAACCTCCATTCTACCCTTTGTATTGAAGAAAGCGTTACCAATAAGGGAGAGATCAAACAGCAGGAATCGGAAAGGCAGACTATGACAACAGAAGGAACGCGGAACACGTTCAATGGAAACAGGAACAATGACGCTGTATCCACTTCTCAGACTTTTTTAGAGTCGAAAGACACAACACAAACCTCCATTCTACCCTTTGTATTGAAGAAAGCATTACCAATAAGGGAGAGATCAAACAGCAGGAATCGGAAAGGCAGACTATGACAACAGAAGAAATGTGGAACACATTCAAACATAATGACTACACTGAGCAAGAATCCCAAGACCTGGTAATCAATTTATCCAGCTTTCAACTAACTGCAGCACAGGTATCTCTTTTGAATAAGGGTTTAAGTTTCATTCCGGCACAGAAAACATCATTGACTGATATATTGAAATAACTAAAACTGTTTTCTCGCACTTTAACTCTAAAAACAGTATTTAAGGATACTGGACCTGGTCAAATAAATGTATTTGAACAGCCCAGTGTGTATGTAAACAAACCACACCTGGTCATAGAAACTTTTGCCAGTGTGTGTGAAAATGAGATTAGAGATATGTATGCTCAGGATAATTCACCTGTATTTCATAATTTAACTAAACGGAAACTGAAGCATTAATACAACTAAAGGTATCTCCTAGCATTGAAATAAGGCCAGCAGATAAAGGGGGCAGTATAGTGGTGATGGATAAATTGTTTTACATTCAAAAAATGATGGAGCTATTGAATGATGAAGAGACTTGATCATTTTGTAACAAAACAAATTTCTGAAGAACTTTTTAATTATTTTCAGTCAGAGTACCCCACCATACCCATCATCTATGGACTACCAAAGGTACATAAGAACATAACTCATCCACCCATGAGACCTATAGTCTCAAGTAAAGGATGGGTTACAGAAGCTGTTTCCATCTGTTGAAAAATGCTTACATCCTATCTTAGCCCTATGCGACACTGTACTCAGGGATACTAAAGCATTTCTGAAATTATTATACAGCAGGGTATCAGCTTTAAATGAGGAATATATGTTTGTGACTATGGATATTACTTCTTTATTCACAGTAATACAAAACAACTGGGGTATTGAAAGAATACGTGATATACTGAATGATAAGCAGGCATATAATAATGCTAAAATTAACTTGATCTGTGAACTACTTGACATTATACTGGATAATAATGTCTTTCCATTTAATGGGAAATTCTACTTACAGAAAGTTGGCGTAGCTATGGGCACAGCATGTGTGAATAGCTACGCTAACCTAGCTCTAGTAGCATGGGAGAATGGATTTCTATTACAGAACAATATGTTTGTGGATAAAATTTTATGGTATGCACGTTTTGCAGATAATGTCTTTTTGCTGTGGGGGTGCGCAACTGATGAATTACAATGTTTGATAAATTATCTACATAGTACCACATAATTCCTTAGATTCACCTATCAATATTCACATGAAGTGATTGAATTTTTGGATGTCTCTGTTAGGAAGATACAGTTTAAAAAGATTGCCACAGACATGTACAGAAAGCCCAGTCATAGGAATAGCATCCTACATAAAGCAAGTATTCACCCTGCACATGTACACAGAAATGTTATAAAGGGACAATTTATGAGAGCCAGTCTCCTACATAATACTAGTGAAGGCTTAAATAATACAGTGTCAGTATTAAAAAAGAATTTAAAGACAGAGGCTACAGTAACAGAGACATTGATAGCAGTATTAAGAATATGAATGAAAAACGAGATAATAGATGCAAACCATTCTTCTCAGAAGCAACTGAAGAAGAAAACATTATACACGGTGGCAACAATATAAAAATTAGGTTTCCAGTAACTTACTCTAGTGATATTAGGAGATTCTGTGGTATAATTGAAAAGAACTGGAATATTTTGCACTCAATTCCAGAGTTACATAATGTTTTGGAAGATAAACCTAAATTTTCTTTAATAAATAAGAAATCTCTAAAAAGACAGTGCTGTTACAAATCAAGTACTTTAAAACAGCCAGCATTATCACAAAGAATATGAACTTTTCCTTGTAGAAACTGCATGGCCTGTAACTATTTGTATAACAAATCTGTCTATCAACACCCCAACTTAACTTTCACCTTTGAGGTTAACTTTTATGCAGATTGTAAAACACACCACCTCGTTTATTTTAGCTTCTGCACTAAATGTTCTGTATTCTATATAGGTAAAACTAATAGATGCCTTAAAGAACATGTGCTTGAGCATCTAAGAGATATAGCTAATAAGAAAGATACTTGCGCTCTGGCTAAATATGTACAAGCAGAGAACTCACAACATGTTTTTAACTTTATGGTGGTAGAAATCATTAATAAAAATAACAGAGGAGGGGATGTTAAGAACAAAGTGAAAGAGGCAGAACAAAAATGGATTTTGCAACTTGAGGCAGATAAGCCCCCTGGGCTAAATAGTGCAGTTTCTTTGAAACCCTTTTTGAAATCAAGACCACTGAAACATTGAAGCAGTTTTATCTCTGTTTTTAACATAACATATGCTTTTAACAAGAACCTTTTATATATTGTATTTCTGGTTTTAATGAGTTGCATGACATCACAGAGAAACAGCTCTTTGATTGGATGTGCCTAGATTTAAATTTATTGTCTTGATGTCTACTCATCACTTATCAGGCCCATAATTGAATACAATGCCCATTTGGGATGTACCTTACCCGACACCTGCAGCAACTGGAAAGACCACAAAAGTACCTCACCAAGAGGATCAAGGGGCTCAAACAGATGCCCTATGCAGCTCAGCTAAAGAAACTCCAGCTCTGCTCAGTTGCGTACCACCTACTCAGAGGCGATCTGTGTCTGACGTATAAAGCCATGTCCAACCCCGAATTAATGGACATGCTTCACCTCAGGAAATCCAAATCCCTTAGAGCTACATGCTCCAGGGACTTGAACCTCAGCACAGAAATAAATAGGACATGCTGGAGGGACAGATTCATATCCCAGAGGCTCCCCTCACTCTGGAACAAAATCCCAATCCATGTTAGGCAGAGCCCCTCACTGACCCTCTTCAAGAGAAATCTTGACGAGTGGATGGGAGATTGTAAGTTTACCCCTGGAATCTCTTCTGTGTCACTGCTTGACAGAGGTACAGTAAACTAACTTTAAAAGGGCTACCTTCTGTGACCTACTATACAGAGGCACAGTCAACTAATCTAAAAGGGTGGCGAAAGCCAAACACACTCTGGCTAGGCTTATAAATGCCCAAGGGCAGATAGCCTAGTATCAACCTATGAACCTATGTATGTTTGAATGAGTCTGAAGAAGCGATTAGTTGTTGAATCGCGAAAGCGCTTACTCTTGTTTTTTTCATTAAAGCTCTATTTTCTTGTAACCTCGAACTTGGAAGTTTATTCAGCCGTTGTCAGCTTGTTTTATTTTATTTTTGTTACAGATTACCATATAGTATGTACTCTTTGTTTCATTTATGCAGTTGCATCCCATTAACCCTCTACAACAAGCTATTGTGTAGTTAAGGACAGCAAAATGCAAGTTTCTTTTTTTTTTTTTTTTTTTTGACAAAGTTTGTCTTGCTTTCTGGTTCTTTTCCTATTCATTTTCAGCCCTTATTTCTTGTGCTTCTTTTGTTTACTGCAGTATTAACTGGAGAGATGCGGTGTTCCTGACTTGTGGCATGATAATGCTGTAATTTGCAAAAACTAAATTATTAACTCTTTAAAGACTAGTAATCTGAATGGAGTGATTTTATTTTAATAATTTGTACTCATAAACACCTCAAAGTTTCATTCTGTATGCAGGGAGTATGATGAAATCATCAGCTATTTTTTCTAAACATGTTCAAATGGATTCTAAGTACTTTTGCCGCCTTATGGAACACCCTCTTCAGCTCCAGGAAACCAAAAAAAAAAAAATAACACTGTTTATCATTTACCTTTGTGATGTTACCCAAATGGACAGTTTGAATATAACATAAAGATGTCATAAAAAGTCACTTTTTCTGTCTGTTGGAAAACTCCTTGTTCAAATCTGAATATTAAGACTTCTATTAAAAAAATATTACAATAAAATTAATAAGCAGCACTGTAAAATCTTTTAAGCCAGTAATTATACATATGTACTTTCTTGTAACATTTACATTCTTCTGATGTTATACCATCATATAATAATAACAGCCATATCAAGAAAAAACTTCAGTTGCATTTGTTTCTAAATCTGCATACATAACTTTAGCACTATTTTTTGCTTGCATATAAACCAATGCAGCACTATTGCCAGAATTCCATAAGAGCTATTGCAAGCATTAACGCGTAACACTAGTGGCCAGATACATTCAGATGACAATTTTGATAACGAAAAGCACCCATAACAGTGAATCCACATGACCGATAGAGTCACCATGGTGGGCCATCTCTAAAGATCCACTAAATGTTAATGAGGAGTTCAAGGGGAGTATTTAATACTAAAACGCCATGTACACCCCCCCCAAGAAATGTCTGACTAAAGGCTGGGCAAATTGCATTTATTATGCATAAATTAGCTTGGCCAGCCATGTTAATTAACACAGCCAAGATGATGCATTCCCCCAGTATGTTCAAGGAAAGTATATCTTATAGATAGGGTTAAGTAAAATGAAGCAGATATGTAGTAGTGGGAGGGTGTGTGTATGCCTGTGTGTGTGTGTGTGTGTGTGTGTGTGTGTGTGTGTGTGTGTGTGTGTGTCTGTCTGTTTGTGTATAGATGAATAGATGAATGGGTAAGTGTGTCCGTGAATGTGACTGAGTTGGGGGAAGGGGTTCGTGTGTGTGTGTGTGTGTGTGTGTGTGTGTGTGTGTGTGTGTGTGTGTGTGTCTGTTTGTGTATAGATGAACAGATGAATGGGTAAGTGTGTCCGTGAATGTGACTGAATTTGTGGAAGGGGTTTGCGTGTGTGTGTTTGTGTGTGTGTGTGTGTGTGTGTGTGTGTGTGTGTGTGTGTGTGTGTGTGTGTGTGTGTGTGTATGTGTGTGCGCATATTCACGGGTGTGTGTATGTGAATGAATATCTGCATAAGTGAATGAGGGGGTGCCTGTGGCAGTGTAATGCCTAACCTGCCAATGGTAATTACTGTTGAAAAGTGTTATTTTATACTCCAATTTGAATATGTGCAAATAAGCTGATAATGTGGTCATTTTCATTGTTGCTAAATTTACCTCTGAATTACATTGCACATGACCGGCTAAACTAAAACTTTTGACTACTGCAATTTAGACTCACATAAGTGATTCTATCTGAATTCCCCTTTAAATTCCATCAGATCTGATAAATTTACCAGTTCAAGTCTTACGAATAAACACATTTCTTTAGCATGTAAGTGTTTGTTGACATTATTCAGAACAGAATAATGACAAACCTTCTAAGAAGTAGGTCAGCCATATTCTTCCTACTACATATATAGCACAATGTTGTATCTCTGTATATGTCAGCAATTATGTTTAGATACCTTTGACAAGACAGTTTTATTATTGAGAGCAAAGCTGTAGTAAAGGTGGGGTGAGAGGAGTGCTTTCCCTGAGTCGTACCACTCAACTGTCCAGATTTTCACAAAATGTCCAGGTTTTTGCCCCATATTTTTAGTCTATTCTTCATAAAATTTGTGATTTTCTGGCAAATTGCTGAGGATTGAAGTCACTATAAAATGAACTGCTTTTGAATTTCTCACTTCATATCTTTCAGAAATTCCAAGCTAGCATGAATGGTGTCATCCTACTAACTTTCAACATTTGTAAGTGCAATTTAAGTTCAGAGGTTAATACTAGGCTTTTTGCCCTTGTGGGCCATTTCAAGTCTAATCAATTACCCCATGTGAAAATCAAACCCTGCATCTTGTGTTTTAAGGCAAACACCTTAATCATTATGCCAGCCTCCCTTAAAACCTGTCCCTATTTTTGAGCCTTTGTCCCTCCATTATTTTAGGCTTTGTCCAGATTTCTTGCTCTCAGGACTTGAGAGGTATGCCATGGGTGCAAGATGCTAAGAGTATAATTGTCCTTTAATGTGGTCACTTCATGATCTCTTCCTGAAAGGATCAGCTGCATTAGTGAAGTAGTATTTAAGCAACCACCACTTAAATGACAATCTCTGCTTGTTGGTACTGTAGAAAGAAGCTCTGTTTTTTGTTCAGACTAGTTTGGCTCAGACTTACAAGGTAACAGTTTACTAACTGAGAGTTTTTTGGTATTATTCAGACTAATGAAATTGAAAAACCTTTTAAGAAATACTGCACTAACATTCATTCTTGAAGAAAGATATAACAAAATTATAACAGCGGAACCTACATATTTAATATAAACTGCAATCATATTTCTGTATGCCAAGAAACTAGACTGTAACACTTTGCATCTTACTTTATCTAATCACTTCTATTCAGGGTATCGTCAGTCAAGTTCAGCACTGGTTTACCTTCTGAGAAGTATCCTTCAACTCAGGGGAACAGTAAACTCTTCCAGATGAATGTTTATAGTTTGCTTCTATACAATTTACCTTGAAGAACTATCCAAATAATATAAAGAAAGGTGACAAAAAAGCCAAGTAACTGCATTTAACTTGCATAGTTCATAACAGAGCTAGCCTTTATATTTCAGAGATTGTATTCCTATCATGGGACATTTTCTCTTCTGGAAGTTTTAAGGTTTACTAGTGACATTTTAATTTTCATATTGAACTATACTTTACTTACATGGAAGGTGCTAAGAAGTGAAGCACTGTGATACATTAAAAGATTTAATGTATTTGACTGTTAACTGAAAATTGTGTGAACCTTTATAATTATGATATTTTAGATACATTTTCCCACCTACATGTTTTAGAGTGATTAGAAATCAGTTACCATTATCCTACACATTTAAATTAGTTGATTTACCGTTCTGGTTTAATTGAAACATTCTTTACAGATTTTTGGACACTGTTTTTTTTTTTTTGTTTTTGTCTTTCAAAGTCCTAAGTTTACCTTTCATTCTTCAAATTCCTTCTGCTGTTCAGTAGTACTCATTTACTGAATCTGACATAAAATATTTCACTTCATATTTCTTTCTTTTGATTACCACCCAATCTGATGCCAGATATCATTGGGCTTTGAATTTCTCTTTTAACTTACCTTAAGTTTTACATGGTCTTGTGTCCAGTTCCTTGTTGAAAGTTTGGCTATTTGCAGTTTTGTTGTTTTAATGTGTTTTGCTATTTCCTCTCTTGCTGTCTTCAGTAGATGAGTTTTGGTCCTCTTAAGCTAATACAGTTCTCTTATTTAATGGATTACCAAAACTTTTGTAGACTGTCCCCCGGATTTACTAATCTTCCATGTAAGACTAGATTAGTCTTACACGGAAGCGCCAGTATAAGAGTATGATGGCAGCACACCATGCATATTAAAGCTTACACGGAGCGTGGACGAGTGTAGGGGGCGTGTCGGACTGCCGAGCAGTCCAAAAATCCACGTCCCTGCAATGAAGAAATGCCGCAACTTCTAATTACATGAGCGAGTCTGCTCACATGTGTACAATGTAACACCACACTCCCCCATATGTTAAACAACTTACAAAATTAAAAATAAAAAGACATTTTATTTCTTCCGATATATCTGCCCATAGTTGCGCAGGTTTGAGTGGGTTCGCCCATTGCTTAGCTACAGTTAGCAGCTTAGACACCAAAAGAGGATAATAAGAAAGAGATATGCAAATTAAGCAACATAGCAATAGCATAGTGGTTAGAGCCTTTGCACAAAGAGGAGCCATTCCCGGTTCAAGTTCCACTGCTGCACATTCCATTTTCTGTGGGAAATCTATATACAAAAATATTTCCTGACATTTTTTATGTATAAGTTTTGTAAAAAGCATTGAAATTTTAAATGTAGTAGTGAACGAATTATATATATATATATATATATATATATATATAAAGGTGAAATGGTTATGCATTCTGAGGCATGAGTACCCTATTTTAAGCACTATAAAGCACTGCTAAGCACTGCTAAGCACATTGCATATTTAAATACAATTGCACATAGCTGCGCACCACGCTAGGTCGGGCAACGTCAAGCAACGTTGAGCAATATTGGGCAAAGTCGGGCAAAGTCAGGCAAAGCTGAGCAAAGTCGGGTAAACACGCTCACACCTGCTTTACTGTTCCTTAACCAGTCAGGTCTGCCCAGCGGGAAAATAAAAAGCAGTGACAGGGCTTGAACTCAGGATGCTGTGCACTACAGTCACAGTACTTAACCACTAAGCCATGACAGCCTTTCACAAACATGCACTTTCAACAGACACATATCTATCAAAGAATTTTAAACATTGCCAACATCAGCTAAGCAGGCGTGCCTACAGCTGAGTTTTTCCAAAACTGGCCAATCACAAATAAGTGAGGGAAATGAGGTATATTTAAGCTCCACATGCGGGAATACTTGCTATAACTGGTTGTAGCTTCCTTCTGCAGTCAGCATGGCTGGTATTGGTGAAGGCACTCGATTTGGAGTGCAACGCTGTGGCATCCAGAAGTCCAAAATTATGGTTTGGCTCCACGTCCACAAACATGAGGAAAAACTCCTGTAGGGCCAATACCAGGGTACCCAATATAAAATGGAGGCCTGGAACAGTCTTGCCCATGATCTCACCAGTGCCACTGGTGTTCCTCGGACTGGTGAGCAGGTCAGGCACCATTATTCATACCGGTGGATCCAGGAATCCCATACGATGCCTAATGCCCCAGTACTGAGTAAGTAACCATTGTATTAAGTAGTTAAGAATTGCTATGCTTCTCTATACTATGGATAGGTATGTCTCAATATCACTGCATTTACTTCACAGCTACAGGTGACCGGGCTATGAACCAGCAAGCCCATGAAGATAGGCTGCAAAGGCTGTGTTATGAGGCAGGTTAGTAATTATTCTGCATGTAGTGTTATATAAAAATAAATGAGAGAGCCTTCAAAAAGTCTTTTAACCCAATAAATAAAGGTGTAATAGTCCTTTAATAAATGTAGGATTCATGGAGTGCGTCTGTGTCATTTTTTTTATATGTTGTACTGTTGCATTCTATAAATAGTAGTGTTGTATTAAGCAGTGTCAACCCACACTTGGGTAGGCCCATATAACGTGGATGAAGGGAGTGCCAGTAGCTTGTATGCATATGTACAGCCCTCAACTGTTGGTTCATGGCCAGCATGTACAGGTTAATCTGGCACATGAGTAGCTTGGTATTGTGTTCCCCAGAAATGTCAGTGTGCTTCCAGAAATGTAGGGAGCTGTTAAAATATAACTGATACTTTCACCTGAACATATCTAGATAATTATATGAAAGTAGAGCTGTCAGTGTACCATCTTAGCAGTAGTGTGTGCGAGCAACTCTGAAAATATGTTGCAGTAACATCTGCATCTTGGACAGTTTGTATGTAAGATACAGCTCATGTATATAATGATCTAGCAAAATCCAATTGCACAATACAAGGACATTGGGTAGTGTAATAATACATGTAAGGGACATATAACTGCAGTTAATAGGAATGTAGTGAAAACTAGAAGGATATATAAGTTGTTAATTGAGTGATCTTTTCCCACCCTACTGTATGTGCATAAAAAATACAATTCCACACCTCAATCGGTATGTCTAATCTCAAAACATTTCTTGGGACATATGTCCTATTGTTTATAAATATTTGCATTTATGTCTATGCATGTGCCCTGTTAAAATACCACAATATTGGTGGTCTGTTGCCATGAATTCAACCTGCATGTTGTTGTAATGTCCACTTTTGTTCTATATATGCATGTGTCATGCTTGCTTTTCAACTATTGAAAATCTGGTGTGTTGGGTTAATGGGAATACTTCTGCATGCTGTTATAACTAATTGGCAATGCTGTTGACTGTTACTAACCCATATCTTTATTAAACTCTCCTAAACATAGTTCGTATGAGAAGGCCGGTCCTAGCGGACCCACCTGTCCCACCTCAGCTGGCCATGGCACTTGGCACCAGCAAATCTGGTGCCCAGCCTGGGACCTCCTCCACCGTTGGCCCTGTGCCACCTTCAGGTGGAAGTGCTGCAGGGGATGGGGCTCAGCCCCCCCATGTAAGCGTGGTCAGAGAGGCACTTATCACCCTTCGTAGGGTCCAGGCTGTGGTGCATAGAGAGATTGAACGTTCTGTTGCAGAAGCTCTATGCCAGCTTGAGGCCCGAGTGGTGCAACTCATGGGTCAGCCTGCCCCTCCTACACAGCTCCCAGCACAGCCACCTTCTGGGCCGTGAAGGTGCAGTGGTGACTGCCCATGGGTGGGGACCTCAGTCCCACTGTTTCCATCTGGGGACTTATGGGCTTGCGATTTCCAAACATCCCTCCCTGTCAAAGGTGTTCACCACCACGTGTCATATACCGCCCCTGTATGTGTCTTGTTTGTCTTGTCTTTTTACCTCCCCAACCTACCTCCCCAAATATACCTACTTCCCCTACCCCGCATTCCACTCTCACCTGAAAAAAAAGGGCAATCTGCTCCCAAAAAAAATTACACCCCATACATAGCTGCCCATTTTGCACACATGTCCACTGGACACATGAAATGTTATTTAATTGGCATTACAACATGCTTTGTTGTCCTCACCCCTCTCTCAGGGGTTGAGGGGTTCATATCTACCTCCAAATTTATTGCATATGCACAGCTGTTGCTGTTGAAGAAATGGGCAGCTATGGACCTTCCCTACAACTGTCCTGCACATCCCAAGCTATTTTCCATACCGTCTTTCCCTCTTTGTGCCCCTTTTTCACAACTTTCCTATCTCCCCATTTTTCTTTTCTTTCAAAGAAATTAGCACGGGGTAAGCGGGAGTAAGCACTATTAAGCAGTAGTTAGCAGGTTTGAGTGAGTTTGCACTTGTTTGCGCTTGGCTAAGCAATACGCAACATTGAGCAAACCCATGCAAACCTGCTTACAACTGCTTAAAAGTGCCTTAGTCACTCTGTATGTGAGGGCCCTTGTTCTGCTCAGGAACAAAATAAAACACCTCTGTAAGTCTCGAACCCCGTACCTTGCACACACTATACAACATGAAGTAGCACTAAGCCACGATATATATACATCAAGTTCATGCTTAAATAATTATATCATGCATCAGAATGAGTGAATGTAAAGGAAAATTAGGAATACCATACCACACAACTTGTTCTGTGGATGTTGACCAACAGTTGTTGTGGGATTACATTACATGACTGTGATAAAAGAAGCAGCCATTCTAGCAGGAAATAATGTTACACCATCACTTTACAACCTCACACAGTATCACAGCAGGGCAAACACTGGCATATCTGTTTAGGGCAGAGGCCATACCTCTCAACTGTCCCTAATTTTCAGGGACGTCCCTGATTTTGACCCAAATTTTAGCTCTGTCCCTCTGAATCCCTCCTAAAACTACTGACTTTGGGCAGAATGTTGGTGAATTACACTTAATGAATAATGACAATAATTAAGAGTTAGACACTTCTTTTACTTCAGAAAAGGTGTATTAATTCATATGCTCTGATTCTCTCAATGTTTCAACTTAATGGCACTAATATTTTAAAGGTGTCCCTGATTGTCCCTGACATTTTCTTAACTTTTCCCTGATTCTGTTCAAATATGTACCTGATTGGTTGAGAGGTCTGGCAGAGGCAGAAACACAGAGGCATATTAGCCTTTCTGCTGTTACACACTGTGCAAATAGCTTTGGAAGGAGTTTTGGAAGCATACCCTTATGTAGGAATACAACACTGAAATACAAATGAATGTAGACATGTACTGGTAGCAACCAACTGTAAGAATGCCATTGCTCTATTGCTGAAAAGACCTGTGTGGTACACAGACAAAAAATAACAGGCTATTCTCTGGCTATCATGTGTATAGGTCCACAGTTGAGAGTTACACAGACAGACTACATGCCTTGATCAATTAACATGTACACTGCAACCCTGTAAGTCCAGCAAGATAAAATCCACCCAATACTACTTACACTCTCTGTACTTCTGTAACCCTACCCAAATGTAGAATATTCATGTGTGTGCAGGGTCTACCAAGGATGTAGGTAAGCATACTCACTGTACTGAAATGTGTCCAGTTTTTCTTAGCAGCTCGTGCTAATGTCAACACTAAAAAAGCACAAACTGTTTAGAACTGACTAAATGAATATTCACAATATAGCAGTTCAGAAACAATTGTTGTGCCAAAGGAATACATCTCTATAACTAGTTTTGTATGGCAGTTAATTGTAACAGTTGAAAAGAAAGTACATCTTTCCATGTATCTTGGGGTAGCATTTTGAGGGATGAGTATATTTCTACACTGACAAGTCGGTACTGGAAGCAGCAACATTAGGTCTGAGTACAAAATGTAAATCTCTGGCTACACCCCTGGCTTCTGATATAAGAACTATACCAACCTTTTGTCTTAAACAATGTTGTCCACACCAAACAAGTATGATCTCCATCTTGGAAAGCTGAAAGGGCCACGCCTACATGAGTCAGCAATTTATAGTACTGGGTTGCTATGACAGTGATTACTGCAATTACTACACAGCAGTTTGCATGCAATTAGCAAATGGTGGGCACTAATTGGTGCAGAGGCCATCACATGCTCATGTGCAAATTCCTACAAAAGCAGGCTGCAATCTCTGCCAACAAACTCAATCACTCTATTGCAGAGATTGACAGAGAGAGAGAGACAGAGAGAGAAAAAGGGAGAAAAAAAAGAAATATTACCAAATTATACAAAGGAAATGTATGCGACACATATGTATTTACTGGCATGTAGTAGATGTTACTGAGGAATAGTCTACATAATGTGAAACATTCATATGTGGCAGCAGTACTTCTTTCTGCACAGATGTTCTGCTTAACTACTGCTATGGACAATACTGTGTGTACCTGTGGAAAGTGGGACATACCTGTGAAATGTGTAGTGCAGCATTAAATGTCAAAGATCTGATCCATGTTATCTGTGTTCTGTACATTAGTGTGGCCAATAGCTGTTGGGGGGATTAGCGCTGACTTTATATAAACATGGGTATGACAGAACAACACATGCATGATAGTCATATTAAAGTGTAGCTTAACATTGGCAACTGCTGTAGCAGTCTAGTATGCTTATCTAGCATCTGTTGCCATATATACCCCCCAATATTAGTCTGTGTTCATATGTGACACCTGTTTGTGTTACAGCAAGGCCCAACAGTTCAACTGTGAGGTCCAGGGACTTACAACAGTGTGGACCATGTGTGTGTATGCCACACACATATGGAGAAATATATATATATATGTCATATATAGTCACATCTGCATATGTGCATAGAACAGGGGACATATTGCAACTGTTTGCGAAGGGGGGAGATATATATGTTGCTGAAGGTTAGTATGTGCATATTTGTATGTAGGTTTTAGTGTGTGACAAACAAGACAGCATACAGTGCTGGTATATGACATGTGGTGGTTAAACACTGTGGGTGGTTTGTTCAGTTTGCAATGTTGAAGCCAGTAAGGCCTGCTAAAGCTACCTGGGCTGTGAACACCTTCAATGCATTTATCCCAAGACTGTGCGATTTTATTACATTACTGTACACCTTACAGCCTTTGTATAATTGATATTTTCACTATAAAAGGTGAAATGTATATGTGCCTATATATATATATATATATATATATATATATATATATATATATATATGTGTGTGTGTGTGTGTATATGTAGACAAATGGATGTGTATATGTATATATACATATATATATATATTTATATATACTCATACACACCTACATCTACTTGTTGCAATAGATTCTCTGTACTGTTGACTGACTGTGATGGTCAATATGTTTGGGAATACATCAAAGATATGTATCTGTGGGATAGCTTAGTGGGAAACTGTTTATGTTATGGTATTATGGGTTCTTGCTTTGATCCTAGCAAAAGCTGTGTATTCTGTTGCTAGGCAGAACAAGTGCTATTGCATACAGTGTGATGAAGTGCCTTGGTTTTAACTAGGGTGTGTCATTGGAGGCTAAAGCACTGCATCTATGATTATTGATTAGTACCGATGTTGAATGCAAATCCTGTGTGTACTGTAGTACTAACTGAAGCTCTGGGCCTGTACAGCCAAGTATGGTGTATGTCCACATTGCTTGCATCCACTGTTTTGTGTGGTCCTTGTATTCATCACAGATTACATTTCTCAAGATTAAGGTTGTGTAAGTACTGACACACTGAAAGCTTATCTGGGTTGTTATACCTTTGTGTCCTGTAATTATGTCTGATGTGTGTGTGGGTATGTCTGTAACATGTCCTTTGACATATGTGTGGTAATACATATAACTGCATATCTAGCAACATTCTTAGTGTACTACAGCAGTATGTGACCTATATTCCCAGTTGTGCACATATTTTGGCCACAGGTTTGGCATTAACAAGTTGTGTGGTATAATAGTAATATATTTACTGGACCTTACACTGATTGTGATGGATGATATATTTCTTTACACATCAGCTTTATGTATATCTGCTGTGGCTAGGTGGTGCATCGTGTTGCATACAGTGTGCCAGGTACTCTTGTTTAGTCTTATATAGTGAATTTATTTTGTTGCTGTGCAGAACATAGTTCATTAGATAGAGAGTGAGCATGGCACTTTCAAGCAGTTGTGGGGTGAGCAGTGATAAGTGGCAGTTACAGTGTTTCACTCTCGGTTAGCTTATAGGTTGCTATATATGGCAGTTCAGTGATATCTGTACTGTATAATGTTAAATGTGCCATATGACTTGCTCAGACATATTTTTGTATTTATGTCTTCCAGGGATCATGGCCCATCACAGGAACTCAAGTTACAGTATGGCTGAAGATGATATAATCACTTGCAGTATGATTCAGCACTACCGTCTAATGTTTTCACGAACCAGCCAGGACCAGCAGGAGCGTACTGCAATGTGGCAAGATCTTGTCCACAGGGTCAATGAGGTAGGCCTGCATAACTGCACATATGAGCAGGTACGCCACCACTGCAGTGATCTTCTCAGACATGTCCATCAGCATGCCGCTGATGTGCATAGAGAACAGCTTGCAACAGGGGGTGGTGTTAACATCCATTCCCCCCTCACCAGAGTGGAGGAGCTGCTCATGAGCCTGGTGGCACCTGCCCAACACAACAGCAGCAGACATACACCATGATGGAGGTTGGAGCCACCCAGCAAGCACACATGGAGCATGCAGGTAACATGGCATATCTGTAGACTACTGTTATCTATATTGGTAGATATGTGAGTGTGTCGTTCAAAGATGTGGAGCCTGTTGTGCAATACTGATCATTTGGAACATAATCTGTAGCCCTGTGAATGTAAACTGTTGTTGTACTGTAAAATTGCAAACACACAGTAGCAATGTCACAGTTGTGGCCACTGACAAACTGTCTCATTTCTATGTAGGTACCTCTGGGGTGACATCAAGGCAGCGGACAGATGCTGGTGAGTGTGTTCTACATTTATTATTGTAAATAAAAAGTGCATGTCATAGTTAAGGTGTAGGCCATGTACACATGTAACACACCTACTCATAATGCATGCTGTGCATGTTTCGTGTAAGAGCATGCACATCTCACTAATGTTATTAGCTGCCTCAAACACATGCAATACCCAGACCATCTCAAACAAATGTGGCTAGACTGTAGTGACCATTCGATAGGCACAGTTGATACTCAACATGCACATAACATACACATATATGTCATACACAGAGCATTTTAACATGTGACACATAAAGGAGTCCCAAACCCTCTGTAAAGACACACTCCAGTATCCAAAATCTCATCCACACATTACACATAATATACCTGAGAGATAGAGGCCTATCCTAGGGTATTTAAACACTCTGCAACACGCTACACATTCATGTCAGGGAATGCTCCTTACTGGCCTCCTTACAAACTCACGTAACAACTGGTTGTGAAATGGTGAATTTAGCCAAGGTAGTACAGTCCCGGCACAGCATGATTTGTGCTGGTTTGTGAAACATTTGTAGCCTTGAGTGAACACCTGATGCTTCATGATGATGGCCTATGGTACTATACCCCATCCAGTTATTGTAACCACAGTAATACACATAGCTGTCATTGCTACACACCATAATGATTTGTGTGTGCACACATATGCACCTCTAAACAGTATGCATACCAATCACCATTTGCACAACTGACACATATATGTCTTGTGATGCTATTGAGTGACTAGGTCATATGACACATATTGGGTATGTATAGTGTTTAAATATACAGTTGTGTTTTAGCATGCCATGTCATGGAGGAGACTGGCATGTCCACAATATGATCTACACTCACCATATGTACCGTACATTGGGTATGTGGCCGAATGGTATTCCATCAATTATCCATGCACCACTGATGGTGTTGTGTGAATACTCATCATGCATGTGCTAAAAATGTGTCCACAATTATTTGCTAAAGACACAGAGGCTGTAATCAGCATTGGATACCTATCTGACACACAGATACACATCCAGCAATGGTATGTACACTTGTGAGTTATGGTGCACAGTACATCACAGGGTTATGAATATCTGCACAGCAATGTTGTGTCCATGTATGCATTGTGTTCCAGGGGGAGGGCCATCACCTAATAACAAAACACATGCATCAAAGCCATGTATACTGTTAGTAACAAGGACTGACTACACTTGCACTGCATACTGTTGAGCAACACATGTCCTGCATTCTGACATGTGTGATATGACTGTTTTGCTTGTGATACTGTGCCCCACCATCACCTGCTATTGTGTATGTTCTGTGATTGCTGGTGTTGCATGTGTCTGCTTTTGGGAGGAGTGTAGTTTTGTGTGTGTGCATGTGTGCATGTGTACATGTGTGCATGTCTGCACATCTGCATGTGCGCATGTGTGCATGTGTGCATGTGGTCTGAAGTCATGTTCAGGTCTTAACGTGTGCTTCCTGTTTTCCTCTCACAGGTGGTGAGGTGGGGCTGGTTCAGTACAGCAGGGAACCTGATGTCACTGAGACAGACAGTGATCACGAGGATAGGTGTGTTGAGGCACAGGCAGGTTTGTCAGCGTCTGTTGTTGGGCCACCAATTGACAGTACACAAGTCTCCACCCCATCCATGCATGCAGTCATACTGCCTGTACATCCATCATCACCATTGCCCTTAGCTGAGGGACAGTGCATGGTTGGCACTGGCCAGGACAGTGTGGTATCTATGGCACATGAATCAGGACACAGCAGCCATAGCACTGCTGGTCATCATGCCCCTGGGAGATGTGCCACACCTCTTTCTACCACACGCATGTTCCAGGCTGTCATGGAAGCACAGACATGAATGGAGCGGTACACCAGACAGGGGCTAAGGACACAGAGGGCTCATTACACCTCTGTAAATGACAGTATCCATGACCTAGCAAGTGCCATACGTAACTACACTGAGGTCATTGATAGACATTGGGGTGAGATATTGGATGTCCTCCACAATGTCATGTCTATGTGTCAGGAGAGTGCTGGACAGTTTAGACATCGACATGGACGTATGCCAGCAACATCACCAGCTGGAGATCACCATGGATGTCCAGCAAGTCACAGCCGCTCCCATAGTGCCAGTACCAGCCCCAGCAATGTTGGGGGGCTGTCCATAGACCATCCTAGTAGACCATGTGCATGTGGCTCTGGCCAGTCCCAGCAGAGACCTGGATTCAGTGAACATTTGTCAACCTCTTCGGATAGTACCCAATCTGGATTAGTACCTGATACTGTCTATAGCACCCCTGCCAGGCACAGGTTCTATATCCATGGCCAGAGATGGTGATCTGTAAAGCCTGCCTGGTACAGTCTGCAGCTGTCTCACAAATCCCCGTATATGGCAGTCACATGCTGTAACTGTGTGCATGCAGACACGCACACATAAACCAGAAACCTAGGGCAAACACATACCCGCACACATGACATCAACATTGGCCCATAACAGTACTCATGGCCCTCACACACACACTCACACACGCATGTCGATTGTATGGCTCAGTGTAGGTCTCTGGCAAACCAACAACACACCCTGTGCATATGATGAAACCTGTGCCACTTCCTGTCATCTGTAACATTGATGCAGGAACAGGCTAACACGGTGCTGATGCACAGGGTGACTTTAATAAAGTATAGCAATGGTTGGATGTGTAGCATGTTGTCAGCAGTAAAGTGTAATGATATCCTTGAAGGTGTAGCTGAGCAGGCATGATGCATTATAGCTGTAATTAGCAGTGTTGTATTGTTTTCACCAGTGTTTATTCCAATTGTGTTTTGTTTGCCCATGTGCCACTTGGCTGATATGTGTAGTTGTGTCAGCATGCGTTATACAGTGGACAGTAAGTGTGGGGTGTGTGCAACACAGGTTTGCAGGTGTCCATTTGTGAACATGGTGGAGGTGCCCTGTCTGGATGTACATGCATATTGGACACATGGGCAGGGTGACATGCCCTGTATTGGCCAGTGTTAACATTCCATAGTTTCTATTGGTGGCCAGTATGCATTGTACTACACACATTTTGGAATTTGAGTACGCATGGGTTGACACTGTGCTGTGGGTGATGCTGTTGTTGCTATTTGTCATTGGTTTGCATTACTAAGGTTAACACTGTCCGAGCTGCATAATCCTTTAGTAATGCACACTGTTCACCTACAGGGTTGCATGGACCGTGCTATCACAAACACAAGAAATTCTCACTTATACAGTAAATGTGCATTAGTCTCATGGACCCCTGCCATAAACTAAATATATAATAGAAGGTGTGAAGTTGTACCAAAAAAGAGTTACATACCAAGAAGGGATAACCTCTCTGGTCAGTATCAATGGGAAAATACAAGCCCTCGTTAAACATACAAGGCAAGCTTCAAAATACAAATTGGCAAAGATTCCAAAGACAACACTAAATCTTTCTTTAGTGTTGTTTATAATCTACAGGGAAAATCTCAGATCGGGTCACAGTTCATGTAAATGGTCACAAAGTACACTTATCTGACTGACTTTACCTATTTCTTGTCAGACAGTTTGAATGCGGATTTCACCACCCTATCATTACACAAGGGCCACATTTCCAGACCTGAAGAATGTAAAACCTGATGATTCACAGACACTCTAGTTAAAACATCTCTTTACTAAAGTCCAAACCACAGTGGCAATGCTACTGGACAGTGTCCCTGGCTGTGTCATACACAAGCTGACATATGAAGTCACCACTCACCTAAACACTCTGTTCAGATGCAGCCTCTATACAGATTACATACTTGTGGAATGACGTATGGTAATGGTGTTCACAGTCCACAATGGTTGAACTACAACATCGTTTTCTTCTCCTTTTGGATGCTCCCATTAGGGGTCACCACAGTAGATCATCTGTTTCCATTTCTTCCTGCCCTCTGCATCTTGCGCTGTCACACCATCCACCTGCATGTCCTCTCTCACCACAGCCATAAATCTAATCTTAGGCATTCCTCTTTTCCTGTTACCTGGCGGCTTCATCCTTAGCATCTATTTCACAATATACTCTGCATCCCTCCTCAGCACATGTACAAACCAATGTAATCCTGCCTATCTGGCTTGGTCTACTAACCTTCAAACCTGGGCTGACCCTCTAATATACTTATTCCTAATCCTGTCCACCCTCGTCACATCCAGTCCAAATGTTAATATAAATTGATTAAGGGTAGAGCTACAACAGATCTGGGAAACTCTCACCCTATAAGCCAGACAAATGTTATCTGGAAGGCTATGGAGCACAGCATTATGGAACTCATTAACAGAGACATTATGAACCTGCAAACACTGCACCATACCCACTTAGGTTCTCTAAAGGCCAGATCATGGCTCCTACACTTAGTAGACTTCAAGCCAGTTAACAAGGCTATAGGTGAGGGAGGGGAGGTCCACACAGCCAAGCTATAGCTCACCAGCAGTTCATACCCATCACACATTCTGGTATTATACATAACCTCAACAGACTGACCATAAACTATTGTTAGATGATGGATTGACAACTGACGCACAGATGTAGGACACACAGTAATATTTGCAGCCTCCATGTACAATTCTATGCCAGTAACAAGTGAGACAGATACCTATTCTCCAGATGACACACACATCCTCCAAAAGGGTATCATAGAGACAGATACCTGGTGTCAAACTCATGCTGTAAAGCTATAAGCCAAAGAAAGCATAGTTATCCACTTTTAGAAAACAAAGTATCCTCAGAGTACCACATAGGTAGTAGCCCCCAAAATGTGGAACAGGTACTAATGTATACATAGAGCCATGTGTTTAGTCATCTCTTCTTTGATAATCACATTACCAAAGGGTTTTGGAAATCCCTGTGTGGAGCACATAAGCAATAAATGGTTTGCATGCAGATCCACAGAGGTTGCTGCACAACTATAATGATTAGTCACCTTTGCCAGACTTTGGAACAGGATTCAAATATACCTCAAGCATAAACCCTCACTCACACTCCAATAGAAACTGTGAGGAGTGGATGTGAAACAAAACACATAGCCCAGGGATCACTGCAGTGGCTAAGCTTGTCACAAGCATACAAAAGTGACCTAAGGTCTGGAAAGTGCCAGCATGCTCTGGCAAAGATAACAGATGCTTTCATGAAGAAAGCAGAGTACCCACCTATGAAATATTTGAGGTCACATGTATGTATATGGCTTTGCCCCACAGCTACCTTACATGTAGTATTTAAATTGATTTTAACTGTGTGTTGCAGGAATATTAACTGAACTGGAAGTTAGTCAGTGTTTGCTGAATTTTGTTATTTGCTAGTAATTACAGGTGTGGGGGTAGCCACATTCTTTGATTTCCTGTCCTTGCCTATTTAAGTGGTACAGTGTGAAATATTTTCTGCTTAAAAACCTCAGCTTTGGCCGGCTAAGAACTTGCTGTATTCAACTGGACGCATAAGAGAATTTAAGTACCTTTATCTGCACTTTTTTTTCAAAAAAATACAGTATTTAAATTGATTTTAACTGTGTGTTGCAGGAATATTAACTGAACTGGAAGTTTTGACTCTGCTCTTCAGTTAGTCCCACCCACCCTCTCTGTTTTTGTTTCGTGTTACTCTTAGTGGCCTTGAAACTGCCCGCCCCTCTTGTAAATTTGTGTTTGGATACTCCTTCTGGGCCCATCCCATTTGCTCACTCAACTGAGTGCAGTGAGATCATATTCTGATTTCAGGCACTCCTACTGTGTACAAAGAGAGCATCTGGGAAACAGAAAAAAAAATTTAAGCTAGTTTTCTGCCTTTCCTGTTTAGTGGTATAGACTATTTGTAGGCTTCTGAGCCCCCAAGCCCTTCTGTGTTGGAGGGAAGCCTTCTAGCTTAGTATTTTTTTTCTTATAACTAGCCAGTTTTCTAGTTTCAGCACTCAAATCTGTTTCTTTGATCTCAGCACTTGTTCAGAAAAAAAAAAAAAATTCATCTGCTTTTACTGCACTTGTGTTTCTACCTACTTTATTTTACTTTTGCCTCATCTTAAAAGTACTCAATTGTATTTATTACTGCTTGGTGTAACTCATTCTAAGCCTTTTGGTTTAAACACTTGGGCTTCGGACCAGTTGTTTTGCACTGAGAGGGTTTGTGGTCTGCACTGTAGTGGCAGAACAGGTAGCTTACATCCTTCTAGGTTGGGAACTGCTGATTGAGGGCTCAGTGTCTGTTATTCTAAAAGTGTATTAATTCTGGTTTAAGCACTTGGGCTTTCAGGCCAGTTATTTTACATTAAGAGGGTTCGTGGTCTGCACTCTTGTGGGAGGAGAGGCTGGACTCTGCCCTTCTGAGCTGGGAATTTCTGGTTAAAGGCTTATAGTGCATGCATATCTGAACTGCTTCTTACTGAAGTTGGTGCGCCTTGTTTGCTGTGGCATAGACTGGATTCGGGCCTGCTGGATCTAGCTTTGTTTGTGTAACTTGAGCAGGCATTCTCTAAAGTATTCAATTGTATTTATTACTGCTTGGTAGTAACTTGATTAAAGTGTAGCTATCATTCTAAGTCTTTTGGATTAAGCACTTGGGCTTCAGACCAGTTGTTTTACATTAGGAAGGTTTGTGGCATGCACTGTGGTGGCAGGACAGGTAGCTTTCATCCTGGACTCTGCCCTTCTGAGCTGGGAATTTCTGGTTAAAGGTTTATAGTGCCTGAATATTTGAACTGTATCTTACTGAAATTGGTACACCTTGTTTGCTGTAGCATAGACTAGATCCAGACCTGCTCAATCTCGCTTTGTTTATATGCTTGTTGTTTGTTTGCTTGTTGTTTCCCTGGAACGCTAATTCCACCTAATACGCGGCTTCTCAGCGCTTTTGTGGATCACTAGTGATATCTGCATTGCTTACTGTACTTATTTCCTTGTTTCACTTGAAAGAAAGTTACTGTTTGTCATTTTTGCATTTAAGTTACCTGTAACACATTGCACTTAAGTTACCTGGCACTTGCGCGCTAAAGCAATTATATAAGTCAGCACTAAAAATTAAAAGCACTACACCCTCACTCCCCACTGGCCCTTGTTTTCAATTATTAAGGAATTCCCAATATTATTCTAGCATGTCCAAAGGTCAGTTGTCAATCTCCTCTCGAGTCCAGCTGGTGAATCTGGGAATCTTGAGGCAATGTTACAACTGCCTCATGTACACAGACAACCCTCTCCTCCTCCCAACAAATTCCAACACATGTGAGAGATGCAACCATATAGCCAAACTGGAGGCTAAGCTCTCTCAACTCAGAACTGGCATAACCAGTCAGGAGGAGAAGGAAACCACACTCACTACAATTCCAGTCTCACATAGACCTACCACGACAGCAAACCAAACACATAATCACACAAAAACATACTGAGGCTCTAAATAAAGATCTGCCTAAGCAGCAGAGACCTCCAAAGCAGACACCCAAGCAACCGCTACCCCAAAACAAAACACGTGCAACATATATCTCACAAAGCCAGTGTGCCGAACAGTCACAGCCCTTAAGACTAAACAACACACCTGATTCACTTGTAATAGGTGACTCTATCATCAGGCACACTGACGTCCCGCTCACCAGGCTGAACAAGGAGAGGGTCAC
Organism: Protopterus annectens; assembly: GCF_019279795.1. Lineage (NCBI taxonomy): Eukaryota > Metazoa > Chordata > Ceratodontiformes > Protopteridae > Protopterus > Protopterus annectens. The sequence continues at coordinate 512,304,190 of NC_056737.1, read as the reverse complement.
GGTGAGCAGCCTGCCGGGCGCTAGGATCCACCACATAACACAAGCACTCAGGTCACTCCAAGGCAAGTACAAATATGACTCAGTCATTGTCCATGCTGGTGTGAATGACCTGAGACGTACCTCCCTGGACTACATGAAAAGAGACATAAAGGAGCTCTCTGAGCATGTAGCCCAGGCCGGTATGACCCTGACCTTGAGTAGCATCTTACCCTCACCAAGAATGATGCCACAATATGAAGACAAGATGATCAATTTCAACAATTGGCTTAAGTACTGGTGTAATTCAAAGGGGATCCAATGCCTGTCAGCTTGGGATGATATGCTCGACAAGCCATGATGCTTCGCTAGGGACGGCTTGCACCTGTCACCCCTGGGCTTTCGGATATTGGCAAAGGCTCTTGCTACCCCCATGGTGCCTTTTTTAGGCAAGGCTCAAAAGACAAACCCAACTCCATAGGTATCACAAGGGATAAGAAACTAAGAGTAATGCTACTCAATGCCAGAAGTCTAAACCTCAAGATGCACGCACTTGAAACTGTCCTTAGCATGGAGAACATCGATATCTGTGCAGTAACAGAAACCTGGTTCAGGGCTCCCGAGAGCACCCCAGCACTACCAGGTTATACCTCATACCATACTTTTCGGCCCCAAAACTTGGACCGAACCACAAAAGGAGGGGGAGTATCGATATTCATCAAAGATACCCACACCTCCAGGTTGGTGGCAAAGCACGAAGCATCAGAGACTATCCATGTGCAACTAACAGTGGATAAAACTACCTTCCAGTTTATTGCCTGCTACAGACCACCCTCCCAAACCCAGGAACCCCACTCGGCCTTTCTGAGAACACTGGAAAATATGAAGGTCTCTCCAAACACCATTATATTGGGTGACTTCAACTACCCAAACATAGACTGGGAGCATTACTCTAGCTCCAACACCCTAGCCCAAAGGTTCCTAGAATTTATAAACTCAAATGCTATGGAACAACTTGTTACCACTCCCACAAGAGGGGAAAACATACTGGACCTGATCATCACCAACATGGGGACTCTATGCTCCAGACCAGAAGAGTATCCCTCACTGGTAAGATCAGACCATAAACTAATCTCACTGGATATTCACATCCCGACCCCATCCCCCGCCCAGAAAACCACAGTGAAAAACTTCTCTAAAGCAAATTTCACACTCCTCAAAACCGAGGTGGAATCCTTCAAAGCCCCGGGCCTGTGGAAAATCGGCCCAGACCGCAGAATCCTTTATAACGCATTCTATGAACACCTTCAGGAATGCATGGATCATCGATCCCAAATAAAACCAAGAGCCAATCCTCCAAAGGCAGGCGTCCTGTCTGGTGGACCCCAGCCATAAACAAACTATACAATAGAAGGAGGAAGCTACTAAATGATAGAGCAAAATCCCAAAAAGGGAAGGCATCACTGATCAGTATTAGCAAAAAACTACGGGCACTCATAAAATTGTCTAAGGCCAGCTTCGAGAGAAAAATTGCAGAGGACACTAAGGATAATCACAAGGCTTTCTTTAGTTATGTTAGGAACCTGGGTGGTAATTCCCAGATATGCTCAGAATTAGTCCAAAATGACAAAAATACACTGAACCCACAGACATTGCCAACATTCTAGCTGACAGGTTCAGCGCAAACTTCTACCCCCCCTCCCCACCAAAAGGGCAAATATCTATCCCAGCAGAGTGCTGCAACCCTGACATCACAGATGCTCAGGTAAGAGCCGCCTCTCCAAAGCAAAAATACAGCATCAATGGGACCAGACGGTGTCCCGGGCTGCGTCATACATGAACTCCAAGAAGAGCTAAACCCAAACATAAAACTACTGTTCAATCTCAGCCTTACTACAGGATATGTGCCCAAAGAGTGGCGTGCAGCAACAGTGGTCCCTCTCCATAAAGGTGGTGCCTCAACGGATCCTGAAAACTATCGCCCCATAAGCCTGACTAGCTTGGTCTGCAAAGCTATGGAAAGGATCATCATGGACCTCATAAATAAAGATATTGGGGACCTACAGACACTGGATCCTACCCAGTTCGGCTTTGTTAAGGGCAGATCCTGCCTCTTAAACCTGGTTGATTTCTTTGAAACAGTCACCAAGGCCATTGACGAGGGGAAGGTGGTCCACACAGCCTACCTGGACCTCGCAAAAGCCTTCGATACAATACCCCACTCGGGCATTATAGATAAGCTCACCAGCTTAAATATAAACCCCTATGTCACTAGATGGATTGCAAACTGGCTCAAGGACAGAACCCACATGGTTAGAATTGCTGCAGCCATGTCAGACTCCAAACCAGTTACAAGTGGTGTCCCACAAGGCTCAGTCCTGGAACCTCTCTTGTTCGGTATATATTTCTCGGAGGTACAGGCCAACACAGAAGAATTGTGGCTGAGCAAGTTCGCAGATGACTGCAAACTGGGTGCCATAATCGACTCTCCAGCCGACACAAGCATCCTCCAAAAGGGCCTCATAGAAACAGACAACTGGTGCCAGAGTCATGGCCTCAAGCTAAATGCCAAAAAGTGTATAGTCATCCCCTTTGGCAAAAACAAAGTGCCCACAAATTACCACATAGGTGGTAATCCATTAAGTACAGAAGAAGTAATTAGGGACCTGGGGACCCAAGTTGATAGCAATCTCTCATTTGACAACCACGTGGCCAAAGTGGTTAGGAAAAACATTTTATATAGCCCACCTAATCATGAAGGGATTCACATCTAGATCAGGGGAGGTCATCTTGCCTCTTTACTCATCCCTCATCAGGCCCATAATTGAGTACAATGCCCTTGGGATGTACCTTACCAGACACCTGCAGCAACTGGAAAGACCCCAAAAGTACCTCACCAAGAGGATCAAAGGGCTCAAACAGATGCCATATGCTGCCTGGTTAAAGAAACTCCAGCTCTACTCAGTGGCATACCGCCTGTTCAGAGGCGATCTGTGCCTGATGTATAAAGCCATGTCCAACCGGAATTAATGGACATGCTGCACCTCAGGAAATCCAAATCCCATCGAGCTCTGGCTCGAGACTTGAACCTCAGCACTGAAATAAATAGGATATGCTGGAGGGACAGATTCATAACCCAGAGGCTCCCTTCACTCTGGAATAAAATCCCAGTCCAGGTTAGACAGAGTCCCTCATTGACTCTCTTCAAGAGGAATCTTGATGAGTGGATGGGAGATCATAGGTTTACCCCGGGTATCACTTCTGTGTCACTGTTAGACAGAGGCACAGTATACTAACCTCGAAAAAGGGCATAGCAAAATAAATTTAAAATGGGTGGCGAAAGCCAAACACATTCTGGCTAGGCTTATAAATGCCCTAGGGCAGATAGCCTAGTATGAACCTATGAACCTATGTGTTATTGTGATATGTCATACACCAGAAAAATCAAAACCCACTTCACATTGACCAACAGTGTCACACACCTGGAACACACACACAGTTAGCAAGTGTAGGATTCAAACTCCTACTTAACTACATTATGATACGACAGCAGTATGCATTTACACAATGCGCTATACACATTATTGGGATTTCATTTTCCCACAGATATATTTGTAGGATGGTGACATCATCAGACTTCACAAAGATGAGTATATCACTTTTAAGGGGTGTGAGTAGTCTCCAAAAAGGTTGCTTTCTCCACAGGAAGACTCACACACACACATAGTTAGCAAGTGCTGGATTCAAACCTCTACCGAACTACCTTTTGACATTATTGCAGTATGCATTTACATGATGCGCTATGCACATTACTAGGATTTCACCTTCCCACAGGTATATTTGTAGGATGATGACATCATCAGACTTGACAAAGATGAGTGTATCACTTTTAAGGGGTGTAAGTAGTCTCCAAAAAGGTTGCTCCCTTGCCAGGAAGGCACACAAACTTGGCAAGTGAAGGATTCAAACTCATACCTAGCTACATTATGATAATGCAGCAGTATGAATTTACACGACACACTACACACATTACTAGGATTTTACTTTCCCACAGGTATATTTGTTGGATGGTGACATAATCAGACTTGAAAAAGATTTGTATATCACTTTTAAGGGGTGTGAGTAGTCTCCAAAAAGGTTGTTTCCTCACCAGGGAGACAGACAGACACTTGGCACGTGCAGGATTCAAATCCCTACCTAACTACATTATGATACTACACTAGAATGTATTTATATGATGCACTATACACATTACTGGTTTTTTATCTTCCCACAGGTGTATTTGTAGGATGGTGACATCATCAGACTTGACAAAGATGAGTATATCACTTTTAAGGGGTGTGAGTAGTCTCCAAAAAGGTTGCTCCTTCCCCAGGGAGACACACATAGTTGGCAAAAGCAGGATTCAAATCCTTACCTAACTACATTATGATAGTACAGCAGGATGCATTTACACGATGCACTATACACATTACTGTGATTTTAGCTTCCCACAGGTGTATTTGTAGGATGGTGACATCATCAGACTTGCCAAAGATGAGTATATCACTTTTATGGGGTGTGAGTCATCTCCAAAAAGGTTACTCCCTCCCCAGGGAGACACACACACAGTTAGCAAGTGCAAGATTCAAACCCCTACCTAATTACATTATGACATTACAGCAGGATGCATTTACACAACACACTATATACATTACTGAGATTTTACTTTCCCACATGTATATTTGTAGGATGGTGACATCATCACACTTGACAAAGATGAGTATATCACTTTTAAGAGGTGTGAGTAGTCTCCAAAAAGGTTGCTCTCTTCCCAGGGCGGAACACACAATCACTTGGCAAGTGCAGGATTCACATCCCTACCTAACTACATTATGATATTACAGCAGTACACATTTACATGACATGCTATACACATTACTGGGATTTCATCTTCCCACAGGTGTATTTGTAGGATGGTGACATCATCAGACTTGACAAAGATGAGTATATCACTTTTAAGGGGTGTGAGTAGTCTCCAAAATGGTTGCTCTCTCCCCAGGGAGAGACAGACACACACATACACAGTTGGCAAGTGCGGGGTTCTTAATCCAAACTAAGTACTTCTTTACACTTCAGCAAGCAATATGGAGTTACAGGGTGCAATACAGACATTACTCGCTGACAGTTTGTCCAAAGTTTTTTTTCACATTTGCTAACCTCAGCAAGCTTATCATACTAGGTGCATTGTGAGTGTATTGTATGAATAGGCCATGACCATATCATATATGGGTTGATGCACTACATGCTGGCACACACAGGGTCAAACTGGTAGCTAAGCTCTGTCAACCCAATAGTGGACAATACAGTCAAGAGGAGTAGGGTCATACAAGCACAACACCAACAGTCTCACATAGACCCACAATATAAGCACCAGCAAAACATACACATAAATACACATTACCATACTCGGAGAATACAAATATTAATCTGAAAAAGAGTGAGTGTCCTCCTAAGCAGACAAGCAAGCAACATGCACCTCCAAGCACACGCCAGAAAACACACAATACACCAAAGCAGTGTGCCTCACAACAGGCCCTAAGGCAAAACAACATACCCAACACACTAGTAATAGGTAACTCCATAGTCAGGCACACAGATGTTCCACTCACTAGGCTGGACAAGGGGAAGGTTACTGTCAGTTGTCTGTCAGGCGCTATGATCCGCCACATAACACAAGCACTTAGATCACTCCAGAACAGGTACATATAAGACGCAGTCTTTGTACATGTCAGTGTGAATGATCAGAGACATACCTCCCAGGACAACATGACAAGAGATATATAGTAGCTGTATGATCATGTAGCCCAGGCTGGTATGACCCTGACTTTGAGTAGCATCTTACCTTCACCTACATGATAGTGCAATATAACAGAAAGATGATAAACTTCAACAATTGGCTGAGCTTCTGGTGTCATTCAAAGGGTATCCAGTCTCTGTCTGCCTGGGATGACATGATAGACATGCCTCATTGCTTCACTAGATATGGTTTTTACCTGTCACCCCTATGCTTCTGAATACTGGCCAAGGCTCTTGCTGTCCCTATATTACCTTTTTTAGGCAAGGCTCAAAGGTTCATAGGTTCATAGGTAGGTACTAGGCTATTGACCCTGGGAACTATACAAGCCCAGCCTAAAAAGGTACCCTGGCTTTTGCCACCCAAGAAAATTATTTTCCTGTGCCACTGTCGAGCAGAGCCACAGAGGTGATCCCCGGGGTGAATTTCCTATTTCCCATCCAATCATCAATAGTTTTCTTGAAGAGTGCTAATGAGGAGCTTTGTTTGCTATATATAAGTAGTTTATTCCGGAGTATGGGAAATCTCTGGGATGGGAATCTATCCCTCTGGCATGTTCTGTTTATTGTGTTGATAAGGTTTAGGTTCCTAGAGCATGTAGCAAGGAGGAATTGGGATTTCTTTAAGTGGAGCATGTCCAACAGCTCTGGGTTTGACATAGCTTTGTATGTTAGGCAGAGATCACCTCTGAGTAGGCGATATGCGACGGAATAAAGCTGGATTTTTTTGAGACGGTCTGTGTAGGGCATCTCTTTGAGGCCAGTAATTCTCTTTGTGAGGTATTTCTGCAGCCTTTCCAGTTGTTGTAGATGTCTTGTGAGGTACATACCAAAAGGGGTGTTGTAATCTATAATGGGTCTAATGAGTGATGAGTAGAGGGGAACAATGACCTCTTTTTTTTCTGGATGAGAAACCTTTTGTGATGAGGTGTGCCATGTACAAGGATTTCCTGACTACTGTGGCGATGTGATTATCAAATTATCAAAGGAGAGACTACTGTCCACCTGTGTCCCAAGGTCACTTATCACACTTTTGGGGTTAAGTATACTACCACCTATGTTGTAGTTCATGGGTACAGGGATTTTACCAAAGGGGATGATAATGCGCTTTTTGGCATTGAGCTTGAGACCATGGCTTTGACACCAGGCATCTGCTTCAGTGAGGCCCTTTTGTATGATGTCCACATCATTAGGAGTTTTGATTATGGCTCCTAGTTTGTAGTCATCTGCAAACTTCATTAGCCAAAGACCTTCTGTGTTAGCCTGTACTTCAGAGAAGTAGATATCAAACAGGAGAGGACCCAGGACTGAACCCTGTGGTACTCCACTTGTCACTGGTCTGAAGTTGGATTTGGAGTCTGCTACTTTCACATTGTAGGTTCTGTCAGTGAGCCAGTTGGCAGCCCATCTTGTGACAGGGATTTATACCTAGTTTAGTGAGTTTATCTATAATTCCAGAGTGGGGGATGGTGCCAATAGCCTTGGCAAGATCTAGATAGGCTGTGTGAACCACCTTACCCTTGTCTACAGCTTTGGTGACTGCTTCAAAGAAGTCTATCAGGTTTAGGAGACATGATCTGCCTTTTACAAACCCGAACTGGGTGGGGTCCAGAGTTTGGAGATTACCAATGTCTTTGTTTATAAGTTCCATGATGATACGTTCCATGGCCTTGCAGACCAGGCTCATCAGGCTACTGGGGCAGTAGTTCCCGGGGTCCGTGGTGGCTCCCCCCTTGTGAAGTGTGATAACCATCGCTGTGCGCCATTCAACAGGCACAACGCCTGAGGTGAGGCTATGATTGGCCATGGTACTTAATTGGGGTGCCAGTTCATTCTGTAGTTCGTGTAGAATGCAGCCTGGGATGTTGTCTGGTCCCATGGATGCTGTGCTCCTGGCTTTGGAGAGTTTGGTTTTTACCTGTGCAGCCGTGATTACAGGAACTTTGTATTTTTCCAGTATAGAGATGGGCTCTTTAATGGGTGAGAGGGGGGTAAAGTTAGCACTGAACCTATCTGCCAGGATGTTGGTAATATCAGTTGGGTCTGTATATTTAGTGCCATTGTGCTGTAACTCAGAGCAGATCTGAGTGTTGCCACTGAGATTATTGACATAGCTATAGAATGCTTTGTGGTTGTCTTTATAATCAGTGGCAATTTTGTTTTTGTAACTAGCTTTGGGGGATTTTATCAGGGATCGCAGCTTCTTACTGAGGCTGACCAGGGAGCTCCTACACTAATGGGATTTTACTCTCTTTTGCAGCAGTTTCTTCCTTCTGTTGTACAGTTTGTTTATGGCAGGGGACCACCAGATTGCCTTCCTTTTTTTGGAGGATAGCGTCTTGGTTCTGTTTGGGATAGCACGATCCATGTACTCATGTAAGTGCTTATAAAGTGCAATTTTGTAGGATTCAGTAGTCGTAACTGTATTGTCCATCTGCATGGGTGTCATGAAGTTCACCACTTATGTCTTAAGAAGCATGAAGTTGGCTTTGGACAAATTATTTACCATAGTTTCCTTAATATGGGGTGGGGGCAGCATGTGGATATCTAGGGTAATTAGCTTATGGTTGGATCGGACCAATGAGCCATTGACTTCAGGTGTGGAACACCGGTCACTCAGGACAAACCAAACCCCATAACCAACACAAATAACCACAAAGTGAGCTAAATGCTAGTCATTGCCAGAAGTCTCAGCCTCCAAATGCACACACTCCAGGCACTTCTCAGTATGGAGAATATTGATATCTGTGCAGTAACAGAAACCTAGTTCAAGGCTCCAGAGAGCACACCAGCACTACCAGGATACTACTCATTCCATACCTTCCAGCATCAGAACCTGGATCATAACACATAAGGTGGGGATGTATCCATATTCATCAAGGATACCTACACCTCTCTACATCCTCTCTACAGGATATGTACCCATAGAATGCTGCAGAGCAACATTCTTCCCACTCTACAAGGATGGGGCCACAACAGACTCTTGACATTCCCGCTCTATGAGCCTGACGAGTCTGATCTGCAAGACAATAGAGCCAATCACAATGGAAGTCAACAATAAAGACATTGGGAACCTTTACACAGTTGAGCACACCCAGTTTGGCTTCATCAAATGCAGATCATGCCTCCTGAACTGGGTGGATTTCTTTGAGACAGTTACTCAGGCTACAGATGATTGAAAGGAGCTCCACACAGCCTACCTATACCTCGCTAAGGCCTTTGACACTATTCCCCAGTCAGGTATCATAGATGAACCCACCAACCTAGGCATAAATCCATACATCACAAGATGGATTGCAAACTGGCTCACAGATAGATCCCACAAATTAAGAGTTGCTGGCTACATGTCAGACTCTAAACTGGTAACAACTGGTGTCCCCCAGGGTTCAGTCCTGGGGCCCCTCCTGTTTGGTATATACTTCTCAGAAGTACATGCCAACACAGGAGGGTTGTGGTTGACTACATTTGCTGGGAACTGTAAAGTATTTGCCATAATAGATTTCCCGGATGACACAAATATTTTGCAGAAGGGACTCTATGAGACAGATGTGTGGTGTCAGAATCATGGCCTCAAGCTCAATGCGAAAGAATGCATAGTAATCCACTTTGGAGAAAACAAAGTACCCACAAACTACCACATAGATGTTACCCCCTAAAAACTGACAAGGTAATAAGGGATCTGGGGACACAAGTAAATAGTCATCTTTCCTTTGACAACCAAGTTGCCAAAGTGATTAGGAAATCCTATGTGGCCCACCTAATCAACAAAGGGTTTGCATCAGGATCAAAAGAGGTAGTGGTGGCCCTCTATTCTTAAGTCATCAGACCCATTATTGAGTACAATGCACCATTTTGGATGTACTCGACTAGGCATATCCAGCAGCTATAGAGACCACAGAGGTACCTCACCAAGAGGATTACTGGCCTCAAACAGTTATGTTATGCAACACAACTGGAAAAACTAAATCTGTTCTCTGTTGCATACCGCCTACTCAGAGGCAAACTCTGCCTAACATACAGAGCCATGTCCAACACATAACTGTTGAACATGCTCCATCTAAGGAAAACAAAATTGAGTCGCACTACACACTCCAGGGATATGAACCTCATCACAACAATGAATACAACATGCTGGTGGGATAGAGTACCATCCCAGAGACTTGCCTTACTGTGGAACAGAGTCTCAATGTACTTCAGACAGAGCCCCTTACTGACACTCTTCAATAGGAACCTTGATAAGTGGATGGAAAACAGACATTTCACGCCAGGGATCACATCAGCAGCCCCACCAGAAAGGGTTTAGGGTACTAACTATTAGAAATAGGGCTTAGGAGACTAACCAATGGGGTGGTGAAAGCTGCACAACTTGCCTAGGCTAATATATGCCTTCGTGAAGATAGTCTACTACATACCTATGAACCTATGTGACAGGTACAGATAGTAGATGTGTACTTCATTGTACAGTCATGTTGTACAGCAGGCACATGCCCCACATACACTGTAATGCTTACAGATACTGGTGGCTATTATGTACAGTGGGTGAGATGTGCACCTCATGTCTTTTGTGCCATTGGGATGTGTGCTGGGTGGGACAGTCCTGGATGGCTCCCTGTCATGGTCACCCTCTTATATACATCTCTGCCCATCCATCTTTGGCTTATTATACTGTGTTCCCCCTACATATATAGGTACATAGGTATGTAATAGGCTATCTGCCTGAAGGTATATATTAGTATGGCCAGAGTGTGCAGCTATCACCACACCTGGGGTTAGTTCCCTAGGCCTCTGTGTAGTAGAGCTGATGAAGTGATCCATGGTGTGACAGTTCAGTTTCACATACACTCATCAAGGCTCCTCTGGAAAAGTGTCAGTGAGGGACTCAGCCTAATGTAGACTGGGAGCCTGTTCCAAAGCAAGGGAAGTCTGTGAGTTAGTAATGTATCCCTCCAACATGTTCTATTTATTGTTGTGATGATTATATCCCTAGAGCATGTGGCACAGTGAGCTTGGGTTTACTTCAGATAGAGCATGTACATCAGTTCTGCATTGGATATGGACCTGTCTGTTGGGCAGAGATCGCCTGAGTAGACGGTATGCAACAGAGTACAGATTGAGTTACTTCAGTCTTGTTGCATGGGGCAAATGTTTGAGGCCAGTAATCCTCTTGTTGAGGTACTTCAGTGGTCTTTCCAGCTGCTGAAGACACCTCGTCAGATTCATCGCAAGTGTGTCGTGGTACTCTCTGATGGGTCTGATGACTGATGAGTAGAGGGAACCTCCTTTGACTTACATGCAAAGACTTTGGCAATTTGTGGGAACACATAGCATGATTTTCTAACGACTTTGTGAATGTGTTTCTGAAAGTAGAGGTGACTATCCACATGTGTCCATAGATCCCTTATTATTACCTCCATATTTAGGGTGTTGGCACCTATGTGGTATTTGTATGACTGTAGCTCGAGGCCATAATTTTGACACCACATCTGTCTGACTGAGACCCTTTTTAAGGATGTCTCTGTTGTCCCAAACATCGATTATGACAACCTTTTTGCAGTCATCCACAAACTTTGATAACCATAACCCTCGTGTGTTTGACTTTACTTCTGAATAGTATACACCAGACATGAGGGGTCCCAGGACTGAGCAATGGAGGACAGCAGTGGTTACCAGCTTACAGTTCAACAGGGAGACCGCAATTCTTACCTTGTGGGATCTATCTGTGCCCCAGTTGGTAATCCATCAGATGACATACGTGTTTATGCACAGGTTGTTGATTTTGTGGATATGACGTGTGTGGGATGTTGGAAAAGGTCTTTTCAAGGTCTATGTAGGCCATGTGGAGCTCATTTCATTGATGTATGTCCTGGGTAACTGCCTTGCAAACTGTCTAGCAGGTTTAGGGACCATGATCTGCCCCTGACCAAACCAAAATGGGTAGGATTGGGTGTTTGTAGGGTCCCAATTGCTCTGTTTATGCGTTCCATAATAATGGACTCCATGGCCTTGTAGATCAGGCTTATTAGGCTTATAAGACAATAGTTCCCATGGTCTGTTGTACACCAACACTTGTGGAGTGTGCCAAACGTTGCTGTAACCCATTCAACAGTTTCATATCCTGTACAGAGGGTGAGTCCCAACAGACTGTTCAGGTGCAGGGTCTGTTTGTTTTGGAGTTCACATATGACACAGCCAGGGACACCAAGTCATCCCATAGACGCCATGTTTTTAGGTTTGGATAGAGCTGTTTAACCATTGTATATGTGATTTCTGGGTTTTCACACTCTCCAGGTATGGTAATGGGCCCTTTTGTCAGTGAGAGGGGTGTAAATATGTATGAACCTGTCTGACAAGATGTTGTCAATGTCAGTCATGTACATGTATTCATTTACACTTTGCACTAACTCAGAACATGTATGAGTTTACATTGATATTTATGACATAGCTAAAGAAAGCTTCATGGTTCTCTATGGAATCTTTGGCAATATTTTTGGCAGAGCTTGGCTTGGATGATGTTAGGAGTGCTCATTGTTTCATGATGATACTAATCGGAGATTTATTGATCTTCTTTGTATTTTAACTTTCTTTGCACAACTTAAGTACTTGTATTACATAGTTTGATTATGACAGGGGTCCAATATATTATATGGGTATGTTTTCATATCACTGTGTGCACAAGGCAGGATTGGTGAATATTGACATGTGTCTGGAGTAAGAACTGCAACTGCCAGATATGTGTGGCCCACTGCTGTACTCAGACATGGCCTAAGTGTGTGAGCATGCCCAGTATGACCTTTCAGTATGTTGTTGACTGACATTTGCTTCGTTTGTGTGTGAGCATGCCCAGTATGACCTTTCAGTATGTTGTTGACTGAAATTTGCTAAATTTGTTTAAGTGTGTGAGCATGCCCACTATGGCCATATATACTATATGTGTGTGAAAACTCAAGTTGGTTTTTACTTCAGGCCTCACCTTTGTGTTGTACATCGACAGGAAGCACGCTGTGCCTACAGGGCTTCCATGAGTAAATTTGCATAGACTTATCAACATTTCTACATACAGGGGGGACAGCTATTATTTGTACATTTCTACCCGGGGGGGCACACCTGATTGTTACTGTGGGTGTACATAGGATGAGGGGTACACATGACACTTATACACATTTGCTAGTCCTGCATTGCTATGTCAGGTACTCCATTTCAATCTGTACTGTTGCCTATCGTACTGGCTTGAGACATACCACTGTACTACTGAACTTAGCTTCCAATTACACGCATATTAGTTTGTGACTTCATAGCCTACCCAAACCACATCACACTGCCTGGCCTGCTGTTATCTGTCTGCATAGGCCTGGGGGGAGGTTACCCATAGGCCTCTTCAGAGGGCATGATACAGCATTTGTTTGTGTTTGCATTTGTCTACAACTGTCGTGCTGGCTGTGACTGTTAGGTATGTGACCCCCCCAACTGGTATGTGTGAGTGACTTTAGTTGTGTCTGTGCCAGTATTGAGGGTGGTGCTGCGGGGCGGCCTATGTTGGATGCACATAGTACATTCCCTATACATGTTTGAAAACAGGTAGTGTCAAGTTAGGCATCCCTTTTACTGTATGTGCGAGTCAGAGAGAGGTGTAATTTCCAGGGCTCCTACTGAGTCAGTGTATATGCTATGCGTTGCTTCTTTGCCAAGGCCAGGGCATACTGGGCATGCCTCCTTCTGCCTACTGGGGCAGGCTCAGGTTGTTCCTCCTCCAAGTCATGCTGTGCCTGTGCAGGCCTTGGCAATGGTGGAGAGCTGTTTGGCCCTGCCCCATGCTATTCCTGCTGCAGCTGTTTCCACAGGATCATATTATGTAGCATGGCACATATCATAACAATTTGGGTACATGTAGTTGGTGAGTACTGCAAGGCTCCACCAGATGTGTCCAGGCACCGGAACCATGACATGAGCATCCCAAACACATGCTCAATTATTTTTTTTGTTTGTGCGTGTGCCTCATTATGGAGTTCTTGTTCAGGTGTGTGTGCATTTCTGATGGGTGTCATCAGCCACGGCTCCAGTGCATATCCAGCATCCCCCACTAGGTGACCATCAGGGATGTCCCCATTGAAAAATCTCTTGTACAGCTGCATCAGATCCCAGATGTGGGAATCGTGATAGCTTCCAGGGCAGCCAGCACACACATTCATTATTATGCCCTGGGCATCGCACATGACCTGGCAGTTGTTGGAGGGGAAGCCCTTGTGGTTGATGTAGACCCTACCCCGCTCACTGGGTGATGCCTTTATGCATATGTGCATGCAGTCTGTTGCACCCACTACCTCAGGGTATTCTGCTATTTGGTGGAAAAGATGCATATTGCTAGCCAGTGCCTCACGGGAATTGGGAAAATATACATGGTCACCGACATGTGCTGACATGGCATCCAGGAACTGGTGGAGTACCCTGGATGCTGATGCCTGTGAAATCCCCATCATATCACCAGTTGGTCTTTGGAAGGTACCTGTAGCTAGTATTCTTAGGCCAACACATACCTTGGTATCCACTGGGATGGGTTCCCCTCTGTTGGTTCTGTGTGTGAGGCATGGCCAGAACAGCTCAACAATTTGCTGTAGGAGGTCTCTGTCCACCCTATAGCACTCCATAATCTTCAGCTCATGTAGCCCCTGGTAGGTTACCCTGGGTCTGTACACTCTTCTCAGTCTCCTCACTGTGAGTTACTCAGCAGCATTCACAAAATCACCACCCTCAGCATCTTGCACATGTTGGTTTATGATAGCAAGAGCAGCCCCTAACAGTTTGTCTGACTTAAGCTTTTTAAGCTTTCCCTCTTTGTATACTGCAGTGTTGCAAAGTTCTTGAGAAAAAACAAGTGGGAATGGTGTTTGTAGAGTTTAAAGTGCTGGGCTGGGCTGGGTTAGTCTGCTGCCTGTGTAATTGGCTGATTCTGATATATTTCACCTGACAGCTCTGCTAGTTCTCCTTGGTTAACTTCTACTACTTCTTTTCCTTCCTTTTGCCTTTCTGTTTCTGCCCAGGGGGAAGCGCCATGCAAACAAGCGCAAACACACGCGCACGCACGCGCACACACACACACACGCACATGCTGTGTGCATGTTTGCAAGGAGTTTCCTATCTTTTAACAGTACGCACTTTGGTTTGAGGTTTTCAAATAGGACAACTGTAGGCACGCCTCTTGCAATCCTGAGAAACTCAGGGCAAACACAAGCCACTGTGCTCCAATTAGCTTACAGCCTGTCTGACACACCCCCTCATGATGTCACCTATATTCTACTCTTCTACTCACCTACTCCTACTCTTACACTCTTGGGACATGCCTCACATGCTGGGGAAAATTGGGATTCACTATCCTTATCCTCATTTGCATAGGATTGCCTAGTAAAGCATGGTTACATCTCTCACACTGAGCTCCCCCCACTTAGCAACCACTACTCAGTGGCCATGTTGTCTTCAGCCTGCCATTCACCTGCATGGCAGAATCAGCTTTTTAGTGAAAATGCCTATTTTTGGCTTTTTTTTAATTATTTTCTTGTTTTATAAGTGCCACACGTTTGCACGGTGCTGCACTATGCTTAAACATTGGAGATCGGGGGAAAAAAAGTTAAATTGTTATATTTTTAAACATTTATAAATGCCAGTGGCCTTATATTTGGCCATTGGCATGCTTCCTCAACTGTATGCATCCTTTATTTGGAGCTGTCATAGCTCCGTTTAGCTATTTGCAGAAATGTACTCCGTTACCAATGGAGTACATTTCTGCAGCTAACACTAATCTTCCATGGACAGGTTAGTGTTTCCTGGATCACAAATTTACCTCATTTGCATGGCTTTCACCAGCAAATGAGGTAATTTGCATACCATGATGCTGTCTGTGCAAGAGTAGTTTTACCAGCTCTCGTGCACGCCCCTGCCGGCTATACCTGGATTGCACGGCAGACATATTGTCGGCTTGAGCTCCTACACTCTTCTTGCACTCCGTGCAAGCTTTTGTAAATCCGGGGAATATGTATTGTTGTTACAGAGGAAACATCAGTGTGTGTATTTGTAGATTATGACCCAGAAAACACCAAGATCATGGCTTTGCTTATAACTGACATAACTAAGTTAACCAATTTAACTATATTATCTTAAGCTGGCTAAAATAAATTTAACCTTCATAACTTATCTACTTGTTTACCTACTGTGAATACAAATAGCTTAGTTTTTTCCTTACAACATCAAACAGATACCCCTCCTTCCATCTCTGATTAAAAATAATATAAAAGTTTACAATTCCTCAGCAGCTTTTCTGGGAATGAACCTGAGATTGAAGATTTTCTCCTACAGTTATTATGACTGGTGTAGAGATGGTTCATATTCATAAATTTCCTGTTTTACTACCTGCAAGTGCCTACAACTTATGAAAGCATGACAGTGGTTATTTTGCCAAAACTGGGAGAGTAAGGAGTTGATCACCAACCCGTTTTTATTTTCAGGTAATTGCAAATGCCAAGGGGAAACATGACTGTAGATTAACTTCAGAAATACTTAAAAGCATGCAGTGTCCTGCCAGGTGAACAGCATAGACTTCAGACTGGGCATGGCACATATTCATTGATCTAAAACCTAAATAACAGAATCTTGACAAGCAAGGACAGAGGTGTTATAAAAGAAGCAAGGCTTGCCCAGTCTGAAACAGTTACTTGGAAGATTATAGCCTTCTGATAGACAAACCCGCTAATACTGAGTAACTGAAGATCCTTTCAGATGGCTCAAAAGTTATCCGAATGGTACGATATTCATGGTAAAACTGATGAATGCAGTGCTTCAGACAGCCTAACTGGTATGTTATGGGATTGCATTTGTGGCCCGCTCCCATTATTCTTGGGTTCTGTAACTGCATTGCTGTAATATTAATGCATTTGTCCTTTTGCACTTTCCCTTATCTCTGACTAATTATAATGAGAGTGTCAATAGTGGTGATTATGCATGTTACTCACAGATTTTCAGCAGCATAAACTTCTGGTATAAACTCCTGGTAACAAGATTAGAACTGAAACTACAGTGTTTGTAGTCGGCCCACTGGAATGTTGAAAATACACTTTGATGAAGACTTTTCTTTGTGTCCATTTTATCAAATTATGTTTAATTTAAAGTTTTCTGAAACGGGATAATCATACAAAGTAGTAGAATCCTGTATAATGTTGTATATTTTTGGCATTTACCCTATTCACTGAAACATGTTTTTGCAAAGATACTTTCTAATTATTCAAAGTGATTCACTTCGGGACTAATTAATAGTTCACATCTGCTCCACCCTACTGAGAGAGCTTTGAAAATGATTGCATCTCACAAGGTGTATTCTGCTTTGTAACAGCTTGTTCTGGGGGTCCTGGATGAATCTCAGCCTTACTTTTAGTAAGCATGCAGAAAGGATGTCTGGCAAGCTGTACTGACTCCGTAGGGAACCTTATGGATTTAACAGGTTTTTGTGTTTGGTGCTGATGAGGCTGTTAGACGAGGTACCTTGCTGGCTCAACTGTATTATAACCTCCTTAGTTCCAAGTCTTACTTCAACTTCGTGAGCTAATACAGAGTGACAAAGCATGTCTTAGAAGCACTACTTAGGAAGGCTAACATTTTTCACTGTTAAGAAACAAATGATAACACAGTCTGGTTGTTTAATCACGTTTTTTTTTTGTTTGATTATTTTTTTCCATACTGCCCTACCAGCTCTACTCTTGGACAAAAGACTGAAAATGAAGTGATATCATTTGACTCATGTCTGTGGACTGAGATCTCCATAATTAAATCCAGATCTGGATCACTTTTATCCCATTTTGTGTCCCTGGTCTAGAACCAATCTTTCCTTATAATTTTTGAGAAATTCTTCCATCATAAATGTTTTATGATTACATTCAAGTAATAGCCAATAAAGAAAACCCATTGTAATTGTATATGACTTCAGGATACTTTGGTCCAAATACTTTATTATGCTATCCAATGAGTATCTTACTAACTATGCTGTACTGGAGTATGTTTGCTTTGAATGGTATACAACTTATGGTGCTAATGGATAAAACACTTCAGACATGATGAAATACTAGCATGACACTGCTTTGATCTAATCCTAACTGTGCACAACAATGTACATTTTGATTTTACATCTGTTGGAACTGGGTGGACAATTTTTACTTTTTGCAAAACATGCCTTCTTGCTCAGACCATAGCTAAAACTGGCATTTTAGATCAGTTTGCTTATCTGTCTAATATGGAAGCAGTAATACCCTCCAGGATTGGGTGCTACAAAGAAATAATGGACCATCTGCCACTGCTGTGTGAGACCTGACTTTGCAGGCAGAGGACCTTTCCACCCCTGAAAGGCCCATTGTTTCCCTTCAAGGCCCATCCTGGAGGCCATTATTGCTTAGAAAATGAGTTACCTATTAAGTTGTCTTACATTTGTTTTATTATTAATAAATATTGTTTTATATATGTGTGATATAAAATATTTCCTTGCGCTTAAGGTTTAAACGATGGTGCTTCATATACAATTGTTGTTGAAAAGGTATTTTACATAATTTTACTTGACAAATATTCAACATACACACATACATACATACATACATACATACACACACACACACACACACACACACACATATACATATTCAGGTAACCCCACACACACACACACACACACGCACGCACACACACACACACACGCAGCTATACACATACAGATACACAGTCACATAGGCACACACACATGAAGTTTATTTTTTCAAACGCCCATTTTCTAAAGAATGAATTAATATTACTCTGTCTTCAGTGCATGCTCATTCCATCTCTATGCATGACTTGAGTCATTTTGCAAAATACAAGAGAAAAATAACAGAAGGAGTGGCAGAGAGAGTTAGAGATAGGCAGAAAAGTTAAATCCATATTTGTTATAATGAACAAAGCTTTATATCTATATAAATGGTATTTAATTACATGTGTGAAGTGATATATTTAATATTGTCTTCACAGTCTGGGCCACTGTGTTGCAAACCCATTGTTCAACATGTAAACAATATCTGTCAGTGACATATACCTGTAGCATTTGTCACTTACTCCTAACCATTCTTTAAATGTGGGCCAAAGCCTGCTGCTTTGTAGTTTCCTGCTGTTCACTTTACTCAAACATTAAGGGTGTAAGGGCCAGATAGAGTACATGGACTTCAGCTTTGTACTAACTGCATTGTGAGATATCTTTTTTCTTGAATGCTTCTGATATAATTAATGTAATATGTAATAATATATGTATGCAATATATATGTATATAATTCAATTGTTTGAATATCTATAATGAATTTGTAAATAAAATATTGTATTGGGCACAACACAGTTCAGTACAATCAATGTTATTTTATTCTGCATGTTTCCCTACAAACTCATTTAGTTTTCACACAAGGGAAAAGAAAATCAAGCAGAGGGCTCTCCAGTTTAGATTAACACTCCTGTTTTATAAATATTGTTTACTTATGTAATATAATTTGCATTAGATACACCCTGTGCAGCTTTTCATAATTATATCAACAATGTTATTTTAAAGCAGCAATTCAAAATGATTTGTTTGAAATGAAAAGTGCAGTTTGAACCTGTTTATTTGTGCATTTAACAGCAGACGCACTCTAGCTTTGTAAAAGAAGATAAATGAGGTCTTCAAAAATACTGGCAGATAGGACTATCATTTCCAAAATATGTAAATAATTAATTTTCTCTTTATACTGCTTTTTCTGCTTTTGGATATCGAAACTAGTTAGTTACCAAAAGGGAAAAAAGAAGAAATAAACAACAACAAAGCATTCAACAGGCTTTTGTTGTATGTTAAATGCTCAGCTGGCTGTAAAGCCAGTTTTCTTAGATTAAGTATTATTTAATTGATGATTTAAAATGCATTTATCCTTTAAGGTTTCAAACAAAGGAATTCTGCTGAGAAGTGTTTAAGAAGTCCAGAGCTTATATCTCCACTGTCCATACGTTTTATGTTTACATATTAGCATAATTATTTCCTGAGAAAGTTTCTTCACTGAGCTGCTTAATTATCACTGAAGTGGTACAAATGTAAGCTAAGCACTGAATAGTTGTCCAAGATATAATGCAACTCACAAAGTCTAATATCTTAGAACCAGAAATAATTTATCCTTTAAATTAGCCAACAGCCGGACACCATTATATAAAACTACTAATACAACTTCCCTTTTTTCAAACCAGGCTATTCTTTACTGTGATAATGGAGTTGCTGTGTCTTTCGGCTTTTCCCGTTTAGGGGTCGCCACAGCGGAACTCCGGTCCGCTAATGATTGGCAGTAGAGTTTTACGTGCTGGCTTGTTGGGTTGAAATTCAATGCAGTAATGACTGACACTGTACTGTGTGATCACCAACACATAATTCTGGGTTTCTTCAATTAAAAATTGAGACTGTATTATCTTTGAAAATTAAATTTTCCCTGAGCAACACCAGTGTTGGAGTTAATATATATATATAAGTTGCAGGGATAGGTGAGTGGAATGCTAGGCCAGTGGTTACAGGAGTAGTGAAGCCCCCCCAAAAGTGTTTTATTACTTATTTTGACAGTTTCAGATTTTGGTTACTTTTCTGAAAATTGCACTTTTTTCTGATGCTATGAGTCTTGATAGCAACGAGACACATTTTATCCATAGAACTACTATTGGTATTCATAACATTAGGATAACTTCATAGTATTATAAAAATATATATTATATATGTAGTTGTTATTACAGAAATTAATTAGAGGCCTCCCACACTTATTTGAGTATGAATAGCATATAAAATAATACTTTGAAAGCTGTAGTAACTGGAAAGACAACAATGTTCTTTTACAGGTCCAGCTGAATTTTGCAGCCACATACTTTATAACTGTATCTCTTTTTAATTCTTGTTCGAGTAATCCTTGAAAATCTCCTATGATATACAGTTACAGCTTCCCCAGTACATCACAGAACCTTACACTGACTGTTTCTATGGAGTCATATTTCCTCAAGTTTGTCTTGAATCTTTGCTCTTCTAGCTGTTACCTATGCCTGCTTCTTTCTCTTATTGCTTTCAGCTGCACAGCTTTCCAAGTCTCATCTAATAACCTATACTTTTCATTCCTTTTACAGTGCTGATCATAGGATCATAGGAGGTTACTAGGCTAATGGCCCAGGGGCCCTTACATGCCTAGCCAAGAGTTTATCCCCAAAAATGAAACTTCAGTCAGCACCTGTCACCCCTCTCAATGAGGCATACAGGTGGAACCCCTGGGACAAATTTGTGGTTTCCAATCCACTCATCACGGTGGATGGGAAATAATGATACCTCTTTATTGTTTGCTTCTGCTAGGCTGTTTATGTTGCTTTCATAAAATACAACTTTAAAAACAACTGCTGCAGGTCTGTTCTGGGAGTGATCCAGATGCTTTAGTTGTTGCTTATATCTGGACCGTTATTAGTGTACCTACTCATCCCTCTCCAGTGCTGATCCTTCTAGTTTCCAAAGTTTCCAATATGATTCATTTGCTGTGGTGCCATCATGACTCCTGGTCTCAGAGATGGGCTGTGTACAGACTGGAGTGTCATTTAAGACACACCCATCTTTTGCAGGGCAGACGTAGGCTTGATCGACATCACTCACCTCTATTTTGCAGACATCTTCTGTAAGAAGGCACAGTACTTGTGCATGGACATTTATTTTACTTCTAGCTAACCAGCAAAGCCTTTTCATGTGGTTTACTGGCTGTGAAGTCCAGCCTGTGTTATCACACAGAAGATATTTTCTGACTCTGACTTTGAGGAGGCAGTGGTTTATTTATTTATTTTTCAGATAGATTGAATGCATTAAATCTCTATTGTGGACCTTCATGCAGCTTTATAGTGACTCCATAGAGCTACCTTTGGACTTTTTAGGGAAAATTTATGTAGGTGGTCTATTCTGAAGTTACTGAAATTATTTTAAATGTGTTTATCAGTCTTTTGTCTGAAACTAGGACCAAACTTCAACTCAGAAGGTTCTTGAATGCTTGCACTTTTTAGAAAAATATTTTCATGGTAGGTATTCTTGAGTAAAATTGCTGAGCTTTTCTGTCTGTCTCTGTCCCTCTCTCTGTCATTGCTATTCCTTCTAATTTACATGTCCAGTGCTTTAATCACTTTTTCATATATGTTTCCCTATCAGAATATTTCTCCCTTTTCTGGACTTAGGCCCATCTTGTCAATGTTCAGTCAGTTAGTAAAAGAAAAATATTTCACATTCAACTTTCTTCTTTCTTGTGGTTTAAGTTACTTTGGGTGTCTGCTTGCTTCTTTCCATAGATTTCACCATCAGTGGAAAATGTGGAAAGAGGATTTCTCCCCAGGGTTGTCATGGGTTCCACTTATTTATCTTGCAAGTACCAATATGACTCAGTCATAGTTCATATGGGAATAAATGCCCTGAGACGTACCTCCCTAGACTATATGAAGAGACACATCATAGAGTTCTCAGAATATGTGTCTCAGGCTGGTATGAGCCTAGTACTGAGCAACATTTTACTTTCTTCAAGGATGATGCCACAATGTGAACAAATGATGATTGACTTTAATAATTGGCTTAGTTTCTGGTGTCATTCTAAGAGGGTGTAATATTTGTCAGCATGGAAGGAGATAGTAAACAGACCAATCTGCTTTTCCAGGGATGGTCTGCACCTCTTCCCTCTAGGCTTTCGAATATTACCTAAAACATTTTCTTCCCACATAGTGCCTTTTTTAGGCAATGCGAAACTGGCAGTACTTCCAAAATAGCAAATCAAAACCAAAACCAAGAAAATGTAAAAGTATCACTGCTCAATCCTAGGAGTCTAAACAAGAAACTCCACTCCCTAGAAGCTCTTTTCACCTTAGAGAATGCTGATATCTGTGTGGTCACTGAGACATGATTTAAGGCTGCAGAGAGCACACCAAAAGTGCTAAGTTATAATGCCTTCCGCACATTTAGACCAGCTACTTCACAGGCAGGGACTAAAGGGAGGTGTCTCTATTTACATCAAAAATAAATAAATTTCAAGGCTGGTCCAACAGGACAATGCACTTGAGCTGCTCCATGTTCATGTGCATCATAAGCAGAATCCAATACCACTTCCTTGCAAGTCATAGGTATCCCTGTATGACCCAGGAGATCCATACCATATATTTAAACTTATTAGAAAAACTAACCATTCAACCCAATACCATAATCATGGGTGGCTTTAATTACCCCACTATTAACTGGGAATCCTATATGACATCAAACATACAGTCACAGAGATTCCTGGATTTTGTAAACACAAACTCCCTGGAACAGATAGTAAATACACCAACAAGGGGTGCAGTCATACTGAAACTGGGCCTCACTAATAGTGCTGCACACCCCCTACTATAATGTCTTTTCTGGTAAGGTCAGACCATAAAATGGTCTCCTTTGAAGTACAAATAAAACCTGGACCCCCAGCTAAACCTGAAATATTCAGGAACTACTCTAAGGCTAACTTCCTGCTGTAAAGTGATAACATGGCAAAATTTCAAGCCCCCACAAATCCTGATAACACTGTTGCCTATGCAGAACTGTTCACAGAAACCCTATACAAGCATGTTAATAGCTGCATAGATGCAGATGCACCCAGCAGGAAAAACTACAGAACTAACTCAAAAAAGAAGTCACCCTAGTGGAATCTCAAAATCAATAGGTTGTATAACAGAAGGAAGACAATCATGGCAAAAATTAGTAGGTGCAGCACCTGGCAGGATAAAAACACTCTCATCAAACTAAACAAACAACTCAGAGGACAAATAAAGTCTACCAAAGTCAAATTTGAGGAAAGTTTGGCCTCCCAGGCCAAGGACAACCACAAAGCATTATTTAGCTATGTCCACAACCTCAAAGGCAATTCACAATTGTGTACAGAGTTCATTGAAAATTGAGCCACCTATACTGAGCCAGATGATATAGAAAACCTCCTGGCTGTTAAATTCAGCTCCAACTTTACCCCTCTCTCCCCCTCAACCTTCCCTCAGGAAATACCATCAAATATAACCCCCCCCCCTACTCTCACTAGGGAACAGGTCCTTAATGCTCTCTCTCAAAGATAAAGAACACTGTATCAATGGACCCAGACAATATCCCAGGATGCTTTCTAAATAACATGAAACATGATCTATCATAGCCTCTGAAATTACTATTTAATAGTAGTCTCCAAAGAGGCCTCATGTCTTATGAATGGAGAACAGCAACAGTCATCCCTCTGCACAAAGGTGAGCCATCTACCAACCCTGGAAACTACAGACCCATAAGTCTCACTAGTCTTATATGTAAAGCCATGTAAAGAATAATCATGGAAATGATCAATAGAGATATAGTAAAGCACCAGACACTTGAGCCAACTCAATTTGGTTTCGTCAAGGGCAGATCATGCCTACTCAACCTGGTGGACTTGTTTGAGAAGGTAACCAAAGCGATGGATAAGGGAAAAATGGTTCACACTACCTACCTTAACCTGGCTAAGGCATTTGACACAATACCACACTCAGGCATTGTTGACAGACTCAAGAGGTTAGGTACGAACTTGTATGCCACCCAGTGGATAACCAACTGGCTCACAGACAAGACCCAGGAAGTTAGAATTGGGGGGTCCACCTCTACAAAGAGGCCAGTCACATGTGGTATCCCTGAAGATCAGTCCTTGGACCTCTCCTTTTTGGCATTTACTTCCCTGAAGTAAAGGCCAATGTCAGTGGTCTCTGGCAGAATAAATTTGCAGATGACTGCAAATTAGGAGCTGTCATTGAATCCCGCACTGACACACATATTCTCCAGGAGGGGTTGATACAAACAAACAACTGGTGTCAGAGCCATGGACTAAAACTAATTGCCAAGAAATGCATAATAGTATCCTTTGGGAAGTCATTTACCCCTGATAACTATCATATTGACAACACACCCCTGAGAGTTGACCCAGTAGTCAGGGATTTATGGCACACATAGATAGTAATTATGCCTTTGACCATCACATGTCTACAGTAGTGGGGAAATCATTCTATATTGCGCAACCTATAAACAAAGGTATGGCATCTAAATCCAAGGAAGTCATTGTTCCACTGTATTCAGCATTCATCAGAACTATAACTGAGTACAGTGCCCCCTTTTGTGTGTACCTAACACGGCATATCCAACTGGAACGTTCACAGAAGTTCCTTACTAAAAGAATACAGGGTGTAAGTAAAATGCCATATGCAGACTGCCTCTAGTCCCTATCCCTGTATTCTGTCTCCTACAGGCTTTTGAGGGGAGATCTATGCCTGGCATACAGGGTATTGTCATACCTCACTCTGATGGTACTCCTGCATATCCACAAAACAAACAGCATCAGAATTACCCATTCTAAAAACTTAAACCTTACCTGTGAAATAAATAGGACCTGATTGAGAGACAGGTATAGATCCCAGAGACTACTCCGTCTATGGAACAGGCTCACCATCCATGTGAAGCAGAGTTCCTCCCTGACCCAATTCAAGTGCAACTTAGACAACTGGATGGGGAACCGGTAATTCATCCCTGGTTTGGAACCTATGTCTCTAATGGAAACAGGCAACCTGTAAATGGTTCATCTCCCAGGCCCCTGCTTGTAAAGGTTTCATCTTCCAAGCCCCTGCTTACACTTATCAAGGGTATCAGAACTTGTCAGAGATTTGAGATGCATAGCTAGGCTTAAAAAGGCCCATGTGGTCATTAGTCTAGTAAACAACCATGAACGTATGAACCTATGAACAGGTTGGTTCAATCCTTCTTAAATACATTTAATCCTATTATTAAGACTGTAATTTTTCAAATAATTTGAATTAAACTCTAATTAATTCTTCTCTAAGGAATCATATTTGAGCACCAGTGATGTGGAAAACTGCATATTTATTTCTGATCTTCCACTTGTTGGTAAGGTTTCTCAGAATGCATTCATGACATGTTGGTTAAACATGAGTCATGTATTCAGTTGTCAGCATTATGATCTAGTGGCTTTTGAGAAGCTTAATTGCTATAATTGCACATTGATATTTTCTATTTTCCACATATATATATATATATATATATATATATATATATATATATTTGACACACTGAATAAAAAACACGAAAATGTTGAATCAGCTGAATGAATTCAGCAGATTCGACACTGTTGCCGAACAGATTACGTGATATCCATATAGGAGCTCAGGTAAAGGAAACTGCTGTACCTAACATCACATTTTTGCAGAGGGGCAAGCTAATTCCAACTCTGAGATCACACTACATTGAGGAAAGGGATGAATTTCACAAACCGCACTATATTGCGATCTCTGTATAGTACTTTGAGTTTATATTAGCGAATGCACCATGCATTCACTGATATAAACTGTCGAACATGGAGATGTTCAGCAAGATGGAAATTTGAACATCACTATTTCAAATTTTCTATCTGCGGACATCTCAACTCAAGATTTGAATAGTAAACCATGAAATTATATATGTGGCTTACCTCCTGACAAATTGTTTTTTCTGTTAGCACAGGGATTAGGTATGTTATTCTGATTGGTCATGCTATGATTATTCTTAGAGAATGTATGCATTTCCTTGCTTGATTAGCACTTTGGCATTTTTACACATTTTTTTATTTACACAAATATACTATATCTTGTGGCTCGGTAATCCATTAATTGGTTATTGATAACATGTTACATTCACAGTTTTGCCTTTCTGTTTGTTGATATTATTAAAGAATATGTTGAAATATGTTAAAATTCACAAACACCAACTACATCTGATGAAGTTTGTTTATTACAGGCGAAAGGGCTAATTGTGGTTCTTTTAGGGAATAAAGTTGCCGTTTCTGGGTCCTGACGCTTTTTATTGTGGATTTTATTATTAAAGAATATATTGTTATTGCTTTCAACCTTTGAGAACAAGCTGAGCCTGCATTTGGAGCTGACCAATTTGATAAGAAAAGTAGTTTTTATTCTTATTTTATTTAATTCACATTTTATTTATGTGTATGGTATTTATCACATATAAAGCATTTAAATCATGCTAATAAAGTAGGTCCAAACAAAAAAATGATATTACTATTTTGTTATATAATACAAAAGAATCACCCTTAATAGCAAGATGGTGAAAGAACTGCTGTCCAAGTCAATTGCTACATTAGAACCAAACAGATGTGAAAGGTTGCACATTCGGGTATATCCTGGCTATACTCCATCTGTTGAGTCACATGTCTTTGATGGACTGTTTGCTTACTTCTATTTGTTTTTAGTTTACTAGACTGTTTTACAATCTGTTTTATTATATGATTCAGCTGGGAACAACCTGTATGTAATTCTGTGCGACTGTATATGTTTAGACATCTATGTTATCACATTTTTTTTAATTTGCCCTTTGCTTAATGTTTGAATAAGATGCTTTTAGAGGCTGTGCTTTGGTAAGTCATTCTATTGTTTTAAGTTTTACTTAAATAATTATGGGTTTTATAATGAATGGATGACACTGATGCCTATGTGTTGTTTTTGAACTGGATATTTACATTAGTATTTGTGCACAGTTGTTTACTAGGCTAATGACTACAAGGGCCTTGTTAAGCCTAGCTGTGCATCACAAATCTCTGACAAATTTTAATACCCTTTGATAAGTGTAAGCAGGGGATTGGGACATGAAACATTTACAAGCAGGGGCCTGGGAGACAAACATTTACAGGCTGCCTTTGTTCCTTAGAGATATAGGTGCCAAAGCCAGGATGAATTCCCTGTCCCCATCCAACTGTCCATGTTACATTTGAATTGGATTAGGGAGGAATTCTGCTCCATATGGATGGGAAACATATTCCTACTCCAGAGAAGGGCTGGTCTCTGGGATAAACATTTGTCTCTCCAGCAGGTTCTAGTTATATCACAGACAAGGTTTAAGTCTTTAGAATGGATAATTCTGGTGTCGGTTGTTCTGCGGATATGCAGGAGGTCCATCAGGTTGGGATTTAATGATGTATTGTATGCCAGGAATAGATCTCCCTTCAACAGCCTGTAGGAGACAGAATACAAGGATAGGGGCTTGCGGTGGTCTGCAAAGGACGTGTTACTTACACCCTGTATTCTTTTAGTAAGGAACCTCTGTGGATGTCTCAGTTGTTGGATATGCCAGTTAGGTACATACCAAAATGAGTATTGTACTCAATGATAGGCATCATAAATGCTGAATACAGTGGAACAATGACTTCCTTGGACCTAGATGCCATACCTTTATATGTTGCACAACATAAAATGATTCCTTCACTACTGTAGACATGTGATAGTCAAAGACTAGATTACTGTCTATGTATGTTCCTAAGTCCCTAACTACTGGGTCATCTCTTAGAGTTGTGTTGTCAATATGATAGTTACCAGGGTGGATGACTTCCTGTCAGAAAAGGAGCAGTCCTGGGACAAATCCTTGAGGAACTCCACTTGTGACTGGCCTTTTTGTAGAAGTGGACTCCCCCATTCTAACTTCCTGATATTGTATTGAATGTACTGAGATTGTTCATGGATAGTATGCATGATGATGCTGCCTACACTAGTGATGATACTCTTCCTTTTCTGCATTACTTATGTGACTAGACTGACACTCGTCTGTTTGTTTCACTTCATTGTCTCTTGACTTTATTTTACCAATGTATTTGTATTTTTTCTTATTCTGTTTTTTTCCTGGCTTTCCTTTGTCACTTCAGTGAATTGTTGGCTTGTTTCAGGGTTATATCTCCATACTGCATTTGCTTTGTGTTAAATTTTCCTCTCATGACAAAGTAAATTGTGGAGACGAATCGCATCAAAGTCTGCATTTTTTTTGTAAAAATGATCAGTTTTTTACACATATGAGGCTGGATTCTGTAAAGTTTGCAGAGTCCAGTGCATTACACTGATATCAGAACTAAAGGTGCGGATAACAATGTAATATGTAAATATCCCACAGTGAGCTCAGAACACATTGGCACACAAAGGAGTATCTTAGTAGTATGGTGCACTAAACATGACCCACAAGTAAACTGCAAGTTAATGAAAAATCGCTGTCAAAGTGTGAGTTACATTAACAAAGAGAATCAAATCTAACCATGTCCCATGGCTGTCAAAATCTACCAGCAAAATTATGAAAAATAGGGATAAAGCCTGAAAATGCTGGCTTAAATCCAAACATTCATCCAACCTTATCCATTATAAACAGCTTTGAAACCAAGCCAAAAAACATATCTGCAAAGGCAAGCAACAATACTTCTGGAACTTACAAATAGGAAAACTAACCCTAAACTTTTGTGATCTTCTATTAATAATCTTTTACACCGTGGCACCAAATCTAATCCATGCTCATACCCTAACACGACACCTGACTTATTGCCTCTAAATTCAACTCCTACTTCATTGATACTGTAGCCAACCTTACTTCCTCCTTCTCCTCAGCTCTACCATCCAACTACTTCCCCACATCCATCTCCCCTCCACCACTACAAAATCTCTCCAACCCATATATCCCTACACAAAATTTTATCAAAGAACCCCACAATCTAGAATTCAGTCTCTCTCCCATATCCACATCCTACATAAAAAAACTCCTTCAGAATCTAAAGCCCTGTTCTAATTCTGCTGACAATATTCCTGCCAAATTCCTTAAGCTCGACACTGACTCAGTAGCCTACCCTATAAGTATCCTCAGCAACAGGTCCATCCAGGAGTCTTATGTCCCTTGCCTTTAGAAAAAAGCTATAATTCTCTCACTCCATAAAGGTGGCCCATCCTCTGACATCTCAAATGTTTGACCCATTGCTATTCTGTTCCCTATATCAAAAATACTAGAATAATGCATCCAAAAACAACAAATCCATTACCTTCTAAACAACAGCATCATCTCCCCTACCAAACATGTTTTTTGGCCAGATTATAGCACATCTACTGCTCTGATCTCCTTCCTGGATATTATCAATAAAGGCCATGACTCAGGCCATATAGTATCAGCTCTCTTTCTAGATCTTTCTAAAACATTTGATACTATCTCCCACACCATTCTCCTGACTCAACTCTCAATCATAGGACTATCCTCTCAATCACTTAATTGGTTCAAGAGCTATCTCTCTGACAGGCAACATGCTGTCAAAATGGCAAAACTCTATTTCTCCCTACCTTCAGAACTCTACAGGTATCCCACAGGGCTAAATTTTAGGACCTCTCATGTTTAATATATTCATGAATAATCCTCACAAAGATATTACAAACTCCTCCCTAGTCCAGTATGCAGATGACTCGATTATAGTCTGCTTTGCTTCCAACCCACGCAGTCTGCAACAAATAACCCAAACAGCATTTTCTATAGTAGAATCCTGGCTCCACAAAAAACAACTCTCTCTTAATGCCAAAAAAACTAAACTGATGCTGTTTACCCATAAAAGGAATACTATGCACAATAAAAAAGGTTTCAATATAATCTCACTAAACTCTACAAAAATTGAATTAGTAACCAAAACCAAATTACTAGGTGTCATAACAGAAGAAAACCTAAAGTTCGATCTGCATGTCCAATCCGGTATCAACAAAACAGACAAAAAACTAGGGCTACTATACAGGCACAATAGGTTTCTCTCCTCACCAACTAAACAAGCTCTTGCCCTCACCTACCTTCTACCATCTATAACCTATGGTGCTCCATTATTAATTAACCTACAGTCTTCCCTGAAACTAAAGTTAGAATCCTGTTACAATAAGATTGCCAAATTTGCTACAGGTAGTCGCTACTCTTCCCATTATTGCTCTGCCCTAAGGAAACTACAATGGCTAGAATTCCATCACCACCTATTGCTTAGTCAGCTAACCCCCTCACATAAACTCATCCATAAACCATTACATTGTCCTGCTCTCAGTTTCCTACTGGCCCCCAGCTCTCCTCTTTGTCCCCTACAATCTGAACACCAACACTTACTCCAAATCCATAAACCAAATCTACCTGCAGGAAAATGCCTATACTCCTGGACTATTGCCAGATTATGGAATAACCTCCCCTCCTCTATACATAGTGAACAACATCCCTCAAACTTCAAAACTGCTCTTCATAACCATCTCCTTTCTAACTGGATATGTAACTGCATTAATGCACCTACTATTACCTATGATGCCGTTACCTGACTTTTCTCTATATAATTCTCAGCCTTGCTTCTAAGCTTTACAATCAACCTAACTACCCTGTATTGTGCCTACACTATCTAACCTCTCTAACCATTCTATCACTTGCACTATTGCTATAATTTTAGTAACCAGTTTCCCTCCTACTACTAACCTTAATCACCCTGTCACTACTCTAAATTGCCACTGTAAATCTGTATTCTCTCTGCTCTTATTCCTATACTAACCACAATGTATTTACTAGAGGCACACATTTTGAACCATTTATCTACCTACTTTGGTGTATTATACTCATTCTAAATTTGCTCCTATGGTTACTTTAAATTTATTTTATTTTTTTGTGGATTATATATTATTACACTTTGTAAATGTATATGGAGACTTTGGTTTGTCTCTTTGCTTTTTTGCTGTTCATATTATTATACACTATAAACCTGTATTTTATATTGTTATATTGTTTTCTCTGCATTGGAGCTTTTCTGGACGGGCGTCCACTGAAAATGGGCTCTTCACGGTCCAGTGAACTTTCCCGGTAAACAAATGTCAATAAATAATAAATAAAGTTACAGAAAGATTAACACAATTCAAGCATCCTGATAGTCTTAAATATGTATCTACAACAGAATGTCTCAAGTAAGCTTAAGGACAACTACAGAATATAACTAACACTATTATTACAAAAAATGCTATCTAACCCAATGTAAACTGCATGGCATTCGTAACACATACATTCAGCAATCTCTCCAGAAAGGTTAGAGACAACTATGGATATCTTCATAAGCCATTTACTAATAAAATATACTCGCCTGAACTTACAGATTCTGATTTAATCAGTAAAATTTCTAATAAACAAATAAATAAAGGCGAAGGGCAATCATTTCTGCATCACCACAACTATCATTAATTAACAATGGGTGCAGGAGTTGCATGAGGAACTCAGGTAATGCACACATCCAAGGAAAGTGGTAGATAGAAAATCAGATGTGGGGAATGGGTAAAGAAGATGGACACACGAGAGGGATGTTTGAATAGGAAAATCTGAGAGAAAGTCAGAGGGGCATGGGAATTTTTTTTTTTTTTTTTGTGGGAATAGGCCCCATTTTTTATTTTTTTTTTAAATTTTTAAGAAGAGAAGGAAAGGTAACTATATGGAAAGAGAAGGAGAAGGAAGGCCATCCCAGCAGGTATAGCCACAGAACAAATATCACAACACATGTCAGACAATGGTTGGAAAAAACACTAAGGACAGATCAGTTACACAGGCAACACCCTGCACAAGATGGGCCATGCAAAAAGTTGTCAAACAGGATGGAGATACATACCAGCCATTATGAAATGCACAAAACATATGTACCTATTCACTATCATGTTACAACAAGTTGCAAACTGTGTGTCGGTCATACCTGGATGTGTATGACCAATGGTAGATGTGTGTTATAGGGTAATAAATATGGATCACAGAACAAACTGGGTAAATAAACACATCTATGAATCATATCCAAGTAGTCCGTCAGCAGTGCTACTGTAAGCCAGGCAATATCAAAGATGAGCAAATGCAGACATAAGAATGCTAAATAGTTTCTGCAGAGGACAGAAGTGAACCTCTGACCATGTATGCAGAAGGCAAACAACCAGGCAAAATACCCAGTACTGCAGCAAAGCAGCAAAATGGCTGTTAAATACACTGGTAGATGTAAACAACCCAAACAAACTTGTAATGGAGTGCATATATGTCACAGACAAAGTTCCAAGGACAAAATCACCACCATAACAGGTACATGCATGCAAAATCTGAAGGTAATGCTACTTAATGCTAAAAGTCTAAACCTCAAAATGCATTCTGTCGAGGCACTCCTAAACATGGAGAACATTGATAGCTGTGCAGTAACTGAGACCTGGTTCAAGGCTCCAGAGAGCACCCCTGCAATACTAGGCTACAACTCTTACCGCACCTTTCGGTTACCAAACCAGAATCGAAACACTAAAGGTGGAGGAGTGTCCATATTCACCAAGGATATTCCCACCACCAGGTTAGTCGCCCAACACAATGCTTCTGAAATTCTCCAGGTGCAACTAACACTATGTAAGACTGCAATCCAAATTGTAGCTTGTTACAGTTCCCCCACCATACCCCAAGATTCTCACTACACCTTTCTAAACATACTGGAAAATATTAACATACAACCAAACACCCTAATACTGGGTGATTTCAACTACCCTGCTATTAACTGGGAAAACTGCTCATGCACCAACACCTTTTCCAAACGGTTCTTGGAATTCATAAATTCCAATGCCCTGGATCAACTAATCCATAGTCCCATCAGGGGCTCCAATATCCTAGACCTGGTCATTACCAGCATGGGAAATTGATGCTCCACACCTATGGTCACCCCCTCATTGGTCAGGTCAGACCATAAGCTAATCACTCTTAACATCCACATCCCACCCCCACTCCCACAGTAAGGAAACTTCCATAAAAAACTTCTCCAAGGCCAACTTCATGCTACTCAAGTCAGAAGTTACAAACTTCATGACACCCATGCAAATGGAAACTGAAAGTTCGACTGGTGAGTCCTACACTAAGGCACTGTATGAGCACATCCACTCATGCATGAATCATGCCACCCCAAATAGAACCAAGATACTCTCCTCCAAAAAAGGAAGCCAGTCTGGTGTTCCCCTGTCATAAACAAACTTTACAACAAAAAGAAAAAACTGTTGCAGAAAAGAGGAAAATCCCAGGATGCAAAAAACTCCCTTACCAGCCTCAGTAAGAAGCTGAGATCCCTCATAAAATCCACCAAAGCTAGTTACGAAAATAAAATTGCCAAAGATTCCAAAGACAACCACAAGGCATTCAATAACTATGTCACGAATCTAAATGGCAATGCTCAGATCTGCTCTGAGCTACAACAGAATGGCATTAAATATACTGATCCCAAGGATATTGCCAATATCCTGGCAGATCAATTCAGTGCCAACTTCACCCCCCTCTCACCCCAAAATGGCCCATCTCAATACTTAAAGATTGCCAAATTCCAGTAATAACGGTCACAGAGGTAAAAAAACACACTCTCCAAAGCAAAGAATACAGCATCCATGGGACCAGATGACATCCCGGGCTGTGTACTACATGAACTACAAAATGAATTGGCACTACACAAGTGTCATGTTTAATCATACCCTCACCTCAGGCTTCGTGCCCACTGAGTGGCGCACAGCTACAGTTATCCCACTCCACAAGGGGGGATCCACCTTGGATCCCAGGAACTACTGCCCCAATCAGTCTGACGAGCCTGATCTGCAAGGCCATGGAACGTATTATCATGGAACTTATAAACAAAGACATTGGCAACCTTAAAACACTGGACCCCACCCAGTTTGGGTTTGTGAAGGCTGATCTTGTCTCCTGAACTTTATTGACTTCTTTGAATCAGTCTCCAGAGCCGTGGACGAGGTTAAGGCAGTCCACACAGCCTATCTGGACCTCGCAAAGGCCTTTGACACCACCCCCCACTCTGGAATCATAGATAAACTTACTAAGCTGGGCATTACTCGATGGGTTGCCAATTGGCTTACTGACAGAACCCACACTGTAAAAGTAGCTGACTCCAAATCCAGCTCCAGACAAGGAAAAAAGTGGAGTACCTCAGGGTTCAGTCCTGGGACCTCTCTTGTTTGGCATCTACTTCTCTGAAGTACAGGCCAACACTAAGGGACTCTGGCTAACAAAGTTTGCAGATGACTGCAAACTGGGAGCCATTACTGAATCCCTAAATGATGTGGATACTCTACAAAAGGGCCTTACAGAAACAGATGATTGGTGCCAGAGCCATGGGCTCAAGCTCAATGCCAAGAAATGTATAGTTATCCCCTTTGGGAAAAAACATGTACCCATGCATTATCACATAGGTGGCAGTACACTAAACACCGAAAGTGTGATAAAAGACTTGGAGACACAAGTGGACAGTGGTCTCACCTTCAATAACCACATCACCACAACAGTCAGGAAATCCTTCTATGTGGCACACCTCATCACTAAGGGCTTTTCATCCAGAAAAAAGGAGTTCATTGTCCCACTGTACTCATCCCTCATTAGACCCATTATAGAATACAATGCCCCATTTGGTATGTACCTCTCAAGACATTTGCAACAACTGGAAAGGCCGCAGAAATACCTCACTAAAAGAATCACAGGCCTAAAGCAGATGCTCTATGCTGACCACCTTAAAAAACTCCAGCTATACTCTGTGGCATATCGTCTACTCCGAGGTGATCTCTGTTTAACATACAAGGCCATGTCAAACCCAGAGCTGTTGGACATGCTACAGTTAAAGAAATCCCAATACCTCAGAGCCACACGCACCAGGGATCTAAATCTTGTCATCACAATAAACAAAACATGCTGGAGGGATAAGTTCCTGACCCAAAAACTCCCCAGACTCTGGAATAGACTGCCCATACATGTCAAGCAGGGCGCCTCTTTGACCCTCTTCAAAAGGAACCTTGATGATTAGATGGGAGAAAGGAAATTCACCCTGGGAATCACATCAGTCGCCCTGCTAGACAGGGGTCCAGGGAAGTAACTAGTGTGGGAAGAAATATCCAGGGAATTGTTATGGCTTGGCTTGTATAAGCCCTATGGCCGATAGCCTAGTACCAACCTATGAACCTATGAACCTAAGACATATGTCATATCAAAGGCAAAGCACAGGTATAGGCATATATCTATGACTGTCAGTGACCTAAATGAAATGCATATGAAAGCAATATCAATAAACATACACAAACCAATGACATGTAAAAATATATACTCAAATCTAACACTACAACTCTACAAAAAAATATCAGGTTGTGTACATGAATTCAACAATGTACAATGGTTAACACACAAGTATAACAAGAACAAGGATGTACTGCAGCAGCCAGCAGCTTGTGTGCAGATGTCCAGGATCTGTAAAATGGCCATACATTTGGCACATGTTCACCATGTTAACAATGTAATACACGGTAATTGTCAATAATTGTAACAAAGGCAGACATATCTATAAAATATAATACAGAAATATGAAGGTGGAAGGGAGGTAGACAATCTTAGCCCGCATCACGGAAAAGCTAGTCAAGTTAAGTTAGCACACTGAAAATGCATATGTACAGCACACAAGGTACTGTAAAAGTCAACCAAAAATACATTTAAGCAAATGGAAAATGTCACATGGGCAGAATGATTTCTGATGTCCACAGAAATGGGGATGTATAAATCACACATAAGACAATAATGTGCAATCATATAACATCAACAGGCATAGGTAAGCAAGATAAGAATTTCAATCACAAGCACATATACTGTCATGCAAATTTTGAATAAACAACCACAGGTGTTTGTCACGCACCCTGCTCATTACTGAGCAGAGGGCACTCCTGAGAGCATCATTACAACACATCAATGTTGTCAGTGAATGATCACATGTCAAAAGTACAATTGTGTGTCAGTATGGATCCAACTAAGTGCAGAGACATGTACAATCGGTTAATGTGTGCAGTTATTTGCAGAATGTGTTAACTTATGTGAATAAGTAATGGAAATGAAAATGTAACATTCAACAAACACAGCAAAATGTACTGTTACAGAATAAATGATTTATACCTCTATATATACATGAATGCTACATAGCTATGACATACCTGTGTATGACCTCATATGGCATCACCATTACTAACCACACATCCTGAATGAGTTATGCATGGTCCATTCCATATCCTGGAAGAAGTTCTCTATCATGCTCCTAATCTGTGTTCAAAACACATTGGTCACAAGCTGCCAGATGTCCTCCCAATAATTGTCTCTATTTTGGTCCTGGCATCATCTCCTCCATGGTGCAGCAGGCATGATGGCTCAGG
Source organism: Protopterus annectens (assembly GCF_019279795.1). Classification (NCBI taxonomy): domain Eukaryota; kingdom Metazoa; phylum Chordata; order Ceratodontiformes; family Protopteridae; genus Protopterus; species Protopterus annectens. Next base: position 512,267,263 of record NC_056737.1, on the reverse strand, counting down.
CAGGTACAGGTCCAGTTTCATCATCATCATTGTCATCATCTAAGGAAGCAATGGCTCATAATGCACATAAAACATTCCCTATGTCACTTTATCATAGGTTATGGACATGACCAATAACCAAACATACCAGGGAGAATATATCCATTACCAATGTGAGCAGTACAAACAAGGATGTGCAATGGCATGCATAACACAGCTTACCACTGGAAATCAGGACATGCCCTGAACATGTGAATACTGGCCTGCATGAAGCATGGCAAGCATATGCAAATCAAGCACATGTAACATATCCTGACATTTGAATGGAAGCATGCCTGACACTGCCTCATGCTACATTCCCATAACTGAAATTTGACAAAATAAAAGCTTGTTAAACACCAACATAACATTATTATCTGGACCTGCATTGTTTAATAATGTTGTCTACCAAAGTGCACTGTTCATCTGAGTGTATGGCAGCATGTCATAATTCCCTTTATTTTTCCCTCGCATGTGTTCCCTGAGCAGTTATGTGAGTGTGTGAGTATAAATGTGAGGTTCAGCTGAAAATTCTCACCTCATTCACCACCAGATAGTCCAAAGGAAATACCATATACCACAATCCCAACAACCATTACTAGGGACCAGGTCTTCAGTGTACTTTCCAAGGCCAAATACACTGCAATGATGGGAACCAATAACATCCTGGGATGTTTACTAAATAACATGAAACCTCACCTCTCTGGTCCACTTGAATCACTTTTCAACTGGAGACTACAGTCAGGTTTTGAGCCCAAGAATGGAAGATGGATACAGTCATTCCCCTGTAAAAAAAGGAGGTCCAACCACTGGTCAGGGTAACTACAGGCCCATATGTCTGACCAGCCTGAGCTGTAAACCCATGGAAAGAATTATCATGGACATGATAAATGTGGGCATAGATAACCTGCAAACACTGGCTTCATCACAGTTTGGCTTTGTTAAAGGAAGGTCAGGTCAGCCTATTAAATCTGGTGGGGTTCTTTGAGAGAGTCACCAAAGCAATGTATGATGGCATGACTGAGCATACAACTTACCTCGACCTGGCCAAGCCTTTTGATACAATATACCATTCTGGCATTATAGACAAGCTCACCAAATTAGGTATAAAACCTTTATCACCCCCTGAATAACCAAATGGCTCACTAATAGGACCCAGGAGGTCAAAATAGGAGAAGTCACCTCCACTAAGAGACCAGTCACAAGTGGAGTCCCACAGGGCTTGCTACTGGGCCCACTCCTTTTTGCAACTATTTCTCTGAAGTGAAAGCAAACACTGAAGGTTTATGGCTGACTAAGTTTGCAGATGATTGCAAGCTGGGGATTATCATAGACTCCCATACAGACACAAGCATTATTCAAGAAAACCTGTCTCTGGCTAACAAATGGTGCTAAAGCCATGGTCTTAAACTCATTGTTAAAAAATGCATAGGTGACCCTTTGGAAAGTCAACCAGGCTAATTACCATGTTGATAATATGCCCACAAGAGTCATCTGGGATCTGGGTACACATGTAGACAGTAACCTTACCTTTGACCACCACGTGGCCACATTGTTGATGAAATCTTTTTATGTTGCACAACTTATAAGTAAGGGCATGGCATCTAAATCTAAAGAGGTCCTTATCGCACTGTAGTCTGCCCTTATTACAACAATCAGAGAGTATGATGCTCCCTTCAGTATGTATCTGAACAGGCATATGCAGCAACTACAACTACATCAAAGGTTCACTACAAAACAATAAGTGTAACAAACCTGATATAGCGTGCTGAGGGCTACTCTATGCCTGGCTTACAAGGCATCCACAAACCCCACAATTATAAATCTCCTGCATATTCATAAGTCAGACAGTATACGAAATGCAAGGTTTAAGGACCAGAATTTTGTCTGTGACTTAAACAGAACATGCAGGAGAGACAGATATGTGTCCCAGAGACCACAGCTCTTATGAACAAACTTCCCATCCATGTGAAGCGGATTTCATCTATTACCCAATTTAAGCACAACTAAGACCACTGGATGGGGAATAGGAAATTAAACCAGGTCTGGCACCCATGCCCATTATGGACATGGGTACCTTACAAAAGCAAGGCCATTAATATCCCATTTAGATACAGGATGTCATTATTCTTTTGTGAAAACTTGGCTAGGCTTAGAAATGCCCAAGGCCATTAGCCTAGTAATAATCTATGAATCTAGGCATCCATAAATTGTAGTCTGTGCATGTAATGGGTCATATGAACAGTCACCAAGTGACATTGTTAAAATGAGGACAAAGTGAAATGATAGTATTGTGGAAAACTAGGAAGCCATATGACAAACAGCTGAGCCAGGCAGCATGATAATTAGCTGAACACACATCAATATAATGCATACAACAGTGGCAAATACTTATTATGTTCAATCACCACAGCCTCTGACGTGAGAATCTATATTTTACTAACAGTATCATATATGTATAAATGTATGCATTATCTACCTATCTACAATTAATAGCAATCAGTGGCTGGCAAAATGCAACCATCCTGATGATGCTTGCTGATTATGAAATGTTGCAAAGAAATGTCTACATGTGCCAGTATGTTATAACAAAAGCACAAAGTGTTGCAGACAAATTCAATATTAATAGTGAACTAAAAGATATGCTACACATTCTGTAAATAGTGTGAAGACACCCATCCAATCTGATGAATAAGTAGATTATATACAGCATGTCAGTCACAAGAAAACAATGCTCCCTTCAGTATATACTTGACCAGGCAAATGGAGCAACTACAACTACCAACCAAACAACAATCAAAGCACCAAAAGATCTGAATACAAAGTATCCTGTTATGTGTGACAGATATACAAATCTGACTATCATTTAGGTTATGGGCTACATTTCAAATACTGTCTGCAGAAAACATGGCTTGATGCTAAATGGTATTTCAATATTTGTGGATTTAAATCAAAGTTTTAAAAACAGCTATAGTGTGATTATTGCACTTGCTTTACTGATGCATGATGGGTGCTCATGCATTCTAAGCAATATACATGATAATATGAAAAATACAGGCCTGTAAGAAGCAGACCTCTCAACCAATCGGGGACAAATTTCAACAGAATCAGGGACAAGTCAAGAAAAAATCAGGGACAATCGGGGACACTTTTAAAATATTAGTGCTAGTAACTTGAAACATTGACAGAATCAGAGCATATGAATTAATACACATTTTCTGAAGTGAAAGAAGTCTACAACTCTTAATTATTGTCATTATTCATTAAGTGTAATTCACCACCTTTCCTCCAAAAGTCACTAGTTTTAGGAAGGATTAAGAGGGACAGAGCTAAAATTTGAGTCAAAATCAGGGACGTCCCTGAAAATCAGGGACAGTTGAGAGGTATGGAAGAAGCATGAGATGCATTTCATTTAACAAAACAAAAAAGTAAGCAACATACCTCTTTCACTCTGCTGTTCCTCAATCCTGTGCAGGCACTCAATGCACAGGGCATGATTTCTGGTTTGGTCCATTATCACCTGATAAAAGAAAAGAGCAACTATGAATGATGTATTTCTCCAATAACAGGGATATACATTGTTCAGATCAGGTTCTAAAAATTGCTGCACATGGTCTGTTATATCTTTAAACAACATGAGATTCAAATCTACAGCTGTAACATACATCGGAACTCTAACCTTGACACTATGCCTAGCTAATTCATCTTGACTGAAACTATGTATTGTGAATGCAATAAAAAAACTTGGGGACAGATTATGTAAAATTCATGGAAGGTATTTACAAACAGTGCAGCATGTCAAAGGAAGATGCCAGCGCAGCTGCTGTGGACAAGGTTCCAGAAGAAAAAATGAAGGCAGATAGACCATAAAGTATTCAGCGTAGGATTATTAGGGATTCTGTGCATGCCAGTGTGATTCCATGACACATAGTGCACACACAACACAACTCAAATGAGACAAAAAGCTGCACAGATTCACTTCCAAAATTATTGGTGCACACAGTATGGACCCCAAGGATTTCAGGTGACTACTATAGAGTACGGCAAAATCCATAGCAAAACTGAAAAAAAAAAGAAAAAACAATGCAACCTGCCATTAATATACTGCAACACAAAGCAGAAATGCAAGCAAATGTGATTGTGTGTTCTAGAAGGCAGCCATTTACAGTCAGAGCTAGGATGTAACTAAACCAGTTGTCAGACCAGCAAGTAATTGACAGACACCATCTAGACACAAAATTGGTGTAGGCTGTCTGTAACATGTGTGCCCCACACAAGTTTATGCAGACTCTGTGAGGAAACCCCATCTCCCTTGAAACCAAATTGTGTCTCAGCCTGGACGTACTCACACGTGGGACATTCAAGAGTCACATGGGGATGCTGTGGGAGTATCACAGACAGCTGCCAGTTGTATCCTGACCAGATTCCTGGCAGCAATGTGCAGCAAGGTGGATGAAGACATACACTTCCCATCCACACCCATGGAGCAGAGAACTGTAATGCATAGGTTCTACAACATCGAAACTTCCCACCAGGTACTCGGTGCAATAGATTGACACACATACCTAACAAGATGCCACTACATCCAGAATATGACCAATACATAAACAGAAAGGGATGGCCATCCATCAACTGGCAAGTTGTGTGTGGAGCAGATGGCACCATAACAAACATCATAGTAACACATCCTGGAAGTGTCCGTGATGCTGCTATATGGAGGGAAAGTGGACTCAGGGCTGCATTCTAGCAAGGTGAAATTCTGGAGGGATTGCTTCTTGGTAAGTAGAGGAAGGCTAGGATAAAACAGATGGACCCCGGTCAAGAATATCCAGTCTGAACAAAAGTGTTTTAACTCCCCCAACAGATGACTGTGGTTATCCTCTTGAGCTGTGGCTAATCACCCCATACTGTGATGCATCCAACCCTGTACAGGAGGCCTACAACAGAGCACATGCAACAAAAAGAAACACCATACAGCATGTGCTTGGTGTATTGAAAGCTAGGTTCAGATGTCTGGACACATCCGGGGATGCACTACAATGCAAACATGAAAAGGCAGCCCAGATGATAATGGTGTGTGACATGTGAACAACATGCTTAGCTGAGCACATTGCAGTTTTCCAGCTGCAGATGTGCGTGAACTACCACAAGGATGAGAAATATCTGAAGAGAACATCCCACAGTTTTTGGAGGAAGAGCAGGAGAACATAGGGGGGAGTAATCACAGGCATAGGCAATGTTAGATGTGGCGACAAGTGCAGGCTCAGGCTATATGGCAGCATATGACCCAGACATTTGAGTCATTACAAGCCACATGTGCATGTGTACACAGATTAAACATTGATGGTCAGGTGTTGCCCCACAACGCCAACACACATTGCACCCAATGGCAAGTACCCACTATTTGTACACCGAGCATCACACATAACATGAGCCTAACCAATTCCAACATGAACATATGCAAATGTGTCAAAAATAAAAACATCAACTCAGGGCACAACCGACGCAGGTATTCACATGTAATCTGTGTTATCACTGGATGTTCAACAATAAGGGACACACATCAGTGCTACATTTACATATCTGTACAATATCACAATATGAAAAAATAGAAATCATGCAAAATATCACCACAGACATTTTTATTTCAGAAACATATCACAGCACAATGATATTGAATGAATGCCAGTTAACTATGTGTACTACACTGTTGTCTTGGTCAACTTCACCAAATGTCTCACACCACGGTTTGGCCTGCCACAACCATGTACAGAGACATCCTGCCTATTTGCTCCACAGAGGAGATGGATGGTTGTATGACATCATGTTCAGATGAAGGCACATGACTTTGAGTTGAAGGCCTTGTGACTGGCAGGACCTCAACAGGTGTGCCAGCAGTGGACATCTGTGCAGGTTAGTCCACAGAGAAGGATTCCTGATGGGCAATGGTGGTTCTGCAGACAGGTGGCCTGCCTCTCACAGGTTGCAATCTTCTGTGTATGGTCAAGGAATGCAGAATCCTGTCAGTACTATGACACTGCTGCATTACCATAGAGGCCAGATTTTCCACTGACCATGTCATGTTAGCAGACCATGCAGCCATAATCTCACTGTGTCTGAAATCTTGTCCTTCATGCATGACACATATCTGGTGTGCCACATGATCTGTGGCATAGGCAAGTGCATGGACATCTGAACGATGGTGTAGCTGTGCCCATTCATTTGTCAGTAGACGGAAGTGTACACCCTCTGATGCCTGGCCATGTCCATCATCCACTCACCTATGTCTATGGCAATGATCTGTGTTTGATTGTTGTGTCGATCCACCAGCAGCATTACTCCCAACTGCTGTATATTGACCAACAGCCTCACCCTGTTCAACATCCACTGGGTCATTATCCTCTGAATGCATCAACAAGTGGACCTCCACATCTGTGAAAACATATGGTGCAACATCAGTGCCAATCTCACAGATGGTCTCTCCAAACAATTCAAGGTACTCTGGGCCAAAGGCCATACTACCATGCTGAGAGATATCATGAACAACATCATGTTCACTGGATGGGCTGCTGGATGATAAACACAGCTGATGTGCTACAAGTTACAAAGACACAGATCAGGACAATGTGCCTACAGCACATGATGAATGTAAAATACATTTGGCATATATATTTCACTGCAATGTCACAAATAACACTGACTTCACTTGCAGTTTAATGTATGTATGTTTCACAGATTGTACATACCATAACTACATAATCTATTAACATGGCCAACACACATGACATATGTGATGCATAAAAACATAGCAACACACCTGCCAAACACTCATGGGATATTGCTGTTGATCCACTGTGCTGAACTTCAATTAGTGTAGGGAAAAAAGACATTACAGATAAGATCATTCACAATGTGTACAAGGTGAACACAATTAAAAAAGACTAAATGTGTGACATGCTCATACCACTTGTATATGTACTTGAGGACTCCTGCTGTGTCAAGGTCATGGTTTGTACTGTGGATCCTGTAGTGGGAAAGTAAGCAGAAAGACAGCACGGTCATGTATGTCTCAAAACTAATGCTGACAACATCACATATACAATACACTGATATGGACTGCAAATGCATGATATACGTTGCAAATGCACAACAGAAGGGCCTGCAATGACAAATATTGACAAAGATATCAGTCATTACATGTGCTAAACATTGCTGACAGCTCTGACATTGTCATTGTAACATATCTGGACTTTCTTCACTTGATAATGTATGGCTTGCCCATCCACTGGATGTAACTGTAATGTTTAAAGTTATGAAAACAACAATGTAATGGTAAACAGCAGTGCCATTGCATGAGGTGGGGGCTCCAACAAGGCAGTGTACACAGCAACAGTATTGAGACACTCACCTGCTGTTCCTTGCTGTAGGCCCAAAGTAGATGGACCTATGCATAGTAATACAATAAACATTACCCCTATGATGGTGGGTCATCTGGATAACATTGATACACACATGATAAGACTTAAGGATGAGCACATTTATACATTTGAGTCAATGAACAGCATTTGACAAAATAAACAGTACTATTCCTATGCAATGCAAGCATCTGCATAATACTATCTGTCAAAAATATTGACATGAAGTGAAAAGTATCAACAGTGGCATCATATAACATCTGTAAAAACAACATAATGTATAATACCTGTACACTCTGTGAGTGGGATTAGGACCCCTGTTATTATACATATGTTGAATACAGTTCCAAATACAACAGCATCATGCCACCACCATCTGTGTGCATTTCATGTTACATTACTAAATCACTTAATTAAATAACTTATGAAAAGTGGAAGCATGCCTTTGGATCTATAGGTAGTGCAGATCCCTAGTAAACTGACACAGTATCTTTGTTATGAATCATCATTGCAAAAATAGCTGTAACAGCATAAGTATATTTAGAATGTGCTATAACACTGTTTTTGGAGTCATGATTTAATAAATATTTGTAACATCAACATTACATACTAGCTATGGATACTTCTGTATTTTGTAGGTTTCTGTAGTTAGACCACAGAGTGCAAGGAATGACCAGTAAAAATTGCACATGATCTGAAAATCCTCCTCCAGCACACAGTGATCAGCAAGTGGAGTGGAGGACAAGTTGTTTTAATATTTAAGTTAACATCTGTGTTCTTTCTGCCAGTGGTTTGTACACTCAACTTTTGTTTTGTAACTTTGCATAGGTTTGCCACTACAGACATTATGGTTGATTGCCCTGAATGTTTATAAATGTTAAATGACAGCTAATAGTGCATGTTTTTATGTGGCAATGTTTCCCTTAGTTAGCTGTGTCCTTGCTAATTTTAGACTATTTCTTTAAATTCGTCGTATAAAGTGCAGTTACAGAGATTTATTCAGCAGTTTTGTTGTGACAGAGTATTCTGCCTGTTAACATTTTATTTACTGGGACTTTGAGTAACTCATGTTGTTGTCCTGTTCTGCAAAGACACCTATGAAACGTGAAACTGAAAATGGGAAGAAGTTTGAAAGGTGAAAAAAAAAATAGGACTCATGGCTGTGCCACGAATTATTATTTGCTATGTCATTGTCGTATAGATATTTGCATGCTGCACATGGCTTAAATTACCTCTCTCATTCCCTTCATTAAAAATATGTATGCACATTATTATTGTTCATAGCCACTATTTTTTGTTTTTTTTTTTTTCTCTAAAACTAAGCTAAATGATGAAGGCTCTAGGACTGTAACTCATACTTTTTAATATAATACCAAATTATACAAACAACTAAACCCCTCTGACAGCTCCATTTTAGAAGGGAAAAAATGAGCACTAGTTGAAGTGTGGCCTATTCCATTAGAATTACCTGTTCTGTTAAATCCCAGTTCAAATGATTTAATAAAATATTAGAAATTAGATAACTAACCACACTGGTATACATGTCATTAATAATAAGGCTGCTACTTGGCTGGTAAAATGCATAATGCTGCCAAAGTATAAATAATGCATTGTTTACGACAGGAGTACACATTCAGTAGATTTATGTAAACCTGTTACAGAGAAACGTTCTCTTTTCTCTCTCTATTACTTGTTTTACACTGATAATGAGTAACCTATAAGATTCATATTCAAATCCGGGACTGATTACAGTGTGTTTAGACATCACAGCACAGCAGATATAGAGTTATGAAATGGTGATTTTTCAATCCCTTTACTATTAGTATCCTCATTTTCTCAGTCTTGGTTTCCTTAGTTTGGAAACTAAAAGTGCTTTAGAAAGATATTGCACATTCTTCATTACCACTCATCTCTTGTGATGTTCATCAAGCTATTTAATTTCAATTGAACACTTGGCTAAGTGGCAGTTTTCCTTTATTTTTTTCAGAGGCAATCACCGACAGCTAAGTCAGTAATGCCAACACCATATCTGTGTAATAAAGCAATTCTTAATTGCTAGGCACTTGCACTCATTTTTGCACACGCATTTATTGGGTGATACATCACAAACTACAGTATTTGTTTTCAATGATGGTTGTCTTTTATTTCAGGCTGCACACATTATTTACACAGTATAATGCAAAAGTTTTATAGTGTTTTTCTCAGTTTTTTTTCTCAGTCGGTGTATCTTACGGCTAAATGTCATGACTAAGACAATAGTTTTACAACCTGCCCAAAAGTTAATCACACGAAGGATCAGGATGCCATATGCATGAGGCATATGATTCGGCAAGAATCAGGTGCCTGCCAGGACATCACATTGCTGACTCCATGTTGGTATTAATAAAACATGTACCATGTTGGTGCTGGTTTGTTATACGCATTCATCCATTTCTCCCTTTTACAATGATTTTTTTTTTTTGCTTTATTGACTTTGGTTTTATAGTATTCCACTTCGCTAGAATAAAATTATTTTTTGAGAGAGGAATGAGATTTGAAATTTACAGTTATTCCATGTAATGCTTAAAGGTATGGTATAGTGCTCAACCATCCATCTCCAAAATGAGGAACACTACCTTTCATAATGTGGAAGAAATGGGCATACCTCTCAACCTCTTAGAGCAAGAAATCTGGATAAAGCCTAAAATATTTGGGGGGACAAAGGCCCAGAAATAGGAACAGGTTTTAAATATTGCTAACTTAAACTTAGAAAGTTGCTAGGGTAACATGGTTTGTCTTAACATACATTTTCTGAGGGATATGAAATGTGAAACTCAAATAGACGTAATTATTATCTGTGTTGATCTGTATGACAATAAACTTTACTTTGACTTTGACTTATTTAGTGACTTCACTCCTCAGTGATTTGCCTGAAAACCATATATTTTATGAGGAACAGAGTGAAAATATGAGGTGAAATAACCAGTGATATTTTGTCTGTTCTACAGTTTGTGTTTAAAAGTTGGTATCCCACAATTCCATCAGAGTGGGCAGGGTTACATAATTATGTATACAAATTTTATCTTAATCATCATACAGATTTTTGGCCAGTTGTACTTATTTTTTATGGGCCTTTGCCTAGATTTTTTTTATGATTCCAGGTTGAGAGGCATTCTGAGGGACTATGATGGTCCCACAAACAGTTGCAATGAAGGGTAGGGAAGATGTATGTCTTTAACTACTGATATGCACTTTTAAGGAATAACGATCCTCACACATACCTTTCTGCATGCATGGTTCTGTTTATACAAGATGGATGTTACAACACTGTATGAGGAATGGATTATCTCAATTACTGTTATTTTTCTCTGAACACAGTGCTGACATGAATGTAATTTGAAAACAGTTTGGCTACATGAGCAGCATATGTTCATAGTTTGCATTTTGCAATCCTAAGCCATGATCATTCTTAGTATACCATCCACCATCAGGATAATGTCATAACATTAACTCTTTTCAATGCCCAGAAAACATGCTTTTACATTTAAGATAGGTCTCAAGTTCAGAGTTTGGATATAGGTTGCATCTCCAGGTTTATATCATGTCCTCCAATCTGTGCTCAAACTTCTCAACACCTGAATGTTACAAAATCATCTGAGTATTGTGCTAAACTACGGTTCTTCAGAATAGCAGTCTACAAGTGTGTTATGAAATGTTTATCCTTGTTATTTAATAAATTATTTTTAAGTATTCTCATTTTTAATTCAAACAACAAGGACCACGGTGGAAACAGAGCCATGTGCATTTAGCAGATGCACAAAATTATGTATGCAAATTTTTACAGATTTCTGGCCACTTGTACATATTTTTTATGGACCTTTACCCAGATTTTTTTATGATTCCAGGTTAAGAGGTATGATTGTTTGATAGACTCATACTGTAATTCTGAGGGACTATGATGGACCCACTAAGAGTTGCAATGAAGGGTAGGGAAGATGTATGTCTTTAACTAGTGATGTGCACTTTTAAGGAATAATTATTTTTAAGTATTCTTCTTTTTAATTCAGACAAGAAAGACCACAGTGGAAACAGAGCCATGTGCATTTAGTAGATGCACAGACTTGAAGATATACCTCCAAACCATACCAAATTACTTGGTTTTTACCAAGTTTTGGGGTCCAAGTAAGGGGTGCCACGATTCCTGAGTGGCACCCCTTCATTTCCGATTTTTTTTTTCTTTCACATCACGTGCGTGATGACATAAGCTCCATCAGTCTGTTGGAATTGAGCTCAAGGGCTCACATGCTGTCTGTTTGAATGGATCTGCTGCAAGCATGGCTTCTTGGGAAGGAACTACTGCAAGTGTCAAAATTATTGCTTGAATTGCTTCTGATCGGAGTTAGAGCACTTTTGAATGGATCTGCTGCAAGCTTTCCCGAGTTAGTGCTTAAGGTATTTATTTTCTATTTTCTGCTTAGGTCTAGTTGCTCGTTGCTAGTTTATTGCTATAGTTGCTCATTGCTTGGGTCTACATTCCTGAGTTAGTGCTTAAGGTATTTTCACTTTATGGATCTGCGTGGCTAAAGAACTGCTTGGGTCTACGTTCCTGAGTTAGTGCTTAAGGTATTTTCGCTTTATGGATCTGCATGGCTAAGGAACTGCTGCTGCAGTGCAAGCTTTCCTGAGTTAGTGCTTATGGTATTTTCTGCTTGGGTATAGTTGCTCATTGCTTGAGTCTAGTTTATTTTAAGTTATTTTTCCATGAGTCTAGTTTATTTTAAGGCATTTTTCTTGCTTTGCTTAAGGTTTTAGAGCTTACAACTTGGGTCTTTGCTATGTGTGTGTGTGTGTGTGTGTGTGTGTGTGTGTGTGTGTGTGTGTGTGTGTGTGTGTGTGTGTGTGTGAGTGTGTGTGTGTGTGAGTGTGTAATAATGACAGGCATTTGAATTTCAGACTTCATATTCTTCAGAAAATAAATGGTAACACAAAACTTTTTATTCTAGCAATTTTCTAAGTTTATAAGATTAGTATTTGAAATGTGTACCTATTCTGGGGCTGTATTCCCCCATTATTGGCTTTGTCCAGTTTTTTTCTGCTAAGACATTGAGAGCTATGGTGAGAAGTGAGAACTGAATTCTGTATTCCCCTATTATTGGCTTTGCCCAGGTTTTTTGTGCTAAGAGGTTGAGTGATATGGTGAGAAGTGAGAACTGAATTCACTAAATGATAGCCATTTAAGTGTCAGTCTTCCTATCTTTCAGGAAACTGCTAATTTGGCATAGTGATATGTTGCTTTGATTATAGTGCACAAGGTCCTGGGCTCAAGACTTGGCAGTGAAAAGCATGGTGGTAATGCAATATTTTCTTCTAGCAACTTTTCAGAATTATACAAGTAATGTTTAAAATGTGTCCCTGTTTTTTGGCCTTTTGTCCCCCCCCAAAAAAAAAAAAAAAAAAAAAAAAACTTAAATTGAAAAGTGCAAGAAGCTGTGCAAGATGCCTATGGCTTACACTACTGTCAATATGTGTGTGTGTATATATATATATATATATATATATATATATATATATATATATATATATATATAAAATGTATTTATTTATTGACATTTGTTAACCAGCTGGGCTTGTGGCCCATTTTTTCAGTGGAGACCCAAGGAAAAAAGCTCCAAAAAAAGAAAAACACAAGATATATATATATATATATATATATATATATATATATATATATATATATATATATATATATATATATACACATATACATACACACACACATGTATACACAGATATATATATATATATATATATATACACACACACACACACACACACACACACACACATATATATATATATATATATAAATATATGTATGTCTATATATATATTTGTATGTGTAGAAGTAGACTTTTATGATGGAAATGTTCTGAGTTGGGCAGTTTTGTCATTACTGGTTAATGCATTTTGTTTCACTGCCTTCTGAAGTGGGCAGTTTTGTCATTATTGGTTCATGGATTTTGTTTAATTGCCTACTGGAAAAATGTTCAAACAATAAATTTAAAATGCGCTCTAACTTAAGTCTAACAAGTATGCTGTATTATACAAGGAATATAATTTAATTAAGTCAGGAAGAGGTATCAAAGAACACATGTATGTTTCTTGTTTTGTGTGCAAGGGGTCTATGATTTGAAAACAGCCCAAAGGTAATCTTTATCCACCACTGGCCAGATGCATTTCTTTGGATGTGGTGTGGGTTTCAATGCTGTTTCAATGAATGTGAGTTTCAAGGGCAGATAAGTTTTAATGCCAAGTCTATTTTCATTGTAAGACAGTATTGCTTTGCTTAGCAGATATCTATTAGTGTTTGTGCATTGTGCTATAAATTGTAAAAATAAAATCCAAATAATCATTGTAGACGTAAAGCAGTATGCCTGCACATATTAGTGTTTATGGTAAATGGGGCAAAATAGCCAGGTAATGGGACATTGGATTGGCTACAGGGGGACTCTGGTGCCGTATTTTGGTTGTCTGTTCTTCAGTTTGCATTTGAAAGTTGGTAGTCCACAATTCCATTGGAGTCACATAATTATGTATGCAAAGTTTACTTTAATCAGCGTATAGATTTATATCTATTTTTCATGGGCCTTGTCCAGATTTTTGATGTTTCCAGGTTGAGAAGTATGCTTGAAGAGCAGTGGAGGAAGAGGGTCTATACTGTGATATTGCATGCTCAGAAAAGCGAATGACACATAATCAACCCCATGTAAGTGAAAGCATATAACGTTGAAACCTCAGAACAGCGATTTTTTTCCAAGTGAAAAAAATCGCTGTTCCGAAACAAAAAAAAAACTGTAAAACATTACATAATGTGGGGGGCTTTGCCCCCCACCACCCGACGTGGGGGACTATGCCCCCCACTGTTTAAATATACCAACTCCAAGATTGAACTATAGTGCCGAAAATGGCAAAGTAGCTAAAGCGACCAAACAAATTATTTTCCAGGGAAAGAATTTGCTGAAAAGCCGCTTCGCTATTTTGCCTTTTCATGCTTTTCAGTCTGACAAAGATGCATTTGACAATCTACGTCTGTTACAGCATAATAGGGAGCCGAGGAAGAGAGGTATGTTGAATATTTTATATATATTATGAATTGAAATGCATATTCCACTGTTTACAGGCCTGTAATTTAAAAAAAATATAGGTTTATTGATTAGAATACAGGAATTCCCATCATGCATCAGTAAGGTAAGTGAAATCAGCAAATGGTAGCTGTCAGTACAACTATCTATAAAACTTGTAGTTTAGATGAATTTTGTATTTTTGATCCATTTTTTCAACACATATTTTTAGAGATACAGTCACAACATGAAAGAACAGTTTATTGTGTGTATCTGACACACAGTTTATAAACTGAATAATTTTCATACAAGTATAAGTGTTGTGACTATTGCTTATGGTGCACGGCTTCTTGTTAGACTTGTGTGTTTGTTGTTGTCTGATCTGTTGTGCATTGTCTACCTCTTCACACAGTAAATGGGTGTCTCCAGTGATGATGGGCTGGCCTTTGGTTCTACTCTTGGTATTGCACTTGCCTCACACAACATACGTGTGTTTGTAAAAACATTACTATAGCCTAGATTGACTGATACTTGAACAGGTGCCCATTTGATAGCAGAATTTCATAATGAGCACACCTTTCAGGTCAATACTGGTACTGATTCTGTCTAGAAACACTTTTGTTTTTTCATTTTGAAAAAAAAACACTGCTATAGCCCATGTTAAATGATACTTGAGCAAGTACCCAAGCAGCAAGTCCTAAATGTCAGTCATGTTCCTAAATATTTGATTTGTAAGCCTTGTGATTCCTGATTGTTTTGGAAAAGAATGCACACAGTTGTATGCATACAATAGTACTATTAACAGATATATTAAATTCTGATATGTGTACAGTTGTTTTGATTGAACATATCATATTGTCTTTCATGTTGTACTCATCATATTGATGTGCGTTAAGCCTAGTACCAAGCTGGAAGGTTGTCATATGTTGGGCCTATTCTCCACAATAGTCTCTGATATCTTTCTCATCATTTATATAATGGCATGTTGTGTAGACTAACATACATCATTGAATGCAGACAGTAAAATATGTCTGTTGAACATTTATACATTTTGCAATGTTAATGATGCATACATGTGTCTTAATTGACCAGGAAAGAATACTGTTGCCCTTTTTATGAGTATGACATATTGGGCGATTGGTAACTCTGTCCATATTGGCTATATCTCAGTCCCTGCTTAAATTGTCATCATCACAATATTGTGTTATGGTCTGCTTTTCATGGAATTGTTCTGCATGATAGACATAGTTTTCTTTTCTGTTGTGTTTTGCAATTACTCTTTACAGAGCATGGTACCTGAGGGTATTCACTAATCTGAAGGCAATGGTGTGCACATGTGAGGCTGCTGCCTGAGTCATCTGAAGAAAATGGTGATGAAGATGACAACAAATGAGGAGTCTGGACCTGCCTCTGCCCAAGCCATCCTGCCTGCACTCCAGAAGAGACACACTCATGGCCATGACAGAAAGGATTTTCAGGTTGAGATCAGGGAGGTCATTACCGATGAGTTTCAAAAACATGTTAGGGAGAAGATGAGGACCTTCTTCAATGAGATGGCATGGGTGATGTGGGATTCATTTAGGATGAATGCTCATGGGAACCTTCAGGAGTCTGATCCTTATCAGTCTGGTCCCTCAAGTTGGTAGGTATTGTCTGTGTGCTCCACTTGTGTTCTGCTGCCAAAATGGTGATTGACATGTAATATACTGGACTGTATATGCACCCTTGTGCATGCATACCATGTATCTGTCATGCTTATGTGTTATTATCGTATGACATTTACTGTGGTTTCAGTGTGTGTATGACATATATTAAGACATTACACTGTCCACACACATTCAACTGTCCATGCATTGTGCAAGTTAAGATGTTGATAGTGCTGCAACAGGCAGCCTACAAATATCTGTCTTAATGGGATGACTAACAGACTACGTATGTTGTCCATAGTCCAACACTAACTGTGCCATATACCTTGGCTGTCTGTTTTGCCATATCAGGTATGTGTAACCTACAGACATGTCATTCCACATTTTTTTTATGATAACTGTCATGATGTCCCACTCCCATGATGTGGTGTTGTGTCACAGTTTGGCAGTACTGATGCCATGTGGGATGAGATAAGTATATCCTGTGTATGTGCAGTCCCCCTTATCTGACTGTATCAAAGAGCAAGGACACATTAATCTGTAAACAATATTGCAGATTACACATTCTTTCACAGTACATTACAACATGTTTGTTGTATGTAGCACTTCCATACCCATAATGTAGTGACACTGTTGTACACCATCCATAAATTGTCGTATACATAACGATTGTACATATGTGTGCACAGTCAGATACATACTGACACAGATATGTAGCTTTGACAAGTGATCACTCAGTGATGTACTGGTAATGTGTTGTAATGATGCTCACAGAGGTGTCCTCTGCTCTGTAATGAGCAGTGTGGTTGACATACACTTGCATTTCTTTATTTGACATTTGCATGGCAGTATATGCTTTGCTTACCTATGCATGTTGATGTGACATGATTCCACATTACTGTGTAAGTGTGTTTTATACATGTCCAGTTTTGCGGACATCAGCAGTCCATCTGTCTATTTGACATACATTTTCCATTTGTTCAAATGGATGTCTTTGTGTCTTCTACAGCACCCTATGTGTTATACACATACATTTTCATTATGTCACATTACCGTGTCCTGTTTTACCATGATGAGGACTCAGGGTCCACCTTCCTACCACGTAATATGTTCCTAGGGTTTATTGCAGGTATGTTTGCCTTTGTCAAAACTACTGACCATTGCCAGTTATTAATTTGAGACAGTAAACATGTGCCAAATGTATGGCCCTTTTACAATGTGGGATATGTGCACACAAGCTGCTGGCTAATGCTTCCAGTACATCCTTGTTCTCATTATACTTGTGTGTTACCCAGTGTAGTTTTTACACATCCATGTGCACAACCTGCTATATTCAATATTCTATCCCGTTAGATTTTATAACATATTATTTACACGTCAATGGTGAATGTATGTGTATTGACCTTGATCTCATGTACATTCCATTTATGCCCCTGACACACAAACATACACATGTACACCTGTTTGTTGCCTTTGACATGGCATATGTGTGTAACATACACATTTGGTTGAGTACACCTACTTGTGTATGTAGCAGGCTTGATTTATCTTCTGCAGTACTTTGTTTAGCGTTTTGCTTGGCTGTTTGCCTTTCGCAGGCATGGTTGTATGTTTGTTTCTGTCCTCTGGAGATATATACCACTGCTTGACTTGCATTTGCTTACTTGTGATGTGGCTTGTCTAACACCTACACTGCCGATGAACTAATTGGATATATGTATATTTATCCAGCGTGTACTGTGAATCTACTTTATTACCTTGCAACACACATGTACCATTGGCCATACACATCCGGGTATGACTGTTACACATTATGCAACATGTGCTAATGTGATAGTGCATAGATAGATTTTTTTTCTGCATTTCATCGTGTCTGGTATGCATCTCCACCCCATTTGACAACTTTCCAATGTCTGTGTTGTGCAGCATGCTGTCTGTATAACTTATCTGTCAATACTGTTTTTTTCACAACCTTTGTCTGTCTTGTGTTGTGCTATTTGTTCTATCAGTATACCTGCTGTACTTACCTTCACTTCCTCTCTCCATGTGTTTACCTTTCCTTCTATTCTTTAAAAATTTAAAAAAGGGCCTATTCCCACCAAAAAAATATTGCCCATACCCCTCTGTCTTTCCTGCAAATTTTCCTGTTCCAACATTCCTCTTATTTGTCCCTCTTATTCACCCATACCCCACATGTTCTATTCTGTCTCCAACTTTCCTTGTGTGTGTGTGGTTACTTGTATTCCCCACACAGTTCATGAAGTCAGTGTTAACAACTGTTAGCTTTGGCAAAGTAGTCACGAATGCCCTTCGCCTTTAATTTTTTAATATTTTTCTTAGGAAATTTAATTCAAGGCAATACATTGTTAGAAATATAACAGTCTGTAGCAAACTTTATTAACCCTGTACTGAAAGAGCTTCCATTGACTGTTACGGATTACGAGCATATTCATTGGAATTTGATGAATAACCCAGTTATTTGTAACCATGCACAAAATAAACATTAATTTTAATAACCAGTAAAAGATAACAGTTTAATGATAGGTTTCCCATATGTGGATTAGAAGCCACAGCAAATCAAAATAAAGGCATGCTGGCCAGTTTCCTTACAGGCCTAGCTAACAAGCAGAACATATGTCTTCTTAAAAAACAGGTACTGTCTGTGTTTATCAATATTCCTGTGGATAAAGGATGAATATGGTAACTTCTGACACTTATTGGCCATTATACTCTAACAAATTACAACTATCAATATATAACTGAAAACATATGTGTAATAAGTCTGACTGGCATTCCTCTTGCCTTAAACAAATGGGACATTAGTATGGATGTTCACTTTTTATTATGAGGAAACCGTGGTGGTACAGCAGTAGCGTTGTTGCCTCACAGCAAGAGGTTCTCCTGTTCGATTCTCGGCTGGAGTGCCTTCTGTGTGGAGTCTGCAGGTCCTCCCCGCAGTCGAGTGGCCTCTGAAAGACATGCATGGTTGGGCATCGTGCTGACAACTCAACATCATAAAAATCTACTGCCAATCATTAGCGGACTGGAGTTCTGCTGTGGCGACCCCTAACCGGGAAAAGCCGAAAAAGACAAACAACAACTTTATTATGAGGAATGAAATAAAGAAGTTATATATGAGTTACTTTTCAGACATATACTGCTACAGTAGGTATAATGGATAACTATGAAATGCATAGTCATCAGCGGACTAGGCACTATAGGCATTAGTGATACACGACTACAGTTGATGTGTAAAATGATGCCGTTACATGTTGGAAAACAGATGTACATCTACAAAGTTCAGAATTATGCATATTATAAACATTATTAAATAATGTAACAGAATGAGAATCAAACCCTTACTTATATGGAGGGTAGTCACAATGTCTACTTAATTAACCTGATGAGCTAATTGTCAGAACAGCTTTTTAATGATTATAAAAGCCATCCAGCTGATATATTTGAGGCACAGCTACATCTCTAAATTCCATAGGAATGCACAGCTGTATGTAGGATTGTGACACTTACTGTAGGGATCCACTAGCTGCCTCCACACTTCCGTGACCCACTGAGGAAGCGCCTCCATATCACATTGATGCAGGTCATCGTAGCATTAGCGAACCTACACTCCAGTCCGGTAGATCCCCGTACATTGTCTGTTCTCCCTCTCAATCTGGTTTCAAATGTCTATCATTGTGAAGTTCCTTGGCTTGTTTCTCATCTAATGCTCCACTCCAGCGTACATGGTCAGCATCTCGGAGGTCTCCTCCTCAGTCTAGTTGAGCACATGGACAAATCACAGCCTCCGGGAAGTAGCCACCTTGATAGTCCAATAGAAAATACAATATAAATGCAAAAATTGAAAAATGCTCACTTACATCCCATTCAGTTCATAGGTAGCAATGGTTTGATTTGGAAATGTATTAAAATCAATATTTAAGTACTTATGTCATGTTATCAGATCACTGGAAGGTAATGAGCACATGACCACATTTATTGATACCTTTTGGGTACTTGTGTGGAGCACCTGGGCATTATGCTAAATTTAGAGAATTTACATAGAAGTGCGCAACTAGAATTCCAAAAACTTGAATTTTAATGACTCTCATTAATTATGTGTGGAGCAAATGGTACTTAAAGATGGGTGCACATTGAGTGCTCTTACTATAAGTGATACCTGAGTCAGAGGTAGCTAGTAAGGTGAATTGGAACTTGCTAGCATTTCTGTTTTGAGGAATATTATATCTGCTAACCTTATTCATTCTCGAAAGTACCTGTTTAGATTTATTTTTATTGAAAATGTGTGTTTTAAGAGAAATGGTTGTAACTTACTGGAGTAATGTTTGGTTTGCCTTTATGTATACAGGTGTTACCATCTTCATTAAAGACATGCAGTAATTTTCCATAAGCAGTTGTATAGACAGATTTACGTAGTAAAGACAAATTTATGGATCATCTGTATGTCTTATGGGTAATTTTGTACACTGCGGTGTAGGTACGGAAACCTATGAATTCTAACATTATCAATATGCACTATTTTTTTTTGCTGTTACTGATATTTCTTCATTGATGTTTCTTAGTATTTATCACAGTCAATGTTTCATAGACTTTTGCTTTGCAAAGGAATGCATAGTGTTTATGGTGACATATGCAGTCCACATAATCGTCTGCATAACTGGGCTCCCAAAGTTATATAATCATGTGCATATCACTGTCTTTCAGATGGAAAACAGACCTGGGATGACACAGGAAAATTACATCATACTAGATGCTCTGCGACAATAAGCATGGAGACTTCTTGGACATGCAGGTAATACAGTATGGTAAAATGAAGTGTAGGCTGACATCACCAACATGATTAATCCAGTTGGAGGTCACAGTAGATCACATGTGGCTGGTTGATGGCTCTGCTCTGACACGATCCTTCATGCAGCCAATAGGTTATAACAATATGAGAGACTGAGGGATGTCACTGGCACTGGTGTTGGACCACCATTGACTCTCCCTGATGACATCACAATATTTGTGGTCTACCAGCATGCAGAGAGTGACAGAGTATAAAGGATTAGTCCAGATAAATTCACATCAGCTAGCCGATCTAGGATACTCTCTGTCTGGTACCTTCCATGTTGTAGGAATAAAGACACCTTGCTGAAGTTTCTAGCAATTTATTTAGTTAACTAGGTAGCTGGACAAATATTCCTGTTCTAATGCATACAGTGAGTGGGGAGCAATGCCTCCCCTGGAGGTGGGATAGAAGTAGGAGTTACATGCTGAACAGGTATGTCTTACTTTCCATGTATTGTTAGTTTGGATTTACAGCATCAGAATTGAACCATCCTCAGACAGCCACACAGGGTGATAACAATGAATGTAAGAATGCTGCACCTAGTTCTCAACTCCCCTTTAACTTTCAACCATTTTCCACATCATATGCCATAGCATACCCGTTCTCTATCCTAATCAATAGACCTATATCAGAAGCCACTATCCCCTCTATCTGGAACACATCCCCTGTTATTCCACTCCACAAAGGGGGAAGTTCCACTGAACTGTCAAATTACAGACCTATAGCTATTTTGTCACCCCTGGCTAAAATTATGGAGAAGTGCATCCATAAACAACTCCTGAGCCATCTCATTCAGCACAATCTCCTGGGTAACTCGCAGCATGGTTTCAGACAATTCCACAATACAACCACAGCTCTCCTGTCCTTCTCTAATGTTATTAATCAAAACCGAAACAACAAACAGCTTTCTTCTGCCCTCTTTCTTGAGCTCTCCAAAGCCTTTGATATGGTCAACCACCAACTACTCATACACACACTTAAAAGTATTCCCCTAGATGTCCAGGCTATCCAATTGTTCAAATCTTATCTGAGTGGTAGACAACAGGCTGTACTATGGCAGAATAAACTATCTTCACTTCTACCTATCACCACTGGGGTACCTCAGGGCTCTATATTAGGACCCCTATTATTTTCTATCTTTATTAATGACCTGTACACAGTCATCCCAACAGCCACCTGCATTCAATATGCAGATGACTCTACTTTTATTTGCTCTGCCACATCCCCTTTAAGTCTGCAGACTCTATCCCAAAATGTTTTAATACTGTTGAAAATTGACTCTGTAATCAATGTCTCCTATTAAATCCTAACAAAATGAAGCTACTGCTTTTCTCCCCCACTTATAAAGCCTCCTCTCCAACCTTTACTATAAAATCTAACAATGGCACTGTCATTGTCCCAGATCCGTTTATCAAACACTTAGGTATAACAGTTGATAATAACCTCAAGTTTGATATGCATATTAATCAAACTATTAAAAAAGTTAATAAAAAACTTGGCTCACTACAAGATCAAACCTTTCCTCACTACACTAGCTAGGACGGTAATTGCCTGTACACATCTACTTTACACCCTCCTTTATGCATCCCCACTCTTCACAAATTTGAGTAAGTCTGACTTTAATAAACTCTCTAGCTACTTTAATCATATTGCTAGATTTGCCACTGGAGCAGCATACAGAACACACCACTGTCTGAACCTAAAGAATCTAGGGTGGCTAGAATTGCCTATCCAACTTCAGTACAATCAGCTAATAGTAGCACATAAAATTCTCTACCAACCTGAAAACACACCCGTACATACAAAAATTATCACCCCTTACAGCAACCCCAAGACACTTCGGCCATCTAACAAATACTAGTCCAAACCCTCAAAAGCAACAACTTATCTGGAGACTCTCTATATGCCATCTCTGTTGGCAAAATATGGAACTCACTTCCTGCTGAGCTTACTTCAGAACCCATTCTAACCCAATTAAAAAAAATCTAAAACAGTACTTTATAAGGCAATGGCTATGTCCTTGCTCTAATCCTCACTAACTCTGGCAATATAAACATGTGCTAAAGAAGTCTTTTGGCCACCCCTACATTGCTTCCTAATTGTTACTCTATAACAAATCAGATTTATATATGACAGAATGAATGACTTTTATCCTATGAATTGTATCTGTAACAGTGCTTTAACTTGTCTAATGTAACAGTTTTTCTGTATGTATGTATGGAGGTTTTCTCCCCGGGGCTCTGCTGAAAATGGACAAGTATCCATTCAGACTATCCAGGTCAACAAATGTAAAATAAATAAAATAAAGAAATAAATAAGTGTAATGACATGTACTCATACAACTACAGTGCAGACAGAAAAGTGCAACCAACATGTGTAATGCTGTCTGCATTAATATTCACAAGTCCATTTATTTCTGGACAACAACAGGGAATGTTGAGACAGGGAACAACAGGCAAGTGAGCGTCTCCATACTGTGTTATTGTAACCACTACCTGTTATTGCCTCACTCTCATGTCATGGCACCACTGTTTACTGTAATATTGATATTCCCCCTAACATTGTCCACTACAGGTACATCCGGTGGGAGTCCAAGCCATGCAGGTGCAAATACAGACAGACCAGGTAGGTTACCGCAACAGGGTCATTGTTTTCAGCAATGTGTAGCAGCCCTGTGATATATAGGTTTATAGGTTCATAGGTTGGTACTAGGCTATCGGCCCTAGGGCCTATACAAGCCTAGCCATAACAATTCCCTGGATATTTCTTCCCACAGTATTTACTTGTCTGGACCCCTGTCTAGCAGGGTGACTGACATGATCCCTGGGGTGAATTTCCTATCTCCCATCCAATCATCAAGGTTCCTTTTGAAGAGGGCCAAGGAGGTGCTCTGCTTGGCATGTATGGGCACTCTATTCCAGAGTATGGGGAGTCTCTGGGTCAGGAACCTATCCCTCCAGCATGTTTTGTTCATTGTGATGACACGGTTTAGATCCCTGGAGTGTGTGGCTCTGAGGGATTGGGATTTTTTTTAAGTGGAGCATGTCTAACAGCTCAGGGTTTGACATGACCTTGTATGTTAAGCAGAGATCGCCTCTGAGTAGACGATATGACACAGAATATAGCTGGAGTTTTTTTAGACAGTCAGCATATGGCATCTGCTTTAGGCCTGTGATTCTTTTAGTGAGGTATTTCTTTGGCCTTTCCAGCTGTTGCAGATGTTTTGTGAGGTACATACCAAATGGGGCATTATACTCTATAATGGGTCTAATGAGGGATGAGTACAGTGAGACAATGACCTCCTTTTTTCTGGATGAAAAGCCCTTAGTGGTGAGGTGTGCCACATAGAAGAATTTCCTGACTGCTGTGGTGATGTGGTTTTCGAAATTGAGACCACTGTCCACCTGTGTCCCTAAGTCTCTCATCACACTTTCGATGTTTAGTGTATTGCCACCTATGTGGTAATTCATGGGTACATGTTTTTTTTCAAAGGGGATAACTATACATTTCTTGGCATTAAGCTTAAGCCCATATTCTGTAAGGCCCTTTTTTAGAATATTCACATAATTTGGGGATTCAATAATGGCTCCCAGTTTGCAGTCATCTGCGAACTTTGTTAGCCAGAGTCCCTTAGTGTTGGCCTGTACTTCAGAGAAGTAGGTGCCAAACAAGAGTGGTCCCAGGACTGAACCCTGAGGTACTCCTCTTGTCACATGTCTGGAGCTGGATTTGGAGACGGCTACTTTTACAGTCTCGGTTCTGTCAGTAAGCCAGTTGTCAACCCATCGAGTGATGTAGGGATTTATGCCCAGCTTAGTAAGTTTATCTATGATTCCAGAGTGGGGGATGGTGTCTAAGGTCTAGGCAAGGTCCAGATAGGCTGTGTGGACCATTTTACCCCCGTCCACAGCTCTGGAGACTGATTCAAAGAAGTCAATCAGGTTCAGGAGACAAGATCAGCCCTTCACAAACCCAAACTGGGTGGGGCCCAGTGTTTAAAGGTTGCCAATGTCTTTGTTTATAAGTTCCATGATAATGCGCTCCATGCCCTTGCAGATCAGGCTCATCAGACTGATGGGACGGGAGTTCCCAGGATCCAAGGTGGATCCCCCCTTGTGGCGTGGGATAACTGTAGCTGTGTGCCACTCAGTGGGCACGAAGCCTGAGGTGAGGCTATGATTAAACATGACACTTAGATGAGTTGCCAGTTCATTTTGTAGTTCATGTAGTACACAGCCTGGGATGTCATCTGGTCCTATGGATGCTGTATTCTTAGCTTTGGAGAGTGTGGTTTCTACCTGTGTGGCCGTGATTACCGGAATTTGGCAATCTTTTGTATTGAGATGGGTCCTTTAGGGGGTGAGAGGGGGGTGAAGATGGCACTAAATTGATCTGCCAGAGGATATTGGCAATATCCTTGGGATCAGTATATTTAATGCCATTCTGTTGAAGCTCAGACCAGATCTGAGCATTGCCATATAACATTAATATCACTGTTTTTCAACATAGGGGCATCTGGCCAACAGGTGTAACATCCCTCATGTTAGTATGTGCAGCCCCTGTTACTGTGCTGTATATATCATACTGTCAGTATTCTGTTGCCTGCAGACATGACTGTGTTGTCTTTCTCATTACTTTCCCACTTCAGGATCCTCAGTACAGCACACAAACTCACTACAGTGGGAATCTGTCAGTGGTATACTATTAACTATCTTACATACATGGCATTGCTGTTACTCCTGTTGTTGTCCTCCATTAATAATGTGTCCTTCTTCCCATTCACAGACCAGACAACATCATCATTATCCTCAAGTGCTCAAAGAAGTAGTATGTCAATGTAAAATGTACTGCATGTTTTAATGCTGTACAAATGGTTCATGCTGGCAATTATGTGATTAATAATGTTGACTTTTCTTCCTACAATAGTTGCAGTTCATCCCTCTTCTAACGCACCATCTTCCCAGGAGGACTTGTCAGGTGTGTGTTTTGTTTGTATTTATCAAATATGTCATGTATGTTGGCTATGTAACCTAATTGTCTACTCCCTCTTATGTAGATTCCATGACCCATATCTGTAACATTGTAGTGAGATATATGTGCCATATGTCTTTAATGATATCCAGCATTTGATGGAAGCACATTGTCTTGATCATTGTCATCTGTCTCTTCTTTTAGAACATCAACTATCTGTATCCTCCTTAGCCTGTCCAGTGTGGGATCTGATGTGTCTCAGTATGGTAGCATGGCTCTTACCATACAGGACAGTGATGTACTGATACAGTCCGGACAAGATGATGGCCATCATGTGGATGCAGCTGTAGCCTCTGAAGTGAAAGGAAACTTGTCTGACCTTTCTGAGAATGAGATGTCATTGGATGGTGAACAGGGTGAGGCTTATGAACAACAGACCCAAGCTGAGACTGCTGCTGATGTTGACAGATCCCCACAATACATTTATACTGGCCGTTGCAGTAGATCTAGGTGTGCAGATGATGTGCAAGGAAAGAAGCCAGAGGATGTCTGCCTACTCAGCAAGATCATGGATCTGACAGCTGTGCACTTACTTGTGCAGCAGCTCATGTGGCACACCAGCTGCATGTGCTGCATTAAGGATAGGAGCAGAGACAGGGTGAGGTAATGGCATCACTGGCTGTTCTGAATTAAAGCATGTTATCTGTAGCATGATGATTATAAACTCTGGCGTCTGCAGTACTGCAACAGTCATAGTATAATCAGGTTTCTGCATGCCTTGCCTGTGCTTAGACAGCTGCCATATGGGAGAGACAGGCCCCCTCTCAGCAGAAGCAACCTTGTCCATTGGGCATCAGTCTTTATGCTGCAAGGGGCACACACTTACAGTGCTAGCCCATCTGCTGTGGTACCACTAGTCATGACTAGGCAGTCAAGTTGCAGTCATGCTCCTTCACCTCAAGATGGTGGTGTTACCCGCACTGATCTCTCTGTGGAGTAACCTGGGCCAAGTGTTTCTGTACATGGTAAGGGCAGACCATGTTGTGAGCACCCTAGACTACTTTAGAGTAACACAGACCATTGATCCACTATGTACAGTACTGTCATTCTCACCCTATGGTGATGATGATTGCTGTGCACAACAATGCCAATGTCATCTGTCTGTATTTGTTGACATGTCTGGTGCCACATGAATCCAACAGTTTAATAAACCTAGCTGACTCCATTTATAACATTACTTTATCCATACTTTACATTGATATATATGGCTTGTGATATTAAAAGTTCTGCAATATGTCCTGTGTTGTTTCCCTTTTTTCAGCTTATTATAGCGTAGAGCTAGAAATGTGTTGTACTGATGTGATACAATATTCTGAGTCTGTATGCAGACCTGTGTCAGTTGTGATCTGAGATGATGATCTCTGTTGTGAAAGATTTGTATATGTTCATAAAGTATATAAATATATTATGATTACTGCATTATGCGTGATGCTTAGTGTATACATTTGTTGGGTAATTGCCATTAGATACAATCTGTACTATTATTTTGGGGCAACACCTGAACATCGATGTTTAATCTGTGTACTCATGTATGTGTGGCTTGACATGACTCAGATTTATGGGTCAGATACTCCAGTGATGTCTTGGCCTAGGCCTGTGTCTTCTGCCACCTATGTCTTCTTGCTTCTCCTCTAATAACTGTGGGATGTCATCTTCAGACATCTGAGGTTCTTAGGGTAGTTCATCCACACCTGCAGCTGCATATGCTCTAATTAGCATGTTGTACAGCATGGTACATGCCATTATCATCTGTGCTATCTTCTCAGGTGTGTATTGCAGTGTACCCCCAGATGTGTCCAGACATCAGAACTTAGCTTTCATTAAACCAGACCCATACTCTATAGTGTTTATGGTTGTTGCGTGCACTCTGTTGTAGGCCTCCTCTGCAGGGTTGGATGGATAGTTCATGTTATGGAGTCAATAGTCATGGCTCAAGTGGATAACCACAGTCACCTGTTCTGAGGACTAAACATACATTTTGTCAACATAGATATTGTTGTGAGGGGTATCGTTACCTTACATCCAGGCTATGTTCCTGTACTTACCCAGTAGTCACGCCT
Source organism: Protopterus annectens (assembly GCF_019279795.1). Lineage (NCBI taxonomy): Eukaryota > Metazoa > Chordata > Ceratodontiformes > Protopteridae > Protopterus > Protopterus annectens. The sequence goes on along the minus strand of NC_056737.1, from coordinate 512,239,144 downwards.
TAGGTATTTCACCTTCCTGGAATACAGTCCACAGTTCACATTCCTGCCCTCAGTCCACTTTCCTCCATATTGCAGAATCATGGGCACTTCCAGGGTAGGAAGCCATGATGTTTGTTATGCTGCCATCTGCAGCACACACAACCTGCCAATTCAGGGATGGCTTGACCTTTCTGTTTATGTATAGGTCTGCTTCAGGATGTACTGGTGCCTAGTCAGGTATGTGTGTGCAGTCTATTGCACCAAGTTTATGGAGAAGTTTGCAGTGTTGTAAAACTGGTGCATTATAGTTCTCTGCTCCATGGGGGTGGATGGAAAGTGCATGAAGTCAACCACATTTTTGCACATTGCTGCCAGGAATTTTACCATGATATGGCTGACAGCTGCCTGTGACACTCCCACAGCATCCCCCATTTGTCTCTGGAATGTCCCAGATGCAAGTACACCCAGGATGAGACACACTTTGGTTTCAAGGAGGATGGTGTTTCCTTGCAAAGTACTCACAAACATGCGTGGGGCACACATGTTGAAGACAGCAACACCGGCCTGCACCAGTTGTCTGTCTAGCTGATACCTGTCAATTATTTCCTGATCTGACAACTAGTTTAGTTGCAGCCTTACTCTGACTCTAGCTGCCTGTCTTCTAGGGTACAAAGCCACATCCTCATTTATGTCTTGTATCACTGCAGCCGGTTGCAGTTTATTGACTGCAGGTTGCATTATTATTATTATTACTTTTTATTTATTTATTTTTTGGTATTGTAACATCCTCACTCTGAGCCAGTAATCAACGAGCCTGAATCCTCACCACTAGCACTGGAGAGGGACGTTCATTTGGAACAAAAAATGGATACACCCAGTATCTCCAGATGCAGTTCTCTGCATCAAGCACAATTTCCCTTAAGACCACACAGGGAACACAGTCCGGGGTCTGGGTTTCTCTATCTATCTCCCGCCAGGTCTCCAGTGAGACTCCCCACTGGCACAGCTATAGACTTCAGACCTCAGCTGAGTGTCTAAGCCAAGCTCTCCACCACTCTCTCTGTAAAACCAGTGCTTTGTGTCCCTGCTCCAAGTAGCTGACACAAACACACTTTGAGATTTGATTTTCACACATATACACATACACACACAGACACACAACTGGGTAAGACTGGCACAGATTTATTAGCTATGCCCCCTTCTTCCCAGACTATAAGGTAGTTACACTGCCATCAAATGCCCCAAAGCCAGTTACTATTTGGCTCTTGTAAATGTAACCAATTATATTGAGTGAAATTAAAATGAATCCAAATGGTAATGTTGACCAAATAACAAGGCTTTCAGGAGTGGCCACATGTCAGCAATAGATATAAGTACTCTCAAAGGTTAAAATGTTCTCTAAAGGACTAGTCACAATGAAAAGTTTAAATATATTTAATAGTAAATAATAAAAGAACATGAAAATACTAAATATCTATTTATAATAAACACCAGAGTTCCAATCAAAGGAAATATTAAAAATAACACAGATGGACAGGTTCACACAGTTACAGAAAAACAATACTTAACTAATCTCACTATATTTTCTTGACTGATCTAAAGAATTTTTATTCTCTGGTTACTTACTAGAACAAGGCAAGATGAGGTAGTGAGAGATCCTTCTTTGTCAGGTTAGAAAAACAGAATGCTGTGGGACTTCAGTTTCACCTAATATTAAAATATCTTTTTTGTCCTAGATTGCAGAATGACATCACATGCATCTGGTCATCTGTCTACTGGTTCCCATCCAGCCCCCGCACCCCCCCCCCGGCTAGAAGTTATCAGGATTCAGCACACAGGTGTCAATAATACACACATACACACACACACACACATACACACACACACACACACACACACACACACACACACACACACACACAGCCTTGCTAAGATCTGCTGTAGCTCCTGGAAGTCATAAAACCATAAAAACACTTCTACCCTTCCTACAGGAGATAATAAATCATACTTCTTACAGACATTGCATCTCTGGCTTCATTCAAAACTGTGAGATAATATCTTTATGGCCTAGGCCCAGTAATTTAATTTCTTACTATTTTCCAAGTCAGATGGATTGAAATTATCTCTTCTCTTCCAGTACCCTCTGTTACAATATATACATTTAAACAGTTACAATAATGCATGTATATTTCCTTTTCTGTCCAGTAGGAGACACTGTTGGTACATTTTTAACACAAGCAACTTCACAAATACATTTTCAACACAAGCATCTGTACAAATCAAGTTGGTATTCAAATAACAAATAATTATTTACTAAATTCCAGCTAGCTATGCTGGCATATGTTACACATCCACTGCTCTACATCTCCTGGCATAGCTGGCAATACCTCGCATCATCACAAGTATTGTGACATAATTTGGCAGAATCCATAGTGGTAGTTTCTTTTCCTTGTTGTCTGTATAGCATACACTGTGGATTTCAGAAAAAGGGTCAGTGTTGCAGTTTGCCGCATTAAAGTTGCATTAGGTGCGCACTATGTTTTTTAGAATTAGACTGGCATGCAGCAAATCCTTAATTATCTTAAACTGAATAACTAAGTACTCAGATTGCTTTCACTGTATTTTGTGAAATCATGTCAACAGCTGGTGCATTGAAGTCTTCCTTTGGAGTGCTGCACTGTCCATAAATAGCTTCTGTGAACTTTACAGAATCTGGCCCATGGTCTTTTTTCATTTGTAAATTCAACTGCATGTGGCTTATTTTCCCTCCTTTCCTTTGGGTCTTTAGTTACTGTAGGCTGGATTTAATTATCAGTCTTGTTTTTCAAAACTCTCATTTTGTCACTTCCTGTGAATTGAGGAATGCATGGCTTTTATTTATTTATTTTTTGTCAATTAAGGAATTCATGGCTTTTATTTATTTATTTTTTGTGAGTATGATGTCTACTAGGCTAATGAATACATTTGAATAATAGGGAGATCACCTGCATTATCCTTCCTTGAGCCTCTGTCAAATGTCAGCAGCAGTTGACATGGTAGACTATGAAGTCTTACTGGATTTTTTACAGACCTACTGTGGTCAAGACATCACTGGTTTAAATCCTGTCTATTTGGATGATCACAGACAGAGATTTGCCTTTGAAATCAGTTCATCTTCATATCTGGCTTCATCATTGTCCTTATGGGGCTGCTATGTTTTGGAGACATTGCAAAGACAAGGAGACAAGTTTCTCATTCTTATGCCGAACACGCTCTGTTAAACCTCCTTTTCCCCTAAGACAGTATAGGATCTTTTTATACCTTAAAACTACCTAGAACCCATCCCTAACTTCCTGTTGATTAGTATATTGAAACAATAGCTTAATAAGACACAGGCTATAGTCATACGTGCAAACACGAGGTCTTTCTCAACTCCTTGTCTTTCCCCTCAGCTTATTATATGAGAAAGATGTTAATTTTTGAATTGGGTGCATGACCTGGGTATCCATTCAGAAGACCAAATAACAGCAGTCCAGAAAACATCTTGCTTCTATATAATATAAACATGATCAAACATCTTACTTCATAAAAAGACCTACTCATAATTAATGTTTTGCTGTCATCTAGCCTTGAGTGTTGTAGTGCTCTGTACCTTGTCCTGGCATGATCTGACCTGGAGTACCTGCTCCAGATGAAGAAATCTTTAGATAGATATCTAATGGGTACTTTCTGACAGCAGCAGAGGTGCATTAGCATCTTATAACTTATTGGTTGGAGCACAGGTTAATCTTACTAACTGATAATTTCAAAGAGTTATGTGTTGTCTGTTCTCTTTGCTATCCCCTAATTCTCAGGATTTGGCTGGAATTTTCTGGTTAACATTTTTCTTACTAGGTTCCCCGCTTAAGCAATACATCACCTAATGAAAGAAACTGAATTTCAATGAGATGACAGTCATTAATTATTTTTGTGGTTGAGTCCTGTCTCACTGAAACTTGTCAAACAGGCAATTTACGATGTAGCTGGTCAACTCTCAGTGTTATATAGGAGTGTAGTACAACTACATAAGTTGATAGTTAGCACAGAGGATTAGGGCTCTGTGTTGCTAATAGCTTCCTTCCCCTTAACAAGGAAATAGGGTTTGATTCCTTCCCATTCCATGTACCTTCTGTCTGACTCTGAACACATCACTTAACCTGACAAAGCAGACTTATCTAGTTGATAAATGAATGAAAACAGAAGAAATACATTTATCAATTAATATTACATGAAATTAAAAAAACATGATTTTGCTGGAAAAAATGTGCCTGTGTTATTTTAAGATATCTTTTTATACAAGGCTGTGGAACAATGGATTTAAGGATGTTTTTCCTTATTTTTTCTTTTCTATTTACTTTCTATCCCTTCCACCCTTTCTTCCATAACCATTGTCTTATTTCAGATAACATATCATCCTCTTCAATTTCCTGTTATATAACAAATTCTCACATCTATTTTTTTCACAGCACAGATATTGTTACAAACACTAACCATTTCTCAATATTACATTTCTTTTCTTTATCATACTTCCCATATAATATCATATTCATAATTATAAATTTAACCCCCTCCCATCTGTATTCATTTTTAAATTTTTCACTTTTTAACTCTTTTTTGCAATTCAAAAACAATATTTTGCTGTTTCTTCTCCATTACAGTCAGCACATTTTTTTGCCTCCATCACCTCATATTTCATATTACCTTTCACTGGTAACTTGTCAAATAAAATTCTCCATAAAAACAATTCTCTGCTTTATAAAATGTTTCAAACCTTTTTTTTTTTCTGTCGTTTAGTCCTTTTTTTTCATCTTGTTTTAATTCAAGTCTCTCCTGAAAAAAGATTACCAGCCTGGGGGGGGGGGGTGTAACCTGAAAAAGAAAGGATGAAATAAATAATTTTTTGCACAATGTCATCAATTTTCCAAGAAATATTTTTTGAACTCTTATTCCTTCTTCATGAGATACTGGGCTGTACTTCCACAGTCAAGTTCAAAAAGACTCAACAAATCTTTTTATTGTAGTAGGCCTCTGTCAGTTAAATTAATCGTCTTATTGCATTTTATACTTATTTATGTTAACTATGAACATTTATTATAGTTTCTGCTCAATAACAAAACTGATTGTTAAACCAATTCTGATGTTTTGGTTTGCTGATGCAATTATTAATAGTTCATGTACCTGCTCATTCTTTTTTGATATGCCACAACTTATGCATAAGGACTTGTTAAGTATTGTAGTAGTATTTGATGAGTTGTTCTGTTTTCGTTTCAAGTTTTTTTTTTTTTTTGTTTAGATAGTTCAGGAGTACTTTTATACCTTTGTTTCTTTTTATTGAATTTTATTGCTTGTTGACTCTACTTATCTGTATGCTTTTGCTTATAAACATAAACATGTTTCTGGATTTTCTAGTATTATACATGTCATCATCGCCTGATACATTGAATATACTATCTGATCAGTCATAACAGTACATAAAGCTGTTACAAGACTTCCAGCCAATACAATTAAATTAAAGGCATTTGCAGACTCTATGTATAAGATTTCTATCCTTCATAATCATTTAAAAAAGGAAAATTATCTGTCAAGTCAAAAGATAAAAGAAAATAAATCCATACTGATGCCCAAGCTCCTATAGAAGATTTATTATGAACAACAAAACAGCAGTCTGGTTATATTTATCCCCTTCCAGGGTTACCAAAGTGGTAAAAGAGCTTGCTCAGGCCGGCAATAAATAGGCAGGACCATTCACCCCCAACATACATTCACCCCCCTCATACAACAGCAGGGATACCAACAACTCTTGATCATGAAACCATTTCCATTTGCTGGTAGTAATTAAATGCCTATTCTGCAGATACGTACAAAAATATGATAGCAGCAGATGAATTTCAGCATGAGGTACTTTTTTAAAGGTATTTATGTATACATACATTTGATAGCTGCAATGCAGCAATGATGCTCATGGACCATTTTAAGACTGATCTCAGGAGTTCAAATCCTGAGCAAAGAAGTATAACAAAGACATTCATTAAACTATATTTAATGTTGAACAGAAAACAATAATTGAAAATTATTTGAGAGTTTAATTATTAAACTATTGATAGCCATTGCAACTGCTGATGTCTTGAATAGAATAGTCAATAAGTGAGGCTGTAAGTCAGGTATAATGGAGGGTAAAGGAAATGACGTGGACAGGAAGGAATGGGGGGTAGACTAAGGTAGCAAAGATGAGTGTATCAAGGTTGTAAAAGCAGACTATTCTCAAGAAACAAGTCATCTAGAAATAATCAATAGAATGATCAACATACCTCTTAACCTGTACACATTTTAAATAAGTACAACAGCCCTTGAAAAGCAGGTATATTCATCAAAAAATGGATATCTAATTAGCATAACATTTTAGTACCAGATAGCATGTAATGATGGAAAAATATAAGTGCATTATCAAACAAAGAATGCAAAATCTGTAAAGATTAATGAACTATATATGCAACATTTTATCATGGAATGCTGTTTATTTTTGCCTCTGAAAAATGAGATATGTAAGTTGCATGTTATTTTTCTTTAAATTATTGGTGCTACTAGTATGTTGGTCATGTAGCATGATTTTCTGTGTATTAGATAGCTTCAAAAATCATGTGTTATGATGGTGATTCAGAAAATTGTGTGAAGGGGTAAATTAAGCCTGAAAATAGGCACATATCTTCTAAATAGGTATATCATGTGCAGGAGTAAATCAGGCCTTAAAATAGCATGCTCCTCCAAAATAGGAACAGTTGAGAAGCCTGCTGACCAGTGAAGAAAGGAATCGCACTACATGGAAGTAGGTCAGCTACTAAATAAGAACTGTATGGCATATTCTGAGGGAGAGACATATAATGCAGCAACTCAGAAGAAGGCAAAAAAAGTAAAATAAAAATAACTATAGAAGAGATGAAATAGAGGGTAGTAACACAAGGACAGACAAGCTGAAAAGTTGACTACAAATGGGAATAATTAATAATTATAGACTTTATTGTGGGTCTAACAAAAACAAGTTCTGTAATATTGTTCACCAAATGTTTTTTTCCCTGGAGAAGGGAGATAACCACTTTTAATCTATGAATACCAGTCAAGAAAAGGGCACTATAATTTCTATCAAATAGAAGAAAGCAAATAAATGGCTTTCCTTTGGATGTATATATTCAGCAGCATTTCCATGCAGAGACCAAGTAAGCTGTTTTATAATTTTATGGTGAAGGGGAAGCAGCTGGACTGAATTTAAAGACATAAAGATGACAAGAGAGTGGAAAGGGATTAGAAGGTGATACATAGGTATCCAGTACAGTTTCTTCAGACAAATGAAGATAAAGTTGCAGAATATCACAGAAGAGGAGTACAGTCCTCCACAATGTTGAAGGTGTGAATAGAACTGTTTCTAAAAGCTATAAAGGATGGAGGTTTAAGAGAAATTGTAAGTCAGTATCACTAATGAATATATATGGAAAGATATTGGTAAAAGGGAATCCCTTTCAGGTGCTCAAAGCCTAGTTGTTTTAGTTGGCTCATGCATGTTTGTTTGCTGAAGTGTTTTCCAGGTTTGTTTGCTCAATAAACATTTAGTAATCTTGACCTCACCCTTAATGATAGCCAGCCAAACGTTTTATGGAAAAATAAGTAACATCCAACCCTCAAAATGCCACTCCGGAAGGGAATCACATCTTACCTCCTGCTGGATGTTTCAAATTACTACCTGCACTAGTACTAGTTCAAAGATAATGTATGTACAAACTGTATTACACGTTTAAGCCTTAAACTGTACCACCTTTCTAATTGGAAACTTGTTTTTTTCTTCTAACCCAATGGTCCCTTGTACATCACCACTACCCTCCTCCAGTCCATCTTAATGTAAGCTATCAAGTCCCTTATATTTATGGCCTAACCTCCATTCTTTATCTCTCCTTCTTCTGCACTAAGTGCTTACTCTTTGTATCCTGTAACCCTACAACCTTCTCTACTTCTCTCTCCTGTTAGGCCTGCTGCACTCTCTCCCTGCAGCACACTCTTCCCTCACTGTCCATACCACTTTTAGTCTCTTCTCTAATTCCTCTCTATCAATTTTTCTGTCTTTCTCTGTTGTCCTGCATTTTCACCACACCTCCTGACTGTCTCACCTTGTGGTTTCTCTCCTACAACTTACCTGAATTTTTTATTATTTTTTTTTTCTGAACCAGTCTCCAGCTTGCCTGGGACAGCCCACTCCACTCGGGCTTAATTTTCAGCTCTACCCTACCCCCATTCCCAACCATCCCAAATCAATTACATTTATACTTAGAAAAAACCCTCACATCCAAAACCATCAATCAATCAAAACTATCTTCCCAATCATTGAATCTCTTGCCCAATCACTAACACCATTACTATTTTCTCAGACCCTGCCTAGTCAAACCTAATTAAACACAACCACTCATCACAAAATATTCCTAACTCACTACAACTACGAGCTTGTTAATTCCTCATCCATAGTTCTGTACTCAATCCACTATGTCTTGTACCAATTCACCTCTCCCTCTACTTCTTCCCCTGGCCCTATATCTCTGTATTCTAACTCACTTAACATCACTACAAATTACCTTTACACCACTCAGGTCTGTACGTATAACTTACACCCAATCCTTACCTCTTTCTAGTTACTCGAACATATCCCCCAACCTGTTCATACCAAACACACTGCTATATACCAACTATAAGTTAATTCCTCTAGGAAAGTTACCCAGAACAACATACTTCTCAACAACTGCCCTAAAAGAATTAGGCCACCCCTCACCTATACTCAAATGCAATCCGAGCAATGCCAGTGTGGAGACATCCACCCAAACCCAGGACCTGCACCTTCTACTTTCAACCCTTCCAACGCATACAAAACACTTAATATTACAACCCGTAACCTGCAAAATATAAGAAACAAAATATCAGAATTCCATGCCTGGATAACACTCAATAAACCAGACATAATAACAGCAACTGAAACTTGGTTGAAACCATACATAAAAGACACTGAATTCCTTCCCACAGCCTACAATTGTCTAAGGGATGGCAGACCACACAAAACAGGAGGAGGTATTGCTATAGTCTACCCAAGTACTTACTCAGTAGTACCTTATTCCAGCCCAGTTCCACAATTTTCCACGGCAGAGATACTAATATAATTCTAAAGATTGAATAATTCCAAGAATCTCTGCATTACAGCTATATACATTCCCTCAGGCAATAACATTTCCCTGCTAGAAGACATTATTGCCTGGATATCAAACAATATAAAAAAATGAAACAATTATCCTTGGTGATGTAAACATAAACTGGTCAGATATCTCAAATCAATCCCCTCTACTTAACATCCATCTCTTTAACTTCATTCAACTAATTACAGACATAACCAGATCCAACAAAAACAATGATGGCGACTCAATACTTGATTGGATATTAGTCTCTAACTCAACCAAAATCTCAGCAGCAAGCACTCTTTCCTCCAGCATTGGTGACCCTCTCCCAGCCTATATACTATGCAAAAATACTCCAACGCCATGTCAGCATCAATATAAATATACAAGAGTTCTTTAACTCTACTTTTCTGGGCATCCTATATAATCTCACCCCAATAAGACAAAAGAGAGTAAAAACTAATCATGCCATATGGCTTACTAGATCTACCAAAAAAATCATGGCTGATAGAAACAAAGCTTGGCAAAAATTTAATATAACCAAAAATCCAGCTGACTTCCTACAATTCAGGCAGCTTCACAATCAAGCAAAATGGCTAGTCAACAATAACAGAAATGCACACTACCTTGTCCTGCAAAAGAATTATAAACAAAACCCAAAAACATTTTGGAACTCTATTTCATCTCTGCTAAAACCTAGCTCCAAAAACAACCCCTGTCCACATTGTGGCCAAACACCTAGTGAAATAGCCTCACTCTTCAACACTCATTTCATTAATATAGTATCAAGCCTCACAGCAACCTTTCCCCAAATCAGTAGTGACAGTAACTCCCATCCACCAAAGCCCTAGTCATAAATTACTACTATCTCCCCCACCCACCTTTTCCTTCTTTACTATACCCACTGCTACTATCAAAAAACTGCTTATCAAACTAAAACCATGCTCTAACACTCCTGACAAAACACCCCCAGAATACCTTCAGATGTCTGCAAAAGCCATTGCCTATCCTGTCAGCATACTCATCAGCAGATCTATCCAGGAGGCCCACATATCTACTATCTGGAAAAAACTCTTACATTCTACCCCTCCACAAAGGTGCCAATAACACAGGTATTTCACACTTTAGACATATTGCTATTCTCTCCCCTCTTTCTAAAATCTTGGATAAATGCATCCATAATCAGCTTCTTCACTATCTACTTCAAAATCACTTTATTTCCCCCACTCAACATGGTTTCAGGCCAGGCCACAGTACAACTACCACATTTACATTATTCTTGGATACAGTCAATTGAACTTGAGATAAAGGCAAAATCATATCTTCACACTTTCTTGATCTCTCTAAAGCCTTTGATACTATTTTTCACCCTCTGCTACTCACCAAACTCTCTAACCTAGGTATCACCCCCTCACCCTAGATTGATTTACCAGCTACCTAAATAATAGACAACAATCTACTAAATGGCAAAACTCTTTTTCTTCTTTCCTTGAAACATCCATGGGTGTCCCCCAAGGTTCTATATTAGGTCCTCTACTCTTTAGTATTGTCATCAACAACTTTAAATATTCATCCCATCAAAGCTCTTCCTTACAGTCACTCAGTTGGCTTGAACTCCCACATCACCTAACATACCTGCAATTAACCATAGCACATAAAATTATTTACAGTCTATCAGACTGCCCAGCCCTATCTCCAATCCTAATTACCATCCAAATAGATCACTCAGATCTGAAAACTAATTTCTCCTGCAAGCTGACAAACCAAAACTCCCTGCAGGTCAAATGCTCTACATCTTCTCTATTGCAAAACTATGGAATGCACTCCCATTAGCTAATAGAACTACCAGTAACATATCCTCCTTTAAATAGCTCTGAAGCAGCATCTCTCCACTCGCTGGCACTGTAGATGCTCAAACTTCCATCTGCCAAAGATGTGACTCCTCTTCCCTACATCCTAGCACCTTTTTTCTCTACCTCCTTCCTCCAAAGCTTGAATCCTATTACTTTTTTAAAGTCATCACTCCCAACGCCAACCTCTCCCTACTTCTAATACAGATACCTTTAGATAGTTATTCTAATTCTAGCTATAGTACTCAATTTCTACAATCACAATAGAGTGTACTTTAGAATGTAAACTCACATTAGAGTGTTCTAGAATATGTACCTTGGATTTACTTCAATGCCTTATATTTTTATATTACTTCTCTGTATCACCTACATTTTCATAATGTATTTTATTGTATCTATACTGCCTGTTATGACTATGCTTCTTGTTAATACAAACTGCTCCAACATTATATAATTTTTATACTAACTACTTTTGTGGAGCTTTTATCCCTCGGCCTCCACTGAAAATTGGTTCTGCTTGGTCCAGTAGACTTTCCCCGGTAAACAAATGCCAATAAATAAATAAATAAATAATATGTGTTGGTCTCTCAGTCTATGTTGTTTACTTTACTCTAAGATGATAGTGTCTTGCAATAACACCAAAGCATGATTTTTAAGTGATTGCTTTTTCTCTTGAGATGGTATGAGCTCAGAGTCAGAATAATTAAGTTGGGTGGGAAGGTCCCCAACAAGAGGAGTACAGGAAGACTTGCCCACTACAAAATTGATTTATGTAATCTGCTTTTGTAAAATCTGCACAAGAATAGCTTACTGCTGAGTACATGTCTTAGATGTTATGTGTACCCAAGGAACAGTTTTGGGCAATTGTTGTGATATAGTTTTGTTTAGAACAATTAGGTTTTTAGTAACAATAATAATATTTAGATATGTTATAATGAAAAGACTGGATTTTTTTATAACTCAGCTGATCTATAATGAAGAAGTAAGGCTTGCTAAAGGGATGTCATCAGCAGACAGCCTTTTGGCAAAAAAGAGGGAAACGAGGAAATAATCCAGGATGTGATAGGTCATATTACTTGACTGAATAGGTTTTCCTGTTTATGGTAACAAAGTAGAGCAGAGATATGATGTACAAGATTATAAGGAACCAAATATTAAAGTGCTGAGAAAATGGAAACTGAAATAAGGATGGACATGAATGACCATTGTCACCTTCCATGTTTCTCTTGAGGATGGAGGTATTAGTGGAGACAATCAGATGGAGCACCACAAGAAAGGGCCCTGTAGGGCTGTATAATGTGTGTGTGTGTGTGTGTGTGTGTGTGTGTGTGTGTGTGTGTGTGTGTGTGTGTGTGTGTGTGATTGTGTGTGTGTGTGTGTGTGTGTGTGTGTGTGCGTGTGTGTCTTTGTCTGTGTGTGCGTGTGTATGAAACTTCTTGTCTCCATCGTACAGCACTGTGGTGCCTTGGCTCTTTTTCTACTAAAGGTTTCCTGTTATTAAAATAAATTGAGCTTATAAATGCAAGAATCATCCAATTAATAAGTCAAAATCAGGCAAGGTCATGAACAATATCTCTTTCTTAAAATGCCAACACAAATTACAATGAAACGCATACCATTTTCAAAATGCAATTAACAAAATTGGAATCATGCCATAAATATTTGAAGATTAAGACTGTGGGGGTAATTCAGTAATGTTTACACCGAGCTAATCTCCATGTAAGCATAGTGGCATGGCTCGAACATGGAGTTCGGAGGCTGTGCAATCTAGGAAACAAGGCTGGGACCATGCACGAGCCTCCCAGCATGGTTCAGACACAGAGGTGATAGCGAAATGTAAATCACCTCATTTGCTAGTGAAAAACATGCAAATTAGGTGATTTACCGATTCAGAAAGCAGACAGGCATCCATGTAGGAGCACTGTCTGTATTAGAAATGTATGCGGGAACCTTCCGTGTACAGGACGGAAAAAAAGAAACAGGGCTATGACAACTAAAAGTATAGCATGTATTAGTTGCATCAGTCATGCAAAACTATGGCCATTGGCATGTAAAACCGATGCAAAATATTAAAAATCAAAAGTTTTTCTTTTGGCAGATATGTTATGTTTAAGCGGACTGAAAACATGCGATCTTGCAGAAAATAAAATAAAAATAGTAAAAAGGCAATAAGAGACATAACATTTTACATTATACTGGCCAGCATGCAGAGTCATAACAATGGCAGGTAACAGTGGTTGCTAACGACATAGGCTCTGGTGTAGTGGTGTAATTGGGTATACGCAATTAGGTGTATGTAAATGAGCTAAACTTACTCAATAGCAAAATGGACCACCATATCCGCAGGTACCTAACTGTGTAAGGGCTATAATGTGGTGGTGTAGGCAGAAGAGGCAGCTGACATGAAAAGGGGGTGTGTCATGCTTTGTGTAAGCACATTGGAGCTCAGTGGTTTCTGTTTGCACTCAGCTAAGCACAGCTAAGCAAGGGGGTGTGTCTGAGCTGCTTAGCTGTGCTTAGATGGGTTAAGGAAAGCTAAACGTGCACGTGTACAGGGAAGGTGCAGATCCGCTGAGAAGTGCTTACATTTCAGCAACAGGTTTGCATGGCGCGGCACGGGGCTTAAAACCACAGGAAAAAAAAACAGAAACATCTTTAGAAAAGGCAATCAACTATAAATGACTACTAATCCCTCTGGCACTCACACTGGCCCATTCAAACCCCTCAGTAATGCAGCTTACAAGTGGAATGTATTCATAGTTAGCATCTGCAGCACACCAGTACAAAGTATACAGATACACTTCAGTCTGTTTTTTTCCCACATACTCTGCACCATTAGAGTACACACTTGGGAATTTTAACTGACAAAATAATAGGGGCTGCTGCTTTGCTACATTTCTACATGCCACAGACTGAGGGCGATGATGAGGATGACTGTGACAACTGGCCCAGACTGAGGAGGAGAAGAGTGTTCAGACCCAGGGTAACATTTCAGGGGCTACATGAGCTGGAGATAGTGGAGTCATACAGGGTGGACAGGGACATACTATAGCAACTCACTGAGCTCTGCCGGCCTCACCTCAGACCTAGAGCCAATAGAGGGGAACCCAACCCATTGGAAACAAAGGTATGTGTAGCCGTAAGAATACTAGCTACAGGTACTTTCCAAAAGTCATGGGGTTGGGAGGGTGGCCTAATGGTTAAGGTGTTTGCCTTACAAACACAAGGTGCAGGGTTTGAGTCTCACAAGGGATAATTGGCTAGGCTTAAAATGGCTTGCAAGGGCAGTTAGCCTAGTACTAATCTATGAATCTATGAATCTATGAATCTATGAAAAGACATACTAAGGACATCATAGGGGTCTCACAGGCATCTGCATCCAGGGTACTCCACCAGTTCCTGGATGTCATGCTAAGACATGCTAGTGAGCATATTTATTTTCCAGCATGCCTGAGGAGAGCACCAGCAATATGCATCTCTTCCACCATGTAGCATACTACGCAGAGGTACTGGGTGCCATAGACTGCACTCATGTCCACATCAAAGCACCACACAGAAAACAGATAATGCATTGGCTAAGCATGTTATTGAAAACATTAATCACACTTTTTTGTTTAAAGCTGTTGATACTATAATACCAGACAGTCGTGAAGGACCTCATCAAGTACTTTTAGAAGTACTAGAATTGCGTTGGCAGATACGTTGTTTCGCTAATGCCCCTCCTGGACTGAATGAAACAATTTCATTGTACCCCATTTTGAAGTTAAAGAGTTTGCGTCGCTGATATTCTGTCTGTTTATAATATGTCCAGACCTAATTTTATTATTTAGAGTTTTAGTTTACATGTTGCCTATATTATATACCTGTGATATCCCAGGTGGTTATGAGTTTTGTCCTAATTTTGTAACATTAACACAGTTGGTTGGTTTACTAGACATGTGGTTAGATATTATTAATTTATTTAGTTATTTAGTGTGTGAACATATGATGACATACTATTATTGCACACACATTTATATGTTATACATATATATAGTCCCGGTGGGTTTTATATTAGTATAAGGAAGACAAAGATGTTTAACAGATTTATTAGTGTGACCTACCTACGTTTTTACAATTGATTAGGTCACAACTATTTAATATATGCCAACAGTTACCATAGTATCAATTTTTATATCAGCCATTAGTATTGGGGAATTACAAACTATACATGACTTTAGATATATATGTGTTTTTAACATAATGATTAGGACTACACGATTAGTTTTAATGTTCATTACAGTCTCCATTTACATTTTAGAACTGCGCAGATTGCCAAGAGTATTTATTGGATGTATTCATTGTATATTTATTAATCAATGGAAACGTTGTTAGTTACTTAGCAACAGCGCTCATAGTTTGGTGCCAAATGAGAGAATTTAAAATCTTCTAGTTGCAGAAGTTCTGTTTGTCTGAAGAAGTCCCACAACCTGTGGGACGAAAAGCGCTTAAATTTATGGTTCTAATAAAGTTTCTGCTTCTCTTTTTTACAAGTAGTTTGTTTATCAGTTTCTTGAACGTACATTTGGACAGCAAATAACCGGAGTATTGCTTAAAGGAACTTTACATGTGAAGGTGTAATTTTGTTTCATTGTTTCAACTGAACGTATATTTGGGCAGCAATATAAATGGAGTGCCGTTTAAAAGAACTTTTACATGTGAAGGTGTATGTGAGTGCCATTTTATATTTAAAGGAACTTTTTCTGTGAAAGACTGTTCATTTCTTGGAGCCAGTGTGGTCAGTTCGTTGTTTTTACAATATCACACATGCACTCAAGTCTCTCCACAACAGGTACAGTTATGACTCTGTCCTAGTCCATGGCAGTGTGAACGACATCAGGCATACCTCCCTGGACAAAAGAAAGACAGACATGATTGAGCTTGCTGAATATGTGTCCCATGCAGGTATGTCCCTAGCCTTAAGCAGCATTCTGCCATCACCCAGAATGATGCCTCAATACAAACAAAAAATTACCGACATTAACAATTGACTTACTTTCTGGTGTTACCCCAGGGAGATCCACTGCCTGGCAGCCTGGGAACATATGATCGACAGACCATGCTGCTTCACTACAGATGGCCTGCATCTGTCTCACATGACCTTCAGGCTTCTAGCAGAGGTCCTTCCCTCCCCATAGTTACTTTTTTAGGAAAAGTCATGGGGTCGATACAACCAACATATAACTCTCAACAAAACGCAAATTAAAGGTCATGCCGCTAAACGCTAAGAGTCTAAACTTGAAATTGCACTCATTGCAAGCATGCTTAACCCTGGAAGATGCTGACATATGGGCAGTCACAGAAATCTGGGTCAAAGCTGTGGAGAGCAACCCATCCTTACCTGGTCAGTCATCCTATCACACAGTCAGACCCCAAAATGTCGTCAGCAAACCCAAAGGAGGTGGAGTATAAATATATTGTAAACAGACACACACCTCCAGGCTGTTCAACCAGTGTGATGTACATGGGACACTCCAGGTGCAGTTAACCATTGACAAGACCCCTATTCAAATTATATGTAGCTACAGGCCCACACATTTGACTTAGGATGCCCACTCCACCTATCTGGACCTCTACAAATCTATCAAGATTCAACCCTTTACCCTGATCCTGGCTGAATTGAATTACCCAACCATAGATTGGAAAAACTACTCATGCCAGAATAGAAATGCACAGAGATTCCTCCATTTTATCAATGCAAATGCCTTGGGACAGCTACTCAATACCCCCACAAGATGTGATACATATCTTAGATTTGTTAATAACCAACATGATTAACCACTGCAGCACCCATATGGTATCATCTTCCCTGGCAAGATCTGACAAACAGAGCAGTCACCTTTGATATCACCATCTTCCCTGATTCCCCTCTAGCTATGGTATAAAGAAGTCTCCAAAGCTGATTACAACCATCTGGGGGATGGTATAAATAGCTGCACAGCCCTGTCCCCCACTGTAGGAATACCCACCAAAGTCCAAATGTACACCTGACAGGACAACATCATCCTCCGCAAGGAAGAGTAAACCTGTCTGATGGACATCTGCAATAAAGATACTATATAACAAAAGGAAAATATTGCTGTCCAGGACCAAGAAGGATCAGGTGCCCAATTGCAAACAATCTCTCCTTAGCCTGAAAAAACAAATAAAATCACTAGTGAAATCCTGTAAAGGCAACTTCAAGTCCAAATTGCCCACATCTATTAGAGAAAATCATAAGGCCTTCTTTACATATGTCTGCAGTCTCAAAGGAAGCTCTCAGACCTGTTCAGAACTGGTGGTCAAGGATACCACATACACAAATGCTATAGATATAGCCAGTCTACTGGCTGACAGATTCAGCAGAAACTTCTCCCCTCTGTCCTCCCCATCAGTACATAAGGACATCCCCAGTACCTGCCTCCACCCCTTATCTCTAGGGAAGAGGTCATCATTGCCCTCTCAAAGGCAAAAAAGACAGCCTCCATGGGACCTGACAACATCCCAGGCTGCCTCCTACATGAATCCAGCCATGAACTTGTAGCACCATTAGGCACCATAGTCAACTAAAGCCTGAATACCGGGTTTGTCCCAGCCAAATGGAGGACAGCCACTGTCATCCCTTTGCACAAAGGTGGAGTGTCCACTAATCCAGGACATTATAGACATAGCAGACTACCCTGCTCTGCAAGGCCATCCAATGGATTGTCATGGACCTCAATAACAGGGACATTGGCAAACTCGAAATACTAGACCACACTCAGTTTGGCCTTGTCAAGGGGATGCATGTCTGTTAAATCTGCCAAACTTCTTTTAGACAGCCACCAAAGCCATGGATGAGGGAAAGATGGTGCACACCGGCCAACTTGACTTGGCCAAAGCCTTCTACACTATTCCCCACTTGGCTATAGTAGATAAACTGTCAACTAGGCATCAATCCATATGTTACCAGATGGGTAGCAAACTGGCTCACTGATAGAACCCACATAATCATAATAGGGGTAGCCCAAGCAGTATACCCCTAATGAGCGGCATACCCCAAGGGATCGGTCTTGGGGCCTCGGTTATACAGGATATACTTCTCTGAGGTCCAGGTCAAAAACAGTGGCCTATGGCTGACCAAGTTTGCAGATGACAGCAAGCTGGGCACAGACATCAATTCCTCAAGTGATGTGGATGTCCTCCAAGAGGGTCTCACACAAACAAATAACAGCTGCCAGAAACATGGCCTCAAGCTGAATGCCAAAAAATGCATCATCATCCCCTTTGGGAAGAGTGACATCCCCACATATTATCACATTAACAACAATGTCTTAAGTACACAATCAGTAGTGAGGGATATGGCCACCCAGGTTGATAGCAACCTGACTTCTGACCACCATGTTGCTACCATTGTGTGGAAAGCTTTCTACACGACCCACCTCATAAGTAAGGGTATCTCATCCAGGGACAAAGAGGTCAGAAGATCCATGTATTCTATCCTTATAAGGAGAATTAGTGAGTACAATGCCCGCTTTGGCATGTACCTCAGAAAGCACATGCAGCAGCCAGAGAGACCACAGACGTTCCTCACCTGGAGAATCTAGGGCCTCAAACAACTACCCTACACAGACTGGCTAAAAGCACTGTCCCTCTACGCCATCTCATATAGACTCCTCAGAGTTGACCTCTGTCTGGCATACAAAGCAATCCAGATCCTGCCTTGATGGGACTGGCGCATATCTGGAAGCCAAGCTCCACTCGAGCAACCTGTAGGCACAGCATCAACCTGGTCTGTGATATTAATAGGAGGTGTGACAGATGTGTCCCACAGGCTCCCCAATCTGTAGAATATACTCCCTGTTCATGTCAAGCAGAGTACCTTGATAGCCCTTTTGAAGTGCACCCTGGATAATTTGACTTGGCCAAAGCCTTCTACACTATTACCCACAGAAACAGAAAATACACTCCTGGCATTCCACCTGTGGCCTTGCTGGATAGGGGCTCAGGGTGCTGACACATCTAAACATGGTCCACACTCTAGTCTGCTAGTGTTATAAGGGCCTCTGCTAGTGTTATAAAGGCCTCAGGGTCAATAGCCTAGTAACCTCCTATGAACCTATAAACAAATGTCTGTCAGTTGTCCACCACATTACTCTATACTGCTCTGCCACTGACATACCAGGAAATCACAGTGTTATGTAGAATATACCACACATATTATGGAAAACTCTACTCAGTCCAATAGACTCTGTACCCACACCAGGATATGACTTTCCAGTTAATAAGGATACCACACAACCAGGAGATCCCCAGCCAGTATAAAAGTGAGGTGCTGGACTGTTTACACAGCTTCATTAGCTAATTGACTGTAGCCATACCTCTCAACTGGCCAGATATTCAGCTCATATTTTTGGTCTATTCCTTATAACATTTCTATTTTTCTGGTAAATCACTGGGATGATCTGAGGATTTATGTCAGTAAATAATGATGTACATTTCAGTTTCAGACCTCATATGCTTCAGAAAATGTATGCTAAAACAAACACTGTTACCCTAGCAACTGTCTAAGTTTATAAGAGCAATATTTAAAATATATCCCTATGTGTGGCCCATTGTCCCCCCATTTTAACAGCCTTTGTCCAGATTTCTTACACTAAGAGGTTGAGAGGTATGGCTGTAGCACACAAAACCCTGGACCAGAGTACAGCTATCTCTGGAATGGACTCCCACTCTTACTATAGAAGGTCATACTGGGCATGCTCCTACACAGAGAATTACAGGTCATGCCTAAACCCACATTGGACTATACAACTGTACTGTGCATATATGTGTTTGCATACAGACAGCTATGTAGAACGTAACTGTTTCTCCCCACCCTATCACACAGTATTGCCCTTAGCTATCTGTAGGTAGCCCATATGTGATACATCTGCATCTGTTGAGTGTGATGGCAAGAGTTTGTGTGTGTAGGTTAAAATATTTTGAGGTCTTTCCTACCCAAAATACACTACCCATTGCCCTACTTTACAAGGCCTGCTGATGTCATTCACCTTAGAAGTACCTTTGGACACTCATCCGATCTATAAACTCTGTGACGAGTGTGATAACTATGTAGCACTATAGTACAAATAACAAGGTAGGTAGGGGTTCTAATTTCAGCCCTAGCAAGTGTATGTGTATGTGTTGGTAGGTTAAAGTATTTTGAGGCCTTTCCCACCCAGTACACTCCCCACTACCCTACTTTACAAGGCCTGCTGATGTCATTCACGTTAGAAGTACCTTTGGACACCTATTAGCCCTATAAGCTCTGTGGTACATGCGATATCTATGTTGTACTATAATACAAATAACTAGGTAGTTAGGGGTTCTAATCTCAATACTGGCATTTGTATGTGTGTGTTGGTAGGTTAAATTATTTTGAGGCCTTTCCCACCCAGTACACTTCCCATGGCCCTACTTTACAAGGCCTGCTGATGTCAGTCACCTTAGAAGTACCTTTTGACACTCTTTAGCCCTATAAGCTCTTTAGCACATCCAATAACTGCATAGCACTATAGTAAAAATAACTCGGCACCGTGAAAATCTATTGCCAATCATTAGCAGACCAGAGTTCTGCTGTGGCGACCCTTAACCGGGAAAAGCCGAAAGACAACAACAACAACTATAGTACAAATAACTACATAGGTAGGGGCTCTAATCTCAGCACTGGCAAGTGTGTGTGTTAGTTATACCATTTTGAGGCCTGTTCCACCCAGTGCACTTCCCATTGTCCTACTTTACAAGGCCTGCTGATATCAGTCACCTTAGAAGTACCTTTGGACACTCTTTAGCTCTGCAAGCTCTGTGGCATATCTGATAACTGCATAGCACTATAGTACAAATAACTTGATAGGTAGGGATTTTAATCTCAGTTCTGTGTGTGTGTGTGTGTGTGTGTGTGTGTGTGTGTGTGTGTGTGTGTGTGTGTGTGTGTGTGTGTGTGTGTGTGTGTGAGAACTATATCCCCTGTGTGAGTGTTGGTCATACCATTTCAAGGTCTGTTCCACCCTGGTGTCCCCCAACATTGCATTACTTTACAGGGCCTGAGGAGGTTGTATTATCAACCAGAGTACCCAGGTCTCTCTTCACAGGTTGTGTGCTTTGGGGGTTGCCATTGATGTGGTAATCAGTAGGGATTGTTTTTTTGCCAAATGGTATGATGATACATTTAACTGCATTTAGCTTGAGGCCATGACTTTGGCAGCAGTCATTACTTGCTGTGAGACCCTCTTGCAGTATATTAACATCATCTGGGGAGTCAATGACAGCACCCAACTTACAGTGGTCGGCAAACCTGGTCAGCCAGAGGGCTTTTGTCTTTGCCTGTACCTCTGAGAAATAGATGCCAAACAGTGGGTAACCCAGGACAGATCCCTGGTGAACTCCACTACTGACAGGTTTGCTATCGGAGGTGGGCATGCCTATTTTGACCTTGAGGGTCCTGTTGGTGAGCCAGTTGGCTATCCACCTGAAGAGACAGGGATTTATATCAAGTTGTGTTAGCTTTTCGATGATGCCCGAATGGGGAAATGTGTCAAATGCCTTGGTCAAGTCAAGGTAATCTGTATCATGTACTGCCTTTCCTTCATCCAGGGTCTTGTTGACAGTCTCAAAGAAGTTGACCAGGTGCAACAGGCAAGATGTGCGCTTCACGAATCAGAACTGGGTGGGCTCAAGTGCTTGGAGATTGCCTATGTCCTTATTTATGAGATCCATAATTTACACTCCATGGCTTTACAGATCAGACTTGTCAAGCTAAGGTGCTATAGTTTCCAGGGTCAGTAGTGGCACCACCTTTGTGCAAGGGGATGACAATGGTAGTTCCCCACTCTGCTGGAATGAAGCCAGTACTTCAGTACTTAGGCTGTTGTTGAATAGGCTACTCAATGGTGAAGCCAGTTCTTGTTGTAGATGGTGCAGAATACATCTGGGCATACTATCAGGTCCCATGGAAGCTGTGTTGTTTTGCCATGGATAGGGCCTGCAGCACTTGATCTACAGAGATGTGAGGTGTGGGACAAGTATCAGGGATGTCAAAAGGGCCTTTTAGGGGGGACAGGGGGGTGAAGTTTGCACTAAACCTATCTGCTAGCAGGTTGGCTAAGTCAACAGGATCAGCGTATGTGATACTGTTAAGGACTGATTCGGAACAAACCTGGCCTTTGCCACAGAGGTTCCTGACATAACTGAAGAAGACTCCATGTGTTTCACCACATAGGTAAAGCGACCTTATCCAGACAAAAGGTGGACATTACCTCTGAATAGTCCTCATTCAGCACAACAATACATTAGCAGCATTGCCAGTCTGCTATGCACTCATGAAAATATCTTCAGCAACTGTAAAGGCTGTATTAACACCCACAAAGGTCAACTGTGGTCCTCAACACCTGTTCCATGCAGACAGCCTGTAATCAATACTGCCCCACTGGTTACAAGTCAGGTTGTCCACAGGTGTCTGTGGCATGTCAAGATGGCAATGTTGTTTTCATCCCTTCAACAGATGCCCCATGTACGAGACTATAAATCCATGTACATTACTGGTACAAGAGGCCTTATTCATATATGAGATAGCTGAAACACATGCTGGAGAGTCAGGTTTGCCTACCAGAGGCTACCCTGTGTCAGGAGTACATTCCCCAAATATGTCAAACACAGAACCTTGCATACCCTCATCAACTGCATGACGGTTGAGTGGATGGGAAAAAATACATCTGTCACTTTTAATTTTTTCCAAGTCTTTTGGGTTTCTGATACCATGATGGGAATGGACCTCATTCCTAAGTCAAAGTACGATTAAAGTTCACGAAATTAGTATTGCTTCACATCTGTCCCTGGGGCTCAACCTGTGTCCATCAATGGCAGGGGCAACAGGTGCTGACTGATGATTCTGTTGGGGATAAAGTAATGGCTAGCCTTGTGAGGGAACCATGGCCAGTACTGCAGCAACCTCCTTTGTATCTATGAACCTGTGGTCCTATGGAAAACTCAGGTGACATGAATGAAGGCTAGCTGAATGTGTCAAGGGGTATGCATGCAAGGTTACACTGTCTGCCCCTTTGTCCCTCACACACTGTTGCACACATACGCACTTAGGTAAACGTGTACATATACAGCAGTATCTTGGCAATGAAAAGGTCACTGTGTTTATACTCCACCATACTCAGCTGTGGTAACATTAGCAGCTCCCCAGGCTGTACACACACACAGACACCTGAAACAGAAACAGAATAAGTTATATCAGACAACAGTCAGTCAGCAGTACTAACAGCAATAATGCATCATGGCAGAAAGGTGCATACGCTTCAATGTGTACCCATGACAATTGTCAATAGACAGCACCTTACACAGCATAAAATTACTGCACTGTACTGTAGTCACCCTGTGCATAATTAGCATGTGCCTGCATTGTTGGTATGGATAACAGGGATGTGGTACAGGTATCATCACATGCACAGGGTGTGGTGTGGGGTTGCCAAAGGCCTATTCTATGCCATACAGTTGACAACATGTGTGTGTGTGTGTGTGTGTGTGTGTGTCTGGAGAAGTGGTGTTCGACTGGGCCATGGAGAGGAGCTGTGTGTGTCTGGTGGTGACCTGCATGTGATAGTGATGTGTGAGTGTGTGTATGCACACAGTCAAGCCATGTGCTAGTCCTACATGGGGATATGTTGGAGAGCCATGGACTGTACATGTCAGGATGTACAGTTCATCATCTCTGGCCATGGACACGGGAACTGGTTCTGCCAGGGGTATCACTGGCACCACCAGGCACAAGGCCAGATGCGGTACTACTCCCTGATGGTGACTGCTGTCTGCTGGAACTGTGCCCCTCATGGAACTGGCCAGGACCACGTGCCCATGGCCTGCTACATTGTGGTGTGGACAGCACCCTCCCTTCAGTACTGCTGGTGGTACTGCCACTATGGGAGTGTGAATGTGCATGGTCACACGGCCTCTTGGCTGATGTTGTTGCTGACCTACATCCACGTGTCTAATGACCTACTCCCACCACATGCTCAAGCACAGACATCGCATGGTTGAGCACTGACAATGTCTCACCCCACCGTCTATCCACAAAATCAGCAAAATAACATACAACATCACCAATGCCACAGAGGTCATCATGCATGGCAGGAAGTGTTACATCCATGACCCTTAGCATCTGTCTGGTGTACTGTTCAGAATGTGCCTGTACCTCCATGACAGATGAAAACATGTGTCAAGTGACACCAGCTGTGACACCTCTGACAGGGACTTGATGAGCAGCAGTCCTTCTTTGAGCATCCCTGTCAATGCACCTGTTTGGGACCTCGCCAGCTCTCTGGCTATGGCTACTGTCAACAGCCACAGATGCCATAGTCACCACACTAGCCTGTTCAATGCTACCACCCTCTGACTGTCCAATATCTGTGGCTGCTGGGGACTGAGTATGTGTGGGCATACTGACTGTGTGTGGGGACAGTGTGGCTGGAAGTGGGATGTCAACCAATGGTAGCGATCCAGCCCCCAACAACCCCATCTGTGCCTCACTATGACCACCATCATTATGAGAGTCCAATGAGACACTGACATCAGATTGTGAGGGGGAGAGACACCAACCCCCATGTTCACCTATGAGAGGAAGACAAGAAATGTAAATTACTACCTGCACTATAATGTTTTCTGATCCCCCCACACACACACACACAAAAATAACACACTCAGACACACACACACACACACACACACACACACACACACACACACACACACACACACACATACAGGTGAGGTGGCACAAAGGAATTATGCACACCACATTTTCTGACTGATGACAAGCACGACACACAATCAGACCACAACAGACACACTGTGCACAGACCCTCAACAACATGCAGTGCAGTTACGTCCAGTTAATTTTGCTACTACTATACACCTGTGAGATACGTGAGGAGTGGGAGTATGTGATGCACCTTCACCCAACACACAGTGCACCCGTGTACACAATACTAATGTACTCCTGCATAGCACAGTGGCTACACCTATAGAAAAGTACATGCCAATATGTTACAGCATCTGCAAATAGACTCCTGTGATGACCAATGTGATGCACTGCAGTTAACCCCACCACAAGTGAGCATGCACATATTACAATATGGTTACGGGTAACAGTTGTGTGCATGGAAAACTGGCTGCCCTTAACATGCCTAGAGTATTGGTGAGCCACAACAAGACAGTTCCGCACTCACCAGCATCAGGTAGCTGTTCCCCAGCCACACCAGAGGGACCTATGCAGTTGTGAGGGAGAGGTATTGTCAGCACACACACATGTGGCATTGGTACAGGATACTATGTGCATTTCTGAACATGTACACTACAAACTGTGATACTACCCAATTTGCTGAAATTCACAATAGCTGTGCACTTGTGTGGATTACAAAACCCCACCCACAAGTGCAGCTTGACCGGACATATGCATACAGATATGCAAAGACTGACACTATCGATGCTACAGTATTAAAATGATGTCCACTGGGGCCATATCTGGATGCTCCTCAGCTGTTGACTCTGTGCCACCCACCTCCACGACATATGTTGATATAGTTTCCTGGGATGCGGTGGCTGCACCAAGGTTGGCAAGAAACTCTTCCCTGGCTGTCAGTGGAACTTGCATAGGAGGCCCTCCACCTGTGCCAGCACAGTCCCTGGCCACACCTGCAGCCTTTTGCCATGCATTGTGGATGAGGTCAGTGGCACGGTGTTGGACCTGTTCATAGGTACGATCATGCTGGCCCAGGTTGTTCGCCTTCGCTACCAGTTCCACCCACAAGGCAGTGCATTCCTCCAGGCTTTGCTGGCACCTCTCCAACAGTACCCTATGATGGACACAGAGTGCATCAATGATAGCCACAGTCTTGACTTCTGAGAATGCCAGTTGGCATCTGTGGAACATCCCACCTGAAAGACATGTACAAGGAAACACATCACAGGACTGCATACATTGGCCACCATTATGTACAATCCTGCACATCCACTTTTGCTAGCTCTATCCACCACTAACACCCATATCATATCCCTGCCATCTATCAGCACAGTATGTATATATACATATATATAACCCAGAATTAATGGACATGCTCCACCTCAAAAAATCAAAGTCCCTTAGAGCTACACGCTCCAGGGACTTAAACCTCAGCACAAAAATAAATAGGACATGCTGGAGGGACAGATTCATTTCCCAGAGGGTCCCCTCACTCTGGAATAGAATCCCAATTCATGTTAGACCTAGCCCCTCGCTGACCCTCTTCAAGCGAAATCTGGACGCGTGGATGGGAAATTGCAAATTCTCCCCTGGGATCTCTTCTGTGTCCCTGCTAGACAGAGGCATAGTAAACTAATCTTAAAAGTGTACCTTCTGTGACCTACTTTATGGAGGCACAGTAGGCTAATCTAATAAGGAGGTGGAAGCCAAATACACTCTGGCTAGGCTTATAAATGCCCTAGGGCAGATAGCCTAGTATCTACCTATGAACCTATGAACCTATGTGTGTGGGTATTGTCACCATACTGGCTTCACAGCATGCATTGCCCTCTTGATCCTGATGTTTCATGTTCTCCCAATGAGGACTGTTAATGTGCTAGGACAGCTGTTTAATCATAGTCTTACCTCTGGATACGTACCCAGGGAGTGGCGCACTGCAACTGTGGTCCCACTTCACAAAGGCGGTGCCTCCACCGACCCTGGAAATTACCGGCCCATTAGCTTGACAAGCCTTATCTGCAAAGCCATGGAGAGGATCATAATGGACCTCATAAATAAAGACATAGGGAATTTGCAGACTTTGGATCCATCCCAGTTTGGCTTTGTCAAAGGCAGATCATGCCTTTTAAACTTGGTTGACTTTTTCGAAACAGTTACCAAAGCCATTGATGAGGGAAAGGCAGTCCATACAGCCTACCTCGATCTGGCGAAGGCCTTTGATACAATACCCCACTGGTATCATTGAAAACTCATCAGCTTAAATGTTAACCCATACATCACAAGATGGGTTGCAAACTGGCTGAGTGACAGAACCCACAGGGTCAGAGTTGCTGGCGCCATGTCAGACTCAAAGCCTGTCACAAGTGGTGTACCACAGGGCTCAGTCCTGGGCCCACTCTTGTTTGGTATCTACTTTTCCGAAGTACAAGCAAACACAGGAGGGTTATGGCTGACAAAGTTTGCAGATGACTGCAAACTGGCCATAGTAGAAAACACATCTGACACAGATATCCTTCAGAAGGGTCTCACAGAAATGGATAACTGGTGCCAGAGCCATGGCCTAAAGTTAAATGCCAAAAATGCATAGTCATACCCGGGGAAAAACAAGGTTACCCCTAGCTACCAAATAGGTGGCAATCCACTGAGCACAGAAGAAGTTATCAGGGACCTGGGGACCCAGGTTGATAGTAGTCTGTCATTCGACACCCATGTAGCTAAAGTAGTTAGGAAGACCTTCTACATTGCCCACCTTATCATGAAGGGATTCTCATCTAGATCAAGGGAGGTCATAGTCTCTTTATACTCATCACTCATCAGACCAATGATTGAGTACAATGCCCCATTCGGAATGTATCTGACCCGACACTTGCAGCAGCTGGAGAGGCCACAAAAGTTCCTCACCAAAAGGATAAAGGGTCTCAAACATCTGTCCTATGCTGCCCGACTGAAAGAACTCCAGCTCTATTCAGTCACTTACCGCTTGCTCAGAGGTGACCTTTGCCTAACATACAAGGCCATGTCAAACCCAGATTTGATGAATATGCTTCACCTCAAAAAATCTAGATCCGTCAGAGCCACAAGGGCGGAGACTTAAACCTCGACACGGCTATTAATAGGACGTGCTGGAGGGATAGATTCATCACCCAAAGACTCCCTATGCTGTGGAATAAAATCCCGGTATATGTGAGGCAGAGCACCTCGCTGGCCTTGTTCAAGAGAAATCTTGACCAATGGATGGGAGATCGCAGATATACCCCAGGGATTACCTCAGTGTCACTGCTCAACAGAGGCACAGCAAAATAATGGGTATAGTTCCCCATACTAAAGGGGTGGCGTAAGCCACAAAACTATGGGCTAGGCTTGTAAATGCCCTCGGGCAGATAGCCTAGTATGAACCTATGAACCTATGAACCTATGAACCTAATCCTCCAGTCATCATTCATATCAGACAGCACATGCAGCAGCTGGGGACATCACAGAGGTTCCCTACCAGGCTATCAAGCATCTACCGTACACCTATAGGCTATAAGGTCAACCCACTACCCAGTGTCATACATAGTCCTCAGGAGTGACCTCATTCAGGCATGCCAGGCATTCACATATTCCACATTGCTGTAACTGATGCATGAGTGCAAGTCATGCTTCACTCTAACACGCACACATGCGTGCTCGCACACACACACACACACACACACACACACACACACACACACACACACACACACACACACACACAATCTCCACCTGGTGAGTGACCTGGACTGGTCTTGTTGGTGGCTTAGATGTGTGTCCCACACAATCACCTAATGGTGGAATGGATACTGTGTCCACATCAGGCAGAGTAGCTACCTACACCTTTTCAGGCATAACCTGGTCAACTTGATGGTTAACAGCACATACACCCTTAGGATGCCACCTGTGTCCCTGTTGGACAGGACATCAGCTGCTGCCTTACATACACATGGGCTAACATGTGGCTTAGGGATATGGCTGCTCAGGGCCCATAGCCTAGTAACCTCATATGGTACCAGGAATACCATAAATGGCCTGACTGCTGTGACAGACTGTGTTGTTATGTGTCCACACACATCACTGTCATCAACTACTAGGTGTCCCATATGGGCAGCATTACAGTACCATGTCATCCAACCTACATCCCATAAATAGGTGAGTGCTTCTACAGGTGCATGTGGACATTCCTGGAACATCTGAGCTACACAATAACTGAGAGAAGTGGATATATGTTGTAGGGTGAACTTCTCATAGGTCTCTGACATCTGCAGTACCCAGATGTTTGTGGAATGTTTACATGTGCCTGATAGATATAGATTCCCCCCTGCCAGACAAATGTGTATTTCTGGACAGCAGTTGGACAATACATGATGGCTGTCTCCATAGTTTGGTGAATGTGTCTGTGACATGCCAGACCCCTGGGGACACAGTAATGGTACCTTAATATCTGGCACTGTATCCATTCCTTACATTGTATGCTCAGTATGTACATACTACTGCTGAGCCAGTGCCAGCATCCCCCCCCCCCACTACTAGTACCTATAACCGGCTGTCCTGCTACAGGGGCTCACCAGGTATGCTAGCCATAGGTGTCAGGCAATCAGGTGCAGGTGTGGAGTACACACTCACCTAGACAGAGTATGTCAGAAATGGTCAGGGAGACCTGGACAATCTGTGAAATAATCCTGTATGACATTGGCAGACTGAGAGGTGCTCAATGACAGTACATGATGTGATATGCCAGCTGTATCCACCAGTACGTACTGTCCGTGTAATGCCTCTACACTGGCCCAGTCATCAGGGAGCCTCAATCCTCACCACTACCACCAGTGAGAGATGTACACAATGGGAGGATGGCAAGTACACACACAGTAAAGTACTATTACCCTTCAGAGCACACACACAGAGATCACAGTCAGTCTGGGACTGGTTTCTCCCTCCCTCTCTCTCCAGATCCCCAATAACACTCCCCACTGGCACAGCTATATGGTTAACATCTCAAAAGAGCTGCCAAGCCAAAACATCTGTCATCTTCTCTGTCCAACCAGTACTTTGGGTCCCTGCCCAAGGAGCTGATACACACACTTTGAGATTTGATTTATGAATCACACACACACACACACACACACACACACACACACACACACACACACACACACACACACACACACACACACACACACACATAAAACAATCCTGGGAAAGGCTGGCACAGGTTTACTAGCTATGGGCCCTTCTGCCCAGACTTTAAGGAAGTTCTGACTGCCACAATCCAGCTCTTTACCAGCTACTGTAAGGCCCTCACCAAAGAGTGATGAATCCTACTGTGTGATGTGCCTATAAGCAAAATGGTAAGTGTGATCAAGACTGAGGCTATTGGAGTGGGCTGTACAGTGTCACCAAATACATATGCAAGTACTCTAAGAGCTTACTTAGTGCTATACAGACCAGACACAATGATAAGGTTTAAGAATGTTTAATAATAACTAATAAAGGAACAGGATAATACTCAGTCAATTAAGTAACTACACAGTTCAAACTCACAGGGAATAATTTAAGACAACATTGCAGGACAGTCTGAAATAAATACAGCAAACATCTAAAGTCATGGGTTCATAGGTTCATGAGATGATACTATTCTATTTGCCCAGAGGCCCTTATAAACCTAGCCAAGATTTGAACCCATGTTCCTCCAAAGTCAGCACCTGTTTCCCCTGTCCAGCTGGGATACAGGTGGGATCCCAGAGGTGTATTTTCTGTTTCCCATGCAGTCATGCAGGTTCCTCTTAAAGAGGGCTATTGAGGTACTCTGCTAGACATGGAGAGGGAGTGTATTCCATAGATGGTGGAGTCTTTAGGACACCAATCTATCTCACCAACAAGTACTATTCATGCCACAGACCAGGTCAAGGCCTTGCATGCAGGTTACATGGGTGGGGTTTGTCTTACAGATATGCAGCATCTCCATCAAGGCTGGGTTGGAAATGGCCTAGTATGGCAGACACAGGTCACCTATGATCAGTCTGTATGAGACTGAGTATAGGGACAGGGCTTTTAACCTATCTGTATAGGACACATGTTTCAGACCATGAATTTTACTGGTCAGGAACCTCTGTGGTCTTTGCAACTGCTGCATGTGCTTGGTAAGGTACATGCCAAAGGGGGCATTGTACTCAATAATGGGTCTGATATGGGAGGAGTACAGGTATGTTATGACCTCCTTGTTCCTGTATGACATACCCTTATTTATGAAATGGTCCATGTAGAAAACCTTCCGTACAACAGAGGCAATGTGGTGGTCAAATGTCAGGTTGCTATCAACCTGGGTGCCCAAGTCCCTCATGACTAATTGCATGCTTAGTACATTGTTATTACCACCATAATTAGTGGGGATGACATTTTCCCCAAAGGAGATAATGATGCATTTATTGGCATTCCATTTGAGAATGCTTCTGACACCAGTCATTAGTTTTGGTAAGAGCTTTTGGGAGGATGTTCACATCACTAGGGGAATGTAAGAGGGTGCCCAGCTTGCAGTCATCTGCATACTTGGTGAGCCAGAGACCACTGGTTTTGTCTTGCACCTCAAGGAAGTATATGCCAAACAGTAGAGGCCCCAAGACCAATCCTTGGGGTACACCTCTCATTACGGGTCTACTTAGAGGTGTCTTCCCCTACTTTGACTGAGTGGGTTCTATCAGTGAGCCAGTTACCTACCAATCTGGTGACATACAGGTTGATGCCTAGTTGGGAAGATGTATGTATTATGGCTGAGTGGGGAATAGTGTCAAAGGCTTTGGTTAGGTCAAGGTAGGCAGTATTCACCGTCTTTCCCTCTTCCATGACTTTGGTGACTGTTTTGAAGACGTCAACCACATTTAACAGGCCTGATCTCCCTTTGACAATACCAAACTGTGTGGGGCCAAGTGTTTGGAGGTTGCTGATGTCCCTGTTTATAAGGTCCACAATAATGTGCTCCATGGCCTTGCAGATCAGGCTAGTTAGGCTGATGGGCCTATAATTGCTTGGGTCAGTGGGCATTCCACCTTTGTGTAGAGGGATAACAGTGGCGGTCCTCCATTCTGCTGGGATGAAGCTAGTGCTCAGGCTTTGGTTGAATAGGGTGTCTAATGGGGCTGAGAGCTCATGCCTGAGTTCATGTAGGATAAAGCCAGGGATGTTATCAGGTCCCATGGAGACTTTATTTTTTACCTTTGATAGGGCATTAAGGACCTGCTCTATGATGATGAGGGGAGGGCTGGGGCTGAGGATGTCCTGGTTTACTGATGGGGGACAGGGGGGTGAGGTTTTCACTGAACCTGTCTGCCAGCAGGCTGGCTATATGTATGTCATTTGAGTATGTGGTGTTGTTGACCACCAGTTTACAGATGATTTGGATGTTGCCTTTGAGATTGTGGTCATATGTGAAGAAGGCCTTATGATTGTCCTTGGTGGATGTCGGCAATTTAGACTTGAAGTTAGCCTTAGAGGATTACACCACTGACCTTATTTGCTTGTTCAGAAAAAGGAGAGATTGCTACCAACTTGGCACCTGCACCTTCTTGGCCCTGGACAGCAATTTTACCTTCTGTTATAGAGTTTGTTCATTGCTGCTGTCCACAGACAGGTTTACTCTTCCTTGAGGCAGACGATCAGGTCCTGTCAGGTATTGCTGAGTCCATACAGCTATGTAGGTGATCATATAGTTATTTGGTGTAGGTTTGGACATTACTGCTAGTTCCAACTGAAGGGGTGGTGGCTGTGAAGCTGCTTGTACCTGCTCTGAGGAGATTGTAGTCAGCTTTGGAAAAATGTTTTTGTTTGACGCTGACAAGGGGGGGGGTCAGGGGAGATGGTGACTTCAAAAGTGATCACTTTATGGTCAGATTTTACCAAGGAGGATGACACTGTAGGAGTGCTACAGTGGCTACACATGTTGGTTAGTACCAGGTACAGGATATTTTCACCTGCCATAGTGGTGTTGACCAGCTGATTCAATGCATTGGCATTGACAAAGCCAAGGAATCTCTGGCCATTCATGTTTGGTTAGAATAGTTTTTGCACTCTATGGTTGGGTAGTTAAAGTCACCCAGGATCAGGGTAGAGGGTTGAATCTTGTTGGATTCTAGTACATCCAGATAGGTGGAGTGGGTGTCCTGAGTCATGGTTGGGGGTTTGTAGCTAGCTATGATTTGAATAGGTGTTTTGTCAACAGTTAACTGCACTTGGAGTGTCTCCTGTGTGTCATACCATTTGACCAGCTTGGAGGTGTGTATGTCTATAATAAATATTGACACTATCACCTCCTTCAGCTTTATAGCCCCCCATTTGGGGTCTGAAAGTATGGTAGAATGAGTAACCTGGCAAGGTTAGGGTGCTCCCAACAGCTTTGAGTCTAGTTTCAGTGACTGCACAAATGTCAGCATCCTTCAGGGCAAGGAATGCTTGCAATGACTGCAGTTTCAAGCTAAGACTCCTAGCATTTAGCAGCATGACCTTTAAATATCATTTATAAGATGTTTTCATGCTGATAATTTTGTGTTCATGACTTTGCCTAAAAAAAGGTACTATGGGGGAGGCAAGAGACTTTCCCAGAAGCCTAAAGCCCAGGGGAGACTGATGAAGGACATCTCTGGCAAAGCATTGTGGTCTGTCAATCATGTACTGGCTTGTGACTGAAACAGCAAGGATTCTAGGTTCTTAATGTGACTGCATCTCTTACATATTGTGTTCCTAGGTGGTAGTAGTAGATGGTAGGCTGTGTACATAAGGCAGTTGCAACACTGTCTCAGGATTCCCATATCAACCAGAGTAGCAGGGGAAAGCACAGGAAATTGTCCGTCCTTGGTTATCAGAATCTGTGGAAGAGAGATCAGGGATAGTAGAGTGGGTCTTATCTGAGGATAGCACCTATAGGTGTGAGTATGGCTGAATAAAATCAAAACAGTAGCTGCAGGTGAGGGCCTCACTCACACAGGAGTGCTGGTAAGGGAATAAAATGCAACTTAAATACCTTGCAGAGGGTTAAAACAGCACACAAGCACAAACCAACACACATGCTGGGTTTAAATACCACAAATACGAAGGTAAAATAGAAATGCTGGGACTGGCCAATCAACCCTTGTACTTGAGCTCTTAGCTCAACACCCTATGCCACACCAGTTCCACCCAGTTCCCTTACTCCCAGTAAGTGCAGACAGGACCTGGCCAACACAAGATGGTGTAGCAGGAAACACAGGAATCACAGAAACAGATGTGAATACAGCAAAACCTGTAACTAGACTATGCTAAAGATATTTAAACTCTGTTTAGGTCAGTGTAACACAGGTGAACAAAGACACACTTACATATAACAGTAGCAAACAAGAGCAAACAGATTTAAACAGATTAACCAATTCACCAATAATAAAGCTCAAAGCTGAGCCCTATTCTAGCAGCATTCATTCACACAGGTTCTAACTGCACACTCTTGCCACTAGGCTGCAGGGGAACCCTCTCCTGAAAAGATGGTCTGGATTAGTGCTCAAGTTATACAAACAAAGCTAGATTCAGCAGGTCAAGATGTAGTCTATGCTTCAGCAAACAAGGCATACTAATGTCAGAAAGAAGCAGTTCACATAAGCAGTCACAATAAGCCTTTAACCAGCAATTGCCGGCTAAGAGCATACTCTACCCTCTCCTCCCACAACAGTGCAGACCCCAAACCTTCTTAATGTAAAATAACTGGCCTGAAAGACAAGTGCTTAAACCAGAACTAAGACAATATTAGAATAACAGACACTAATCTTCAACCACCATCTCCCAACTTAGAAGGATGTAGACTACTTCTCCTGCTGCAAGAGTAAAGACCACAAACCTTCTTAATGTAAAACAACTGGCCTGAAGCCCATGTGCTTAAAGCAAAAGGCTTAGAATAACAGTTACAATGACATCAGGCTACTAACAAACAGTAATAAATGCAGCAGAATAAGTGTGAGTCATTTTAAGAACAGGCAGCAAAAGCAAATTAAAGTAATAAAGTAAGAAGAAACACAAATGCAGTAAAATGTTTTTTGTTTTTAGTTTAAGTGGGAAGGGATGACACACGATAATTTCAGGTTGAGAAATTAAGGGGGGTGGGCCTTCTCAAATGATCTCTGTCTACTCAGTAGGATAAGCTGATGAGATGGGACTGGGAGGGGTGTCCAAAATGAGATTTATAGTAGGGGCAGCTCACTCAAAAGCCAACAAATATAAGAACACAACAAAGGGGAACTCTTAAAACTCAACAGAACAAAAAACTTAAAACCAAACAAATGTAATAATAGACTAAGATACAAAATAGAAATGATCAAAGCTTAAATAAAGAGCTTCAAATCAACATTAAATGCAGAGATGACTGATAGATCAATGCAGACCACACAAACATCACAGATATACTATATTTCCATCTATATGTAAATGAATTTACATTTGTCTAGTTCCTTAATATTAGCAAGGCAAATGCAGATGAATGGATGTTGTCAGATACAAAGAGACATACGACATGCAAAGGTCTTTCTGTGCGACAGGTCTGAAAGTAATAATCCACATTAATGTACTCTGTCTGATGACTGTGTAGAAGTGGAAGTCATAACACATTTAAACAATTTTATATGTTCAACCTAATAATTATTTATGTTTCAAGACAATACTAAAACATGTAGCTGTAGACATTTATTTTTGCTTGCTGCACTGAAACTCAGATAACACATTTGTTAAACAAGTTCAGCTTATTTACTTTATGTTTTTCTACTTATGTTTGTATGTTTGAGGCTTCCAGCTTCTACTATTAATAAATGCATTTGCACAGGTAATACTTGATAAACATTTCTGTTCTTTGGCAGTACAGCACACTATGTTTACACTCTTGAAAGTCAGTCATACCTCTCAGCCTCTTAGAGCAAGACATCTGGACAGAGGCACAAATAAAGTGGGGGGGGGGGCAAAGGCCCACAAATAGTGACACTTTATAAATATTGCACTTACACACTTAGTTGATAGAATACCAGGTTTTGCATTCACATGAATACTCTGAAGGTATGGCATCTGACATTCAAATGTATGGTATTATTTTCTGACTTCAGTCTTTAATGATTTGCCAGACAAAACACAAATGTATGTGAAAATGACTACAAATATGAGGCAAACATGTGGTCAGTCTTCAAAGCCTGGATAGTTGAGAGGTATGAGCTCAGTATATAACATACAGTACAGCACACACTTCTGCACCAATTGTTTAATATCCGCATAACATATATAGGTCTCTTACATTTGTAAGACAAGCATATGAAGCATAGTAATATTCACAAATTACATATGAATATTTACAACATCCCAGCTAGCTGGGCTGGCAGTGTCACAGGCAGTATTGTACAACAGACAATTCAGTAGTACTCATATGTGAGCTGACCATTACTGGGGTGACTCAGGGGCCAGAGCTGTGACCTATGTTACTGCAGACAGAGCCATCAGGGATGGCCATAGTTGCTGGACAGCGCACTAACTGCAACATGTCAGTCGAGGAAGTCTTGTTGAGACCTACTGCTTAAATTCCTATTTCCCATGACTGCATCCCCCATCTGCATTCCGTTACATGCTTAATTATATGACATACCTGGTATACTGCTGTACTCCTTTGTTAGATGAAATCCACAAGTATTGCTGTCAAGATTTACTGTCTGTCTTCCTGAAAAAAAGTATCAGACCTGTTTAGCATAGGCAGCAGCCTGCCTTTTTTAGGTAATGCTCATGAGAAAGTGATGGCCTGTGCACCAGTCTGTGTCTTCCACTTGCTAGCTGCATCCATAACAGCTGTGTTGCCTTTCCATTAGTCAGTGGCATGACGACACAGTGCTATAATTCAATTCTTCATGTGGGCCTTGCCCCTTTTCCTGGTCTGTGAGGAGGATATTGTGGAGGTGTGGGAACTACAGAATCACAGAGGGTAGGGGGAAATACAGTCCACTGTTTGGCTTGATGTGTTATGTCCACAGCTTTGCATGCTGCGTCTGCATTCCTGTCAACTTCTTACACATGAATTCTGGACAAAGCCCAACAAAATGAGGGGACAAAGGCCCAAAAGATAGGGGCAGATTTTAATTATTGCTGTGACGAACTTAGCAAATTGCTAGAGTAACAGGGTTTGTTTCAATATACATTTTTCTGAAGGATTTGAAGTCTGAAACTGAAATATATATGATTATTTAGTGACTTAATTCCTCATATCATCCCAGTGACTTACCAGAAAACCACACAATTTTATGAGGAGCAGGCCAAAAATATGAGCCAAAACTCTGGACATTCTGTGGAAATCTGTACAGTTAAGAGGTATGTATGTCTGGCCATTGTTATCAGACTTTCAGATTCTGTAACAGTGTACTGTGTAAATGTGTGTTGGGCTGAGTAAGGATACAGGCAGATGTGAGTGTCATAGCTCCTTTTCTAGCTGACTGTACATGCTGCTACAGTTGATGCTGGCCTATCAGCTTTGAATGTTTGTAGGAGCAGACTGAGACATGTCCCTTAAAACCTCAACATTCCAAGTACACTGTGTTTTGGGCCAGTATATATAGTAATGTGTGACTGAGAATCAGGATATGTTTGTAAAAGCAGTCATTATACTCCAGAGGTCAGTTGGTTTACTGGTATGTTGCTCTGACTGTAGTGCAAATGGTTCTGGGTTCAAAATTTTGTACCATACCTCTCAAGTGTACAGAATTTTGCAGAATGTCCAGATTTTTGTCACTTTTTTCTAGTATGTTTCTCATAAAATTGCAATTTTCTGGCAAATCATTGAGGTTTGACATCTGAAAATAATGAAGAAAACATTTGAGTTTCTGACTTCATATCCTTCAGAAAATTCACGCTAATGCAAAATCTGTTATTCTATTAACTTTCTAGGTTTGTAAGAGCAATATTTACAAAGTGTCCCTATTTTTGGGCCTTTGTCCCCTCATTATCTGTGACTTTCTCCAGATTTCTTGCTCTAAGAAGTTGAGAGGTATGTTTTTCACCAATGACTTTTTTACCCTAAAGTTACATCCCTGTAGTGCATGGTATATTTGCAAATGCATCAGTAATTCTCCAGACCTGATTTGGTGTAGTGGTGTGTTGCTCTGACTGTAGTTCAGAAGGTCCTTGGCAGTGATGTTAAATGACTGTAATGTATGATATATTTACAAAAGCATTAGTAATTCTCACAGCTCCTATGGTATAGTGGTACATTACTGTGACTCAAGTGCACATGGTCTTGGTTTTGAGACCTGGGAGGGCTGGTTATTTTGTTACAGGGCAGAACAGTGGCTGCATGAGATAGGGTGATTAAAGCAGTTTTAAGCAGATTTGCACGATGCACTCCGATGCCAAGAGGTGCTTTGGTCCCCTTAGCTTCACTTAGCACCACTTATTCCCACTTAAACCCACACTATTTCCAAAAAAGAAAAGAAAAAAGGGGTGATAGGAAAGTGGTGAAATGGGGGCAAGCAGGGGGAAAAACATTATGAAAGGCAGCTATGGATGTGCAGGATGGGTGTAGGAAAGGACCATAGCTCTCCATTTTTTGTGCAGCAACAGCTGTGCATGATGTGGCCAATTTGGAATTCAGAGCCTCACACCCCACAGGGAGGGGTGTGGGTGACATACATTCGTTGAGTAATTGAAGGGTAACTTGATTAACGTCAGTGGACGTGGGGGTGAAATGGAGAGCTATATACTGGATGTGACTTTTTTGGGGGGAATAGATGCCCCCCCTTTTTTAAGGTGAGAGTGGTATGTTGGGAAAGGGTTGTAGGTACATTTGGGGAGGTAAGTTAGATAGAAGAGGTTGTTTTGCAAACTGACAAGACAGACAAAACAGCAGACAGGGGCATGTATAACACATGAAGGGGATAAACACCTTGGACGGGGAGGGTGTTTGGGAATCAGAGGACCATATGCCCTCAGATGGAAACAGTGGGAGTGAGGTCCCCACCCATGGGCAGTCACCACTGCCCCTTCATGGCCCCAAAGGTAGCTGTGCTGGGGGCTGGATGATGGGGCCAGCCTGCCCCTCAAGGTGCACCAGTCTGCCCTCTATCTGGCACAGGCAAACATCCAAGTCTTGATGGATAACCGTGTGCACCAACCGTGGAAATTGTTGTGGGGTGACAGGGACCTCTCCGCGCCCGCAGCCAGAGGGAGGACAAGCCCTGTCCCCTGAGGTGGTTCCACCCAAGGGTAGTGCAGGACCAGCAGAGGAGGCAGCACCACGTTGGGTCCCAGATGTGCTGTGACCTGGTGCCACAGTCAGATAAGGTGGGATAGGCAGATATGCTGGGATCTGTCTACCCATACATGCTATGATGTTGAGGTATTTCAAAGTGTATTGGTTAATCATGAACAGGACATTTCAACATTATTAATAACAGCATGCATGGGTGTTGCAATGAACCCAGAATGATAGAATTGGAAAAATTGCATGGAAAACAGAACACATGCATAAATGGAATAACAGTCAATATTGTAACAGCATGTCAGAGACAATTATGGCAACAGGCCACTGACAATGGAATTTGAACAAGGTATGTTAGTAGGCAACCATTTAAATATATGAACAATAATAGAACATAAGTCCCAACATTAGGTTTTGAGAGCAACATACTGTAGTATATGAATAATCATTATTGATGCAGATAAGGGATCTGTAGGAGAAAAACAGTCCATTAACAACTGTATCAGCTATATTTTTCACAACAGTACTGCTCAATACTCTACAGGTCTGCCCTCACTTTACATCTACCTGAGGCCTATAGCTACTGTAGCATGTACATACCTGTTAATCACCAAAATTGACAAGAAAACCAAAACTGCTTAATCCGCTGACAGCCACAGAGAAACAAAAATCATGAAGCCGGATAAAGGGGGAGGGGCAGTTATCATGGACCGACATGATTACAGTAGAAGAATGGAGAATGTATTAGATACTTCCACTTATGAAAAAGTGTCTCTTAATCAGTTAAATGGAGCATACAAAAAATAATGAACAGTTGAATGATATTATTTTAGAAAGAAGAATTGATTTAGATCTATACAATTATTTAAATATCACAACAGCTAAAGTCCCAACCGTACCATCATTCCCAAAGTTAACATTGCACGGTGGATTTCTAAAGACACAAAAGCAAAAATCACACTTAGAAACAAAGCGTGGGCCACCTCCTGAACAACAAAAACCCCACTTGATCAACTTAGATTTAGACAGCTAAGAAATGACACCAAAACATCTATAACCTTAGATAAAAAGAACTACTACTGCCATTTATGACAAAAACACCAAAATAAACCTCAGAAGTTCTGGGCAGGACTAAACAAACTCCTCCACCCAGGCCAGACCGCCACCCCACCCCCCTCAGCCTCCAAACAAAAATCCTCTGAAGACATTGCTAACACCTTTAACACCTTTTTCACAGAGACTCTCCAATCTCTGGCCAGCCAAATCACTCCAAATGAATCTAATCCAAGTTCATCCTCTACCAATACCCAAGCATCATTTAGCTCCCAACCTGTTCCTACCCAACTCATTATGATCCTACTTAAGAAACTAAGACCCACAACTCTGGCTGCGGATCTCCTCCCTGCAGACTACTAACAAAAGGCTGCAGATGCTATATCATACCCTGTCTCTATCCTGATTAACTAGACTATATCTGAAGCCACCATCCCCACCATATGGAAAATCTCCCATGTCATACCTCTTCATAAGGGAGGTTGTTCCATTGAACTGTCAAACTACAGGCCTATAGCAATTTTGTCACCACTAGCTAAAATTATGGAGAAGTGTGTACACATACAGCTCATGCACTATCTCACCCAGAACAAACTATTGTCCAACACTCAGCATGGCTTTAGGCCAAACCACAGCACTACATCAGCCCTCCTCTCTTTTTCTAATGTTATAAATCACAATTGAAACACAACAAACTATCCTCTGCACTCTTTCTAGATCTTTCCAAGGCCTTTGATATGGTCGACCATAAAATGCTTATGAACACCTTGAAGGCCTTTACTTTAAAACAATCAAGCACTCCAATGGTTTGAATCTTATCTACAGGGCAGGAAACAGGCAGTCCTTTGGCAGGATAAGTTATCATTGTGCCTCCCCATCACACTAGAAGTCCCCCAGGGCTCCATATTAGGACCTCTTCTTTTCTCTGTCTTTATCAATGACTTTCACACAGTCATCCCAGATGCTACCTGCATTCAATATGTGGATGACTCCACTCTGATTTGTTCCACAACCTCCCCAGCAAGCCTACTCATGTTAACCCAAAACACCTTCAACACAGTAGAAAATTGGCTTTCAAACTAAAGTCTGATCCTAAACTCCAATAAAACTAAGCTGCTTCTCTTCTCCGCTACATGCAGGACTCCACCACCACCCTTCTACATAACAGAAAATAATGGCACCATCATCACCCTGGAAGCCCAAACCAAACTATTAGGTGTCATAGTCAATAAGAACCTCAGGTTTGACAAACACATCAATCAAACTATAAAAACTATCTATAAAAAACAAGGTTCTCTTTTACAGGATCAAATCATTCCTCACCCCACTTGCTAGAACCGCAATTGCCCAATCCCAGCTACTATCAACCCTTCTTTATGCCTCACCTCTTTTCTCCAACTTGAACAAAACAGATCTTAATAAATTATCATCCTGCTATAACCAGATTGCTAGATTTGCTACTGGCATACCCTACCAGACTCACCAGTGCCTCAACCTAAATCTCTTAGGATGGGTGGAACTGCCTTACCTACTGCAGTTCAATCAACTCATAGTAGCCCATAAAGTTCTTTACTGGCCAGAAAATACACCTGCACTAAACATATAATCAGCCCCTACAGTAACAACCACCCACTCCGCTCATCCACCAGACTCCTAGTTCAAATGGTCAAATCCAACCACTCTGCTTGAGACTCGCTATTTGCCAACTCTGTTGGTAAAACGTGGAACTCACTTCCAGCAGACCTGACTTTAGAACCATCGCTAACCTTATTCAAAACCAAATTCAAGAACTACCTCAAAATACACTGGTTATGTCCTTGCTCTAACCCTGACTAGTGTTCTCTCTATTTCTTTTGCCTCCATTTTTAGAAATAGTTTTTTTTTTCTTCATACCAGGAAGGGTAAACTGAATAAACTGCCACTCATTGTGTCATTATCCTGAATGTTAATATGCACATATTATCTCCATTTAATACTTGTACTGCTCAAGTCTGCAACATGTATTTAGCTACTTTTTACTAAAAGTTCTTTGTGTGTATGTACGTAACTACTATTTATTAAAAGTTTCTTTATGTGTATTATGAACCTTGGAGCTTTTCTCCCCGGGCCTTTGCTGAAAATGGACATATATCCAGTTGGACTATCCCGGTTATCAAATGTTAAATAGAATAAATAAAAATAAATTTTTTGGAGTCCCCAAAATCCACAAGAGCATTTATGATCCACCCATGCACCCCAGTGTGGATGGTAGGGACCCCATTACATCTGCATGTGCAAAATACTTAGATTATGAATTCAAAAATATATTGAAAAAAGAAAAACATATTTGCAAGGACTCTTGGGCATTTCTAGAACATATCAACAACACTCAGTATAAGGAGGAAGATATTTTAGCTCCTACAGATGAGTTGTAGACTGTCATCCCCCAAAACATAGGTTTAGAATGGGTCAATGAGATGTATAAACATCGTACAACAAAAGAAAAAATCAATTTATTAGAACTCGTGCTCAATAATAATTGTACATCATTCAATGGCCAATGTTATTTATTAAAAAAAAAAAAAAAAGGTATAGCAAAGGGATCCCCTTGTTGAGGAGCCTATGCAAATTTGGTCATGACCCATTGGGAGGATGAGTTTGTTTTCAAATCCAAACATCAACAAAAATCAAAACATATTTTCACTTTCAAGATGATATAAGTGTAATTTGGAGTGGTAACCTTGAATCTTTAACAAATTTTATAGAGTACATAAATGATACCACAACATTTTTGGAATTGACTACGAACATCAGTATTGATTTCATGACATATCTAGATGTCCATTTAATAAAGGACAGGATAAATAATCAATATATTTTGTGCAGTCATAGAAGAGAAACATATTGCAATTGTTTTCTCCATTACATGAGCTCGCACCCACATCACCAAAAAAAAATCAGTTGTGAATGGGCAGCTCGTTTGAGCTGCACATATGATCACTACGGAACATGATTTCTTGTTTGAATGTGAAAATTTAAAATCTATGTTCTCTAATAGAGCATATCCAGATACAATAATACAAGAGTTGATGGATAAAGTCACCACTAAAAGAGAAACAGATAATTTCAAACCAATTTTGAGAGAAAAAGTCAATGTTCAACATGAGGTTCAATTAGAAACCAATGGTAATGATGTGGGTGATATTGCACTAATAATCCTGTAGCTACATTTCTTAACAAAGGGAACAATGCTTTGAGAAGTGATACTATTAGTTCAGCACAAAGTGATAATTATATGAAAGCTTTTATTACTACATACTCTGAGGACAGCAACATTGTTAAAGGTATTTTAATAAAACATTGGCCAATACTGGCAGAAGATGGGTACATTAAAACAAAGTAGGAATTGAACTACATGTAGTATATCATAAAGGAAGACATTTGAAAAAGTTATCTAGTAACAATAGGCAGAACATCCATGGAATAAAAGGGATGGCTCATTGAGGAACATGTAGGTGGTGTCATAAAATATCCCTTATAAATTCCTTTACAGTAAGACAGACATCTTACAAAATAAAAGGAAAATATAACTGCAACACCAAAGCTATAGTATATTTAGCACAGTGCAACTCCTGTTCCGTCTTTTATGTCAGTAAAACCAAAAGGAGGCTGGTACAAAGAATTTATGAACATGAATATGCCATCAGGAAGATAAATTTAGTTAATTCTCTTGCAAAGCATGTTCACGAATATCCAGGACATGGTTTCAAATATGCAGTTATTGATAATGTTCAACTTGATAACATGTCCCCTTGGATGGCATTATTAGAGAAGAGAGAGTTAGTATGGCAGATTAGGTTACAGGCTGACACCTGGCCAGGTTTGAATGAATGTACCTCAATCACCCTATTGTTAAAACTTAAAACATTAGAGCGAAAGAAATTATAACATTTCTGTTAATTAATAGTTTTAACTTTTTAGCTATATTTTGTATTTGTCAATTTATTCATAATTTGAAAATCAGTGGTTTTAAGGTAGTGAATATTAGTGTTTTAAAGCATGTTCAGTAACCAATTTATGTAATAGGAAGGGTTTATTGTTTCTATAGGAAACTGAAGGTTCGGGCCAATCAGAACTGAGATGGCATTATTTAAATGTAAGAAAACTTTATGTAAAATGTCTGATTAAGTTTGATTACCTGTTCAATGAAAGCATTTACATTTATTTGTTTTAAAGCAGTGTAAATAGTACATAGTTATAATTTTAAGGTGCTCTTAATAAATTTCTTAATTTTCCTTCCACTTGGTTTTGTTTCTCTGTGGCTGACAGCAGATATACCTGTTAATCTGTCAACCTGGAATGCTATGGGGCAAGCCTTGACCATTCTAGGTACATGAGTATAGGGAACTCGTACATGACAGGGTTACATATATGACTAACAAGGTGTACCCTGCACTGATATTGTGGGAATGTGCTAATGGCATACTTGTACTCAATTTATATCTGTGTCCAAAGTTATTGGCAATAATGATCACTAGCCATGACAGCGTGACACTTGAGAGACATGTATCGGGAAGAGTGCATGGTGTATACACCTATCCTGCT
This sequence comes from Protopterus annectens, assembly GCF_019279795.1. NCBI lineage: Eukaryota > Metazoa > Chordata > Ceratodontiformes > Protopteridae > Protopterus > Protopterus annectens. The sequence continues at coordinate 512,194,438 of NC_056737.1, read as the reverse complement.
GTCCTTTGTAGGCAAGGGGTTGGATAGTGGAACATTTGTACACAGTTTATTAGTATACCCTTCATACACCTAATACAAACATTTCTTTACCTGTGAGCCCTGTGGAGAAAATATCTGTTAACACTACCTAAATGTTTCTACAAACACTCAGGATTACCTGCGTGTAACTAGAAATACATCTTCATATCAGTCTCCAGATTCAAACCACGATCTGTGTGTGCAGAATTTAATAACATATATTTATTTCTTATCACACTGAGCTACTGGGGCACTACTGTCTGATGCTTAACTGATTTGTGCCTAAATCTCAGTTGGCTACACAGTCTAACCTTGTAATATAAGTGGAGTGTCACAGAAGACTGTAGTGACAGTTGAACATACATGCCCGGGATTAATGGATGATAGAGAGTGAACTGTGTATTAATACTTTGAATGCAGGTGTATACATTTAACCCCTAGTGGATGTGAATATATATGATCTGTACAGACCATGGCAGGGTGCTATGTTGCATACCTTACCCATATACATTTGCACATCACATATTTGTAGACTCCACCCATTACAGTGTCATACTTGCCTGCATCAGCATACCTACAATTAGGAATACATGCAGCTGAAATGCAAATGTTAACACAAGACAATTCTGCAGGGATCACTGTCTAATATATTACATATTACTTTTCAAGGCTCAGATCTTAGTGCAGAACACATATCAAATTTCCTTTTATTTTGTCTTACAGCTCCACATCTACAGTTTAGCATAACAGCTACTTAGCAGACAAACCTCAGTGAGTTAATGCTCTCATAACCATATTTGTTGTGTAGCACCTGTACACTTGTATTTCTTCAATAACAGACCAGATTAAACACAACAGTATTTTGGAATAAGCTTCATTGTGGATAACATGACACACTGGTTTATTACAGTCTAACTTCTACATTCAGTCGTACTGCATATCCTGTAGAGGAAGAATGTATGTCAGTTATTACTTTCACAGCAGCAAGCACTGTATAGTTTATTAACAGATGCATTCCTAAACAGTTTTACTACAGTATTGGCTTCCTTTCATCAGTAGTAGCTTGTTTGCTGCCTTCATCTGTATTACACAGTACCTGGCTTTGGTTACTTATATGAATGTTCATAGGTTCATAGATTCATAGGTAGGTACTTGGCTATCAGCCTAAAGGCCTATGTAAGCCTAGCCAACAAGGTTTTCTGGCTTATGTCACCCAAGAAAGTTATTTTCCTGTGCCACTGTAGAGCAGAGACACAGAAGTGATCCCCGGGGTGTATTTCCTATTCACCATCCATGCTGGTTTAACAACACATTTATTCAGTACACTCAGAGCACACTATACCTAACTTTCTTATTTATTGGAATATATATATATATATATATATATATATATATATATATATATATATATAGCAAGATATATATAGCAAGATAAATCTGTAGTCACCACACAATCACCACAGTTTCAGCAGTTGCCCGGCATGGGCCTCGATGATTTGGGCCTTCTCCTCTGCAGCTGTGGAGGGAAAACACACCATTATGCATACCTGTCTATCAGATATTCATACTACAATTTGATAAAGCAACAGGTCAAATACTTACAAACTTATGGGGCACTCTGGCCCCGAGCATCTTGGATCCATTGGCCCAAGAGAGCCCCCTTTCTCCATTTGAAGTCATCATAACCTGCTCACCAGTGCGGGTGAAGCCAGTGGCATTGTTGAATTCAATTGCCAGATGGTCCCAGGCCTCAGCCTTGTATTCTGAGCCCTAGTACTGGCCCTGCAGCAGTCTGATGTCATGGTTCTTTACAAGGAGCCAAGCCATGACACTGGTAAAAATATGGCAGAAAGCACGGTCCTTCACCAGACCCTCCCATAGCTCCTACAGGGATCAAACTCAAATAGGTTCTGCCTATATTCCTGCCTGTGTGGTTTAAATAAAGCCATATTCTCGCCCCTTGCTGTAATTGGACCAGTTTCAAAAATGCTGAGCAAAGCTCAGCAGTGCGCAAATCCACTTAGGTGAGCTGAATACAGCTTAGAATGGGACTTCTTAGCAATGCTCAAACCAGCTAAGTGGAGCTAAGCACTGCTATGTATTGTTCAGCAGATCTGTTTAAGCATTGCTTAGCTTGTCTTAGCAGTGCTTAACACAACTGAGCTAAAGGCAAGCAACAGTTTTCATTTAAAAAAAAATAATAATTGTATATTAATTACTCATTACTGACATATTATTAAGTGTATATATTTTACTTTACATGATGCCCCCTATGTGCTTTGATTACATTACCTTAGGATGTGACTGTATAGGACACTTGTCTTTAAATAGGGGATTTCATATAATATCTCCACTGACACTGGCATTTTGGACCAGCTACACTACTCTGGTTAACAAATATCAATTACTACATCATTAAATAAAATAAAAAATAAGTTTACAATGCTTTCCCATGTAAAAGCTGAATGGCCTATGTTGGTATTCCAACCGTGCACCTACTATACTTTAAGCCAGAGTCAAGAGTGAAGATTTCAGCTATACATTTATATATAGCTCTTTCATGACATTTAAGCACTGCTGAGCAAAACACAGTGGTGTGCAAACCCAAACTTCAAATACAATGAAAAAAAAAGAAAACCGTTTTATATATATATATATATATATATATATATATATATATATATATATATATATATATATCACATATAAGCATGTCAGTTTCATGCCACATACTCTTCATGAAAATCCATGCTAATGCAAAACCTGTCATTCTATCATCTTTCTAAGTTTGTAAGAGCAATATTTAAAAACTGTCCCCCTATTTCTGGGCTTTTGTCCCACTTTTAGGAATGGCTTTGTCCAGACTTCTTGCTCTGAGAGGTTGAGAAGTGTGTGTCTGAGGACACTATTTTATTGTAAAGTGCCGTACCGCACTTTCACAATGCAAGGGGTGTGTTACAGTTCCTGTCCCACCCCCCTGCATTACATTACATTCAGATACTCTTTTCAGTATCCACGGACATTGAAGGGATTGCAAAGTGCTGTGCAGTACTTTCACAATGCAGGGGGCGTGTCACAGTACTTGTCAAACACCCCCTGCATTAAATTCATACCACATTACTGTTTTCAATGTCCGCTGGCACTGTTTCCTTTTGTAAAGTGCCATACAGCACTTTGACAGTGCAGGGGGCATGTTACAGATCTGCAGGCACTGTAACACACCCTAGCACTTATTCAGTATTCATGTCCATGGCTCTATCTCAGTAGCATGCCTTCATTAATATGTAGGGCGTGCTGCCAAGAGAGAGATGCGGACATGGACACCATTCACTCCGTGTAGGAATAACACTATTCCTACATGGAGTTTATTGAATCCAGGCCTGTATTTGTTCACTAAGTCTCAAAATTCATTTCCAACCCTAAGTAACACAAGAGTTCTCAGTGCCACAAACTTTAAATAAGCAACATTATGACTAAAATAAATACACAACTTTCATTCAATATAGTTTATTTATTACTTTATTACTTTGAATTTTTAAGGGACTCTGAGTATGTGAAAAGGTGTTAGGGTTTACAAAAGAAGTACTCATGGTTTCATTGGCAGGTAAAATGTGTGCTATAAGCAAGGCCTAGGTCCTAGGGGAATGATAGCAGAAATGCAAAAGATGAAAATGCAGGTTGGGAATATAATGTCTTCTACCACCAGATGCACTAATGAAAAGGACATGCATGCAAACGAGTAGTGAGGAGATGTACTGCTTCCTGATGCTTCTTTACTGGCATTGCTTCACCTTTATTTCCAGAGACCAAGTGTAATACATTAGCAATCAACTTCTGAGCGCACTAATCTCATGTAGGTGATAGACAAATCATACATGCACATTACCATTATCAGAATTGCTTACTTTTTATAGTATAATAATTAGAATAGTAAACTGTGAAAAATGTACCCCTCCTAAAAAAACTAAACTAATTAAATAGTCTCACATTGTCTCTGTGGTGGCTTGTGAATGCATGTTGAATAATGTCTAAAAACAAGCCCCAAATCACGGAAGCAGGCACAGAGGTAAAAATCCAAAAATATATTTATTGTGTAGACACTTTCATAATTAAATTACTTCTTCAGACATGCGATTTGGGGCTTGTTTTTGGATATAATTGCTTTGGAATTGGCTCACATTGCTTTGGGACATTTCTTTGCATGTTGAATAATGTTTATCTTCATCAGGGACATTCTTCTGGTTTACTACTATAGTAGCTGTCCTTCCAAAAAATGGAGGGGCAATGCTGTTGAACTCTGAGCATCATTTTTTTTTTCAGTAACAATAGTGACTCTGGCTGAGAAACAGAAATAGTAGCAACAGATAAAGTAAATTGTTTGGCTTAACTGATCGACATGGTGGTGCCAAATGGCACCAGGAACCACCTTGCCTTTGTAGGACACCAGTCCTTATTGCTTCTTAAGCAGGAGCCCATTTACAGTTTCCTACGTAAGATGGAGTAATGACTGTCTAAGCAGAGGTAAAGTTATGTGTAGACATCTGTGCAGTCCTTTGTCTTGCTTAATTTATCAGTCTTGGACAACCTGCTGATGGTTTGGTACGAACACCTCCAACCTTAAATGAAAATGATGTTCCAAATGCAACATGGCTGCTGTCTGTTTAGTGGTAGCATAACCAGCATTCCCGTAAGTTTACAGGAAAAGGTTTAATTACAATGACTCTAAGTGTTTGCTTAAAGCTTTATACAGGCCAGCTGCTGAATACCAGAAGCTGATGTAATAATACATCAAATGGAACATTTGGAAAATGGTAATCATAAGTTGAGGAGTACTGTCACTTATTAGTTAATGTGGCACTCCAGGTCTGGCAAATAGACCTGTTAGTGCACAGATAACATGACCAGAAGCATTGTTCATGATAAAGACATCTGGTGATTTATAGTATGCATCAACTACTGCCAAAATATTGTCCCCCCATAAACGGCCTGGCAAAATCAACATGAGTGTGAGGGTAACAAGTATCATTCCATAGATGCAGTGGTACACATACTGGCTAATGTTCAGTCCTCTGGCAGCCAAGTACATTTTATTGCCCATTTTTTCTCTTTTTTGATCAATACATGACAGCCACACAGAACTTCTAGCCAGTACCTTCATTTTCACTGCTCTAAGATAACCCTAGTGAGGTTTTTCAAAAATTCTGTCATAGTGTAGTGGATGCAATAATCTTAACTCCCACATTAGACAGCTAGCATTTTTGGATAATAATTAGCCTGTAAATGTTTACATTGTGCTCTCCAACTATTTTATGTTGTAATATGCAATTGTGCTAAAGCTTTGTCATGTCTGTTTTCTTCTTATGCCATGTTTACTGTGAGTTTCAGGTTCTCATTCTGACTTGGTGAGATCTTATGCACTACTTCCTCATCCTCATCTCTATCCCTTACAAGACAAACCTTTGGCATTTGTATGACATGCAGTACACATGTATTCACAAGTTTGCACAGAAGTCTATGCACAAACAATGCCCATCATTATGTAAAGGCACCATCTGTGGCAGAAATTCACTTTTACTGTCTAAAAATGGAAACCAGTGACTAGTGGTTTGTAACACATAGGTACTTGTTAATCCTCTTAGCACCTTAAGCAAAATGTAATGCCTCTCTACCAGTTTGGGTATAGTTTTCTTAATTGAGGAGAAGAAGCATTCAAAAAGTGCCATGGGCTTTTTACTGCCATCTTCCATCACATACAACATTACTGCTGTAGTAGCATATGAAGAGGCATCATAGGCCAGCTTTAGTGAAAGGGTTTGCTAGAGTGGGGCAGGACTATACTGGATGTGACCAATCCAATTAACTCACAAAATGATTCCATAGTCTGCCAGTTTGTAAAAGAGCCTTTAAATTATACAGCATGGTTCTAGATTTGACAAAAACCTATTATTATAATTTGCAGACACCAAGAAGGACAGGAGTTGCGAAGCATTTTGCTACTGTGGATCCTTTAGCATAGGCGGAATTTTGTATTTGACTTCTGTAGTCTTTCAGCTCTGTAGTGAGCCCATATGTGACATTGTAATTTAAGAACTCATATTTGTCTCACCTAGCTCTTAGGCCATACTCTTGTAATCTTTTCAAGACTCTTTTGAGTTGTTCTAAATATTTTCTAAATATTCCTCATGTGTACTTCTGGTGACAATGACATTATCAGTATTACACTGGAGTCTGGATATACCCTGGAGAACCTGATCCATTCCTTATTGCCCGAAAGCTGGGGCAGCAAAATATACCCCACAAACTGATATGTTATAATGGTAGAGGCCCTTAATTGTATTGTATCAATTGTCAGGAACACCTTTGAATTTTCTTCCACCTCTATCTGGAGGTAGACATCAGCTATGTACGTATTTTATTGCCCACCTGACAGACTAAAAACATTTCTTCAGTTTTTAGTATAGGTGCTGTTCTCCTGAAGAACTGGATTAATTGCTACTTTAAGTTTTCTACATACTCTAACTTGGCCATTTTTTTTTTGCTACTACAGGGTGATTGGGGTTGCTTATGAACTCTCATGTATTATTGAAAGTATTCCCTCTGCTTTCAGATGTTCCAAATGCCTTGTTATTGATGGATGAGTAGCTTAATGTATTGGATATCCTCTACAAGACCATGAATACAAATAGTCCTTTAGCACAATTTGCAACTATTGTGCTGCATAGTTCCAATGCTGCTTTCAAATATAGGAGCAACATCTCTCAATAGCAATTCCAATTTTCCCTCAATAGTCTGGATTACAGCAGGCCATGCCCAAAGGGTCTTTATTTCTCTTGAGTCTTTCTTAGCCAGTCTTGACATTGTCACAGTATGCTGCCATTTTCTATAATGTCCAAATCTAACATCTCTCTTTCACTACTCATAGATGCATCATACCAAGATACATAATTTTCACCAGTATGTGTCTTAAGAATGACAGATGAGGGGGCCAGTATTTCTTTGCTAAAAAGTACCTTATAGTCAATTTGAGACATTACTGAAAGCTACCACTATGTCCAACTCCATTTTACTACATGGCCATTTATTTTTGTTATAAGCTAAATTGTTTGCTTGTCTGCCACATTTATACTAAACAGCTTTAAACTAGCCAATGCATCTTCACTGTCTTTATGAGACTTCTTCAACATTATGCACATTTTGTTTTTGTTTTCATTGTGATATATTCAGTCTTTTACATCACAATATATTTATCATTTGGTATTTTATTTCTAGTCCCTCAACATATATTCTCCTGTTTTTGAGAGAACTTATAAACACTTCAGTTTTTCCACTATATGTCACATCTGTAGGCTCTGGTTATTTATACTGCACTGTCACCTTAGGTTCTCTTCTTTTCGTGATTTCTCAGCATCACTCAACATTCACTTTGGAGGATATTTTTACCTCAAAGTCTGCTTTCAGAGACTTCGCTGGTTCCCCGATTCACTTGTTTAGACTACTGAGAGACTTTTTGGTCTGTTGTGCATATTCACTCTTATGTCTCAAGAGGCTGTTCTTTCTTTTGTTGTACAATCTATTAATACCAAGGTTCCACTAAAGCAGCTTGTTTTTGCAGTTTGACTTGTGTTTATTTCAGTCTGGTACTGCTGTTTCTATGCAGTTGTTTATATGGTCATACGGGGCTTTTGTGTATGCCTCTCCATAAATGTATGTGTTTTCTGGACTTGGGAGAGCTTGGGAAGTAGCTATGCCATCCCTTAATAGGGGGTAATTTACCTTAGAGAAGTTCTTAAAGTTTTTGGGATTAGGTAGGGCGACTAGTTTTACCTTTATTTCAAGGGACATCACTATGTGATCTGATCTTACCAGAGAGGACATCACACTGGTGGTGGTCTGAGTGGGGGTGCAGTGCTGTCCCATATTTGTGAGTACTAGATCTAGGATATTTGTTCCCCTAGTTTGAGTGCAGACTAGTTGCTCCAGGGCATTTCAATTTACAAACTCAAGAAATCTTTGGGCCTGCATGTTAGTAATCATGTATGCCTCCCAATCGATGGAGGGGAAGTTAAAATCACCCATAAGTATTGTATTGAGCTGGATGGTGAGTAATTCTAGTAATTTTGGGTATGATGTATGGGTTTCCTGGTTCATGGCGGGAAACCTGTAGGTAGGAAGAATATGGTAATGGAGTTTTCCCATGGTTAGTTGAACATGGAGTAACTCAAGCATGTAATAATGTTTGACCAGCTTTGAGGTGTGCTTATTCTTTCTATAGATAGATACACCTCCATATTTTGTTCTTTCATGTTCAATGGGCAGTCAGAATGTATTAAATATGTCATAGCCATTCATTGCCAGGGTGCTTTCCATGCCTTTGAACAATGTTTCAGTAATTGCACAGATGTCAACATTCTCCAGGGTGAGGAGAGCTTCTAGGGAGTGCAGCTTTTTGTTGAGGCTCCTAGCACTAATCAGTAACATTTTTAGCTAGTCCTGAGTAGCTTTTGTTATGTTCAAAGGTTTGCTTTTTGGCAATGCCTAAAAAAGGCACTATATGGGTGGATAATGTTTTGGCCTATATCAGAAAGCCTAGAGGTGACAGGTGAAGACCATCCCTGACAAAGCAGTGTGGCCTGTCACCCATATCATTCCAGACTTACAAGTTTTGGACCCCTTTGGAAGTACACCAGTAGCTAAGCCAATTGTTAAAGTCAATCATTTTCTGATGGCATTGAGGCATCATCTTAGAAGACAGTAGAATGCTACTCAGCACTAGGCTCATACCGACCTGTGGCACATATTCTTAGAGCTCAATCATGTCTGTTTTCATATAGTTCAAGGAGGTATGTCTCAGGTCATTCATGCCCACATGGACTATGACTGAGTCATACTGGTATTTAGGGGTAAGTGACCTGAGTGCTTGTGTGATCTGGATCCTGGCCCCTGACAGGCAATTAACTATAACCATTATATAGCCTGGTAAGAAGGACATCAATGTGTCTTACAAGGGGGTCTCCTATGACCAGAATATTGGGTTGTAGAGTGTTTCACTATATGGACTTGGTAGCTGAGACACGGTGAGATATGGCTTTGTGTTGTGTTGGGAATTGTCTTGTTTGTGAGTGTGAGGAGTTCCTGACGACTGTACCTAAGAGGCCTTTTTTGGTTTGGGTGTGTTACATGTGAGCACCTCCGCATATGTGGGTCTATGTGTGTGGTCCTTCATGGGTGCCATTGTGATGCCCTACCACTGGACCAGTAATCAAGGAGCCTCAATCCTCATCTTTGGAAATAGTGAGGGATGTACACTGGGAGGATGACAAGTACACACACAGTATTTCCAGATGCAGCTCTCTGCATTAAGTTCACTTTCCCTTAAGAGCACACAGAGACCACAGTCAGTCTGGGGCAGGTTTCTCCTTCTTTCTCCAGATCCCCAATAAGACTCCCCATTGGCACATGTATAGAGTTGAGATCTCAGCCGAGTAAACAAGCCAATAACTCCAGCACATTCTCTGTCCTATCAGTGTTTCCTGTTCCTGCCCAAGTAGTTGACACACACACATTCTTTAAGATTTGATTTGCACACACACACACACACACACACACACACACACACACACACACACCTGGGAAAGGCTGGCACAGGTTTACTAGCTATGCCCCCTTCTGTCCAGACTGTACAGTAGTTTTTATTGCCACCAGTCACTCCTGCCAGTTACATTAAGGCCCTTAACAAAGGATGCCCAGTCTTACTGTGTAATATTAATATTTTCACACAAATGGTAGCTTGACCAAGAGCAAGACTATTAGGAGTGGCCCGCATAGTGTCACCAAATAAATATGCAAGTATTCTCAAAACTTAAATATCTCTACACAGATTAGCCACAATGAAATGTTTAAATATATTTAATAATAAACAATAGAAGAACAAGACAATACTAAATATATATTCACTGTGACAGAGTTCAAAACCACAGGAAATATTTAAAATAACATTGCAGGACATTCTCAAATAAATAAAGAAAAATATCTAAACCTAAGCTTTACTATATTCCTGACTGTATATAAAAGAACTATACTATGGCTTAAGAGCTTACTAATAGAGCAAGACAGATGTGGTGAATGGATTTTCTAGTTGTCAGGTCCAAGACAGAATGCAGAATGCTCTGTCTCACTAAGAGACTTCTCAAATGAATATCTCAAATATTACTGGGATAACTTGCAGAATTATGTCATTTCTTGTCATCTGACTGCTAGTACCCAGTGCAAACAACCATTGATGAAGCTGGCAGTATTTAGCATTTACCTGTAAAAATATACAGCCAAGGGCTTCTTCTCAAATCTCTAGCAGATGCTGTAATCATAAAACAATTGCATTCCTTCATGCTTTCAAGACTAGTAATTACTTCACTCTAAAGACACTACAGAAGGTTTTCTAGTACAGACATTGTGCCTCTTACTGTATGGAAAACTGAAAGATACCATCTTTTATGGCCTAGTTATAAAGTAATTTAATTTCAGTTGTTTTTCTGAAGTTAACCTCCTGTATTCCAATTTCCACTGTTAAAATATATACATTTAAACAGTTACAATAGGGCATATACATTTCTGTTCTCTTCCAGTAGAGCACACTTTGGCTACATTTCAAATAGCACTCTGCAAATACCTTTTTCAACACACAGTTCTGTACATGTAGCTTGGTAGACACATGGCATACAGTTCTAGTACATTTGTAACAAAAGCATCTTGTATAAATCATTTCTATATTCAGCAATGACATATAATTATTTACAAAATTCCAGCTACTTTGCTGGCAGTATCTCCTTTCATCATAACCAAGATGTGTGTGAGTCACTGAAAACCTGTTTGCAGAATTCCGTGTCTGTATGAGACAGTCTAGCCTCCAGTGTTAATGTGTAACCACATCTGTCATATACAGTATTTGTCTGTCCGAGAATTAAGTGGTTGTCAGTGTACATAAGGCAATTTTTACATTGCTTTGGGATGCCCATGTCCGCCAAGCTGGATGCAGAGATAGCAAGAACATGCCCATCTATGGTTTTAGGTCCTAATGTGTACTTGCAAGGGATAGGAATGGGGGGTATTTGTAACTGAATAAAGGAAGGGTGATTATTTGTTGAAAATGCAGCTGATCTAACCAGCAATGCTTCCAGTACCCAAACCAGATGCTTTCTGAGCAGAGATAGTCCTGGGTGCTATAATAAGGTATGGTAGACCTAAATAGACTAAATGTATAAATGCTGCTCACCCCACAAACTAGTTACTCCGTGAGTAACATGGGATTGAGGTAAAGGTCCCAGGTGTATTTTATAGGTAAATTTCAACTTCTGCTGATTGTCTATATACAAGGCACAAGTAACCACCGCTGTGTAAAGAGCAGCTTAATGCAAACACGAGGCATACATCAGCAGGCATTATGACTTAGGGGGAAGTATGGCAAAACCTGAATGCATAAAAGATTAAGCAATGGAAATCTGTGATAAAATGAAGGAATGTCCAGTTGCAGTCCCTTTGTTGGTGAGTCACCACTTTTTGTAAGGTAGGATATTACTTTAAGAGCTAAGGGCGGTTTTTGACAATATTTGACTAAGCAGTTAAGCACGATCATTTTAAATGTTTTGTTTTAGTTTTCTTACGATGTAGAGGAGTAGGATTTCTTTCCATTGCAAGTTTTTCACATCATATCTTGTTTTCTTGTCATATGACTAGATTATTTCAATATTGCTGAATAACTTTGAATTTATATTGAAACCATTTGCACCGTCCTAATTGTGTACATTTATATTGTTTTAATGTAATGAGTTTGTGGGCACTTTGTATAATTTGTGCATTTTGCTTTCAAGCTTTCTTAATGAAATAGATAGAAAACAATGCGTGTGTGTGTGTGTGTGTGTGTGTGTGTGTGTGTGTGTGTGTGTGTGTGTGTGTGTGTGTGTGTGCACACTTGCATGTGTTTGTGAATGTGCAAGCAGAGCTCCTTAATGGCAGAAAGCCTGACTGTCTCTCACCAGAGTTATACTGTGCATTTCTAGGAGCAGAGGAATTCTTATTTGTGATTAGTTACAGATGTGTTACTTTCAATTTCTTCTATTTTTTTCTTGTTTGATTTTCATATCATCTTAGTATTGTAATGTTGAGCACTGCAGAACTAATAACATGGCAAACATGTCAAATTTAAAAATTAAAAGTTTTGACATGGTATTACAGCTGTAATACCTGATAGAGATGTGTGTTAATCATAATTTGCTGTCACCCGAACTGTGTTTTTGATCTCTTGGGCTTCACCCTTTTGGGATTAAATCTGACTAGTCATGAGCAAAGCCTCCCATAGCACACCATAGCAGTTACTATAGCTTCATTATATAATATGATTGTACAAAAATGCAACTGCTAATTAAGAAATTATGTTAAAGAAGGAATTGTGCAATCCAGGAATTGCATTGTGTATATTGTGTTTTGTAAGATTCATATAAAATATTTTTGTTTAAATTTAGTGTAACATTTAATCTGCAAAGCAAAAACCCAAAAAGCATTACACAGCTGGGAAGGAGGTATTAGTAAGATCAAGAGAAAGGGACATGGGATAGCCATTTCTCATGACTTAAAGTAGAATGAAATGAGCAAGAAAGCCTAGTGATATACTAAGGATGCAGATAGAAAAGTATTACCTGAATAAAATGAAGGGTTAATGTAATCACCTGGAATGCCTTATGCCATTTTGGAAGTCTGCCTTCTTAACGTGCAAGAGCAGAGAGTATCTCTGTAGCTGTTCTAGTTGTTGCATGTGTCCAGACTGATACATGTCAAAAGGGGCATTATATTCAATGATTGGTCTAATGAGGACTGAGTAAAGGGAGACAATGACATCCCCAGATCTGGACATAATCCCTTTGTTTATAAGATGTGCAATATAAAAGACCTTTTTTGCAACAATAGATACATATTGGTCAAAGGTTAGGTCACTCTCCCTATAAAAAAATCCCAAATCCCGAACAACTGTGTTTACTCTTAGTGGAGTATTGCCAATGTGGTAGTTTCTCGGGGTCGATAACTTCCCAAAGGATACACTAATGCATTTTTTGGCATTTGGTTTCAGAACATGATTTTGAAACCAGTTATTTATTTGAGACAAACATTCCTGCAGGATAGCTAAGTTATTTGGGGATTCAATGACTACTCTGATCCAAAGACTACTCCCAGGCAGCCAGGGCCCTTTGGTATTGGTTGTTACTTCAGAAAAGTAGATGCCAAACAGGAAAGGTCCCAACACAGAATCTTGTGGCACTCCACTAGTAACTGGCCTATTTTTGGAGGTAATTGCCCCTATTTTGATTATCTGCATCCTACATGTGAGCCAGTTGGCAATCTTGTGGGTGACATACGTAGGAGGTTATTCCCAGTTTATATATATATATATATATATATATATATATATATATATATATATATATATATATATATATATATATTGTACTATGCCTGACTGGGGAATTGTGTCAAAAGCTTTAGCCAGGTCAAGGTATGCAATGTGTGCCATTTTGCCAACATCCATTGCTTTGATGACCTTTTCAAAAAATTCACCAGGTTGAATAAGCATGGCCTGTCCTTGAAAAATCCAAACTGAGACAGGTCCAGTGTTTAGAGGTTCCCTATGTCCTGATTGATTAATTACAGTATAAGTCTTTCCATGGTTTTGCATATGAGGTTGGTCAGACTTGTGGGTTTGTAATTACTTGGGTCTGGTCCTCCATTATGCAGGGAAATGACTGTGGCTAATCCACATTCACTTGATACAAAACATGTATGAAGTCTGAGACTGAACATTGTTGCTAGTGGTGATACATCCAGGGATATTGTCAGGACCCATCAATACAGGATTTTTAGCTTTTGATACTACTTTTAGGACTTGGTCCTGTGTGATAGCTGGAGTTGAACCAGTTTCAGGTATATCTTGAGGGACAGACAGAGAGGAGAGAAGGATAAGGTTACAGCTAAATTTAACAGGCAGGTTTGCTATAACTTTAAACTCAGTGTAGGTAGCATCTTTTACAATCAGCCCAGCGCATTACTGCACAGTGTTTTTGAGATTACAAACATAATGTAAAAATGCCTTATGATTGCCTTTGGCTTGGGTAGCTATTTTAGCCTCAAGCTTGGCTTTGGTGGATTTTATTAAGCTTTTGAGCTGTTTGTTTATGTTTGTGAGAAAGATTCTAACATTCTGGGAATTACTCTTTTTACTTTTGGTCAAAATTAGTTTCCTTTTATTATAAAGCTTGTTGATACTATGGTTCCACCATATGGGTTTGTTTCTGGGGTTTCCCTCCACTTGTACCTACAAGGTAGAGCTGCATCTAGCAGCTGTTTACATGCTAGAGTAGTGAGGTGGTGTACATTTCTGTGTATTCAGTGGACTTTACTTGGTTTGGTGGGAATGTGAAGCTGCCAATGTATCACTTAGGAGTAGATTGAGTGTCTTAAACATATTTTTAAAGGTATCTTGCTTGGAATGGATCTTTGGTTTCAGTTTGATTTTGAAGGAGACTGCTTTATTTTTCAGACCTAACAAGTGATGAAGACACACAAAGGATATTGCAAGATGCTCCCATATTAGTACGGATAAGATAAGATGTTATTTCTCCTAGTGGGCACTCTGACTTATTGTTTCAGGCATTTGTTTTGACATAATCCAGGAATCTCTGTGCTTGGGCACCAGTGGTGGTGAAGTTTTCCCAATCTCTAGTTGGATAATTTAGATCACCTAGGAAAATGACACTGGGTTTGATACTGAGTGATTTTAGTTCCTGTAGATAGGTGTTGTGTCTTTCTTTTGTCATAGAGAGAGTTCTATAGGTAGCTAATATATAGTACATTATCTTTCTGGTGGTTATTTGGACATGAAGAAGCTCTAGTGCATCATGTTGTTTTACTAGCCTTGATGTGAGTATCTTCATGGTGTATATTGCTATATTACCACCTTTTTCCCCCTCCTGTACAGTAGCTGGAGTAAACTTGTGGAAGTCATTATAGCCCTGCACATCAGGGGTGCTCTCTGGTATTTTAAATGGTGTTTCAGTTACTACACAGATTTCAATGTCTAACAGGTAAGAAGAGCTTGTAGGGAGTGGAGTTTCTTTTTAGGCTCCTAGCATTGCTCAGTAGCACCTTCATATTTTCCTTTGCTTGTTTTTTTTTTATGTTGGAACACTTATCATGTTGTCATTGCCTAAAATGGCACTATAGGGGTGGATAATACCTTTGCCAATAACCAAAACCCTACTGGGGGCAGATGCAGGCCATTTATGGTGATGCAGTGTGGTCTGTCGATCATATCCTCCCAGGCTAACAAGTACAGGACCCCCTTTGAATGACACCAAAAACTAAGCCAATTACTGAAGGCAATCATTTTTTGCTCATATTGTGACATTATCCTTGGAAAATGTAGAATGCTGCTCATTGCTAGGTTTATACCTGCCCTGGACACATAGTCTGAGAGCTCCACCATGTCTGTCTTCATATAACCCATGGAGGTACACCTCAAGTCATTGACACCAGTATGAACTATGACAGAGTCATACTGGTACATGATGTTCAAGGACTAGCATGCATGTGTGATCTGACAGATCCTGGCATCAGACAAGCAAATAACCATCAGTCTTTCCTTGCTCAGCCTGAAAAGAGGCACATCTGTATGTCTTACATACAGTCACCTATAACAAGAATGTCTGGTTGGGTCGATGCCTGCTTTATGGACTCAACATCTGTGACTTTGGGACCCCTTGTGC
Organism: Protopterus annectens; assembly: GCF_019279795.1. Classification (NCBI taxonomy): domain Eukaryota; kingdom Metazoa; phylum Chordata; order Ceratodontiformes; family Protopteridae; genus Protopterus; species Protopterus annectens. The sequence goes on along the minus strand of NC_056737.1, from coordinate 512,178,614 downwards.
TATGTAAAGAAGTAGACTTAATATACTGAGTGTGCTTTCTACCTGTGTTGTATTTTGGAGGTCTGTGAGATTTAGGCAAGTTAATCTTTAGAACCTCATCATATGATGGATTATGCATATTGTGATGGCCTTGGAAAGGTATGATGTGTGATGTACTGCTGGCGATTTTGGTGTCTGAGTTTACTGTGAGTGAGATTTTTGTCACCAATGAAATTACATACGTACATCTTTCATATAGTGTGTTAAGCGGTTTGACTAATAGATGATATTCAGACTGCCTGAGACAATTCTTACACTGTCTCAAGATACTCATCTCAATCAGGCTGTCTAGAGAAGTTGTGGGGAAGTGTTGGTCCATCATACTGACAGGAATGACTCTGAGGTCAGGGGTCACTAAATGCTTGAAGTTCAGTTTTAGTATGATTTTAGGGTGGACACAGTACTGATTATTTAAATTTTAATACGAGATAACTAGCCTGGAAACCTTCTGCCACCAGCAAGAACTAGAAACCTAATTATACTTGAAAGATTCACTAATTTGATACTAAAATCAGTGCAAGCAGTATCAATACACTCAATATTAAACAATTTTATCAAAGTTCTTTTAGCCTCGTGAGTAGTTTATGGGGAGAAACTTTGCAAAATAATTAAGTGCTTATTGTCAATAGCGAATAAACGGCGAGAGGGAGGGAATTATGTTTTCATATTAAAATAAGGGGTGGGCAACAACAGATACACTGAGTTTAAGGACACAGCAACAACACGGTAGGTGGGAGTGAAAAGCAATTAGACCCTTAGCACTGAGCTGGCTGGCCTTGAACTGCCTCAATGCAAAGACAAGTCCTGGACATTCAGTACAGAAGAATAAAACCAGGTCTTAATAACAACAGTTAGACCACTTAAAACAGCAAAATTGCAGTGCAGTTATGTACTGGAAGCACTAATATAGCATAAAAAGGCCTTAGCTAAAGTAGACACAGACTGTTAAAATTAATTTAAAATCAGATCAAGGAATGACAACACTTATTTGTCCAGGTCCCCTTCAATAAACACATCACACTGAATGACATTTGACCACCTTTATTAAACTTCCATAACATAGCTTTGATCACCAAAATTTATTAATTACAACTGGACATAGTATAGTTGATTCTAAACACAGCATAAACATCCTTGTACTGTTAATCAGGACAGCGTACCTACTCATCCTGCCCCAGTAAGCAGCATCCATACCTCTGCTCCCTTACTTTACTTATGAAGGAGCATCCAAGACTCACTTCATATCACATTTATTGAATTCCCCATCCAACCAAATAATTCAGGACAACATGACCTTACTCATCCTGACCCAGTAAGCAGCATCCATACTTCTACTTGCTTGCTTTACTTATAAAGCAGCATCCCCAACTCACTTCATACACCATTCATTGAATCACCTTCCAACATAATAAGCAGTGTCCTTACCTCCACTTGCTTATCTATTCAGCAAGCTTCCTCCAGCTGTTCATTTTCCTTTTCCCAAATCCTTGAAATGAACATCCAGACACCAGAAGGGGAGCAGAAGAGGGCAAGTCTGTCCCTCTTCTCCGCCAACCAGCCTGACCAGGCTGTTCCCCCTCCTTTCTACCCAAAACTGTTCAACCAACTGCCTCCCATAAAGGGGAGGGTTAAGCCAAACATCATTTGGTGTACATATCAGGACTAAACCCAAATCGACTGAAGTAAACCTAGCTGCATCCTCACAAACAACTGCACAGCCTTACCTCGGTGTACAGCCTCCCCAACCAGAAAGGCTCCTTGTCATCAACCAAACACCCTGCCATATAAATATCAAAACCATCAATTACCTAAATGGTTAAAATAATCCAATGATCCCTCCCAATGCTAACTAACGATAACTCTGCGTAACCTCTGTATCTTAACTGAAATCTCATTTCCACTCACTATCAGTACCACATCATAAAGAGTCCCCCAAAGTCACACAGGACCACACAAAATTCCTTTCATCATGCCTAGCTGTGACCCTATTTCCCCCAATGGATGCAAAAAACTTGGAAACTTCCTTTCAGAATCCAGCTATGCAGTATAAACAAAAACACCTTAACCAGGCTAAGATGCTGCCCAACAAACCACCCTCTAAATGACAAATCCCTCCATCATATAAATGGCACAACCTATATTCCCCTGAACCTCCCTTAACAAAACCTAGCCTGCAACCAAAGATATCTTCGACATTCCCCAGGTGTCCTTCATTCTTGACGTCCAACTGCAAACCAACCCCACAAATACGCTCCCTAACCCACCACTTCCTGCCCCATTTATAAACAAATGCTAATCCATATGAACAAATCTATCTGAAACCTATCCCCATGCACCACAATGGTAAACAATGTACCATCCCCTTTACCCCTCACCCGAAAAGATCCAAGTAAACTGGGCGACTTGCAACTTTGGGCTTGACTCGACACCATAAATTTCCTTTCCTTATGTTATCTTTGATCTCTATGGTGAAGCAATACCATAAGTCTTATTATAACCAGTGCTCCAAAGCTCTGCATCCCCACTGTAACTACTATCGATGCCAAGCAACCCCCCCACTACATGAATCCCAACCTACAATTCAATCCCCTAAATCCATTCCTATGTAGGTAGTGATCCACTAAAAACCTTAACCTTATAATTATTCAAAATTCCTGATGCCATCATACTACCCCTTCAACATCAGCACCCCGACTACTCCCCAAACCATACAGACTATTAAGCACCTAATAAGGTGATTACTTGGACCCTCATTGTGCTCCATTCCAGTGGCAAGACCATCCATCCCATCAAAATGCATCACCTTACAGATCGACTTTTCAGGTTACTGCATGATACCTTCCGTACTTCAGAAATCTGCAAAGAAAAGAAAAAAACAGTAAATTCTATGTGCACACATACCAAGAATTTCTTAACATGGAGGCACTGACAAGGACCATGCCACCCACCATCGACTGCTTGCAAAACTATGTACCAAAGCATGGAACCAGTCCCCCTTGTTTTTATATATATATATATATATATATATATATATATATATATATATATATATATATATATAAAATGTTAAGAATCATATCCCCTTGGAAAAGAGTGATAGGTGCTACATGCAGCAATAAGATCTGAACTTGCCTAGCTTGTAAGCACCCCAGAGCCAGCAGCCTAGTCACTTTCTATGATCCTAAGATTGCTGTGTCCCCCCCACCTACCTGAACCGGACCAACAGTGACATGCCTTAATTAGCAATAAATAAAATGAATTACCTGTAACCTCATCATGCCCAGTACAGGAACCCAAACTTCCACCACCTCAGAATCCATTACCATTGAAATCCCCTTACCTTTGGCCAATAGCTGTTGCCCCTTTATCATTGAATGCAAGTGCCCAGAAAACCGAAACAACTTTCCAATATTGATATAACATACTGAATGGTTAATAGAAAAGATTGGACAACCAATTAACTTTGAAATCAGAAAGTCAAATGTCTGTCATTCTCTGGCTGTGATCTCTAATAATTCATGAGTGATTTGCCAGCAAACCACAGCTTTACTAAATGAACCAGAAATATAATGAAGATTCTATATCTCCTGTGACAATCTGTGCAGTAAACCAATCCAGGTATAAAACAACACTGAAATAACTGTTATGAAATCTAAACCATATCCTGCTTAATCCTTATAACTTTAAAACTCACATATCCCTTTGATGCACACCCAAGGCACCAGAGAAATAATCCACATGCTACTCTCTAGCCATAACCTGGTATGCAAAATGGACCCCATCTCCCTGGATTCCTATGCACAACTAAATGATGACCTGCATTTGAGTTTCAGACTTCATGTCCTTTAGAAAAATGCATGTTAGCACAAGTCATGTTATAACAACTTTCTAAATTTATAAAAGCAATATTTCTAGATAACTAGCCTGGTCCATCCCCCCTCCCCTCCCAACAAAGCATGTGGAGTAAGAACTAGTCCACCTGGCACTACCTGCAGGCTCCCCAGATTAAACCCAGTGGACCTTGTTACTCACATACCTTGAACTGCTAATCAAGGCTGTGCCAGACAACCCCAATATTATAGCCAGTAATTGATATAATAACAGAAGAAAGGCCTAGGACTCTAGTTCCATGTCCTACTTTCCTAGTAAACTCTGCAGATGGTAGCATCTATTCACTGGCTCAAAACAGAGGTCAGATGACACTTGCAGCATGGATGGATGCTCTTACAATATTTAACACTTTAATGTAATTATACATTTGCAGAACAACTTCATATTGGTGGTTCACTAATGTTTCTACTTATATCGATGGCCTTCCTTACTCTCTACCTCAGATTGTCTAAATTCTATATACTGACAGCACAGTAACGACCACATCTAGTATGCACCAATTCAACCTGAACAAAAAACTTCAAGATGACCTCAAAGCTGTGTGAAACTGGCTGAACAATAATAGACCAGCTGAAAGCACATAACTGACATAAAATATCCAAGCTTTCACAGTTACTCACCCATCTGTCTCTCTGCTTCACATCAGCTCACATACCAGATATCTAGGCCTAATATTAAATCAAAACCTCTCATTTCATGCTCAAACTGAATTTTCCCGGTCTACTTCCATAAATATGAAAAGTTTCTTATTGAAATAAGAACATGTACATGCGATCACCTTTTTTTTAAAATCTTACACCATGCATGGGCATTAGTAATCTCCTACCCCAGCGGAACTCGCAGCCTGCAAAAATGGCCATTGCAGCTCCCTCCAGCCCCCAAACCACCAATGGAAAAAAAAAAACTGTTTTTTTTTTTTTTTTTTTTTTTTTTTGCTATTAATTTCCCAAATATATAAATCGCTGCCTACCAATAACTCCTCCCTCCACCTCCAAACAATCAAGGAAACAGCCACAATGAGGTAGACGAAAAGGGCAGCTCAACATGCTCAATCCACTGCTTCCACCAATGCCCTGCAATACAACCTCCTCACCTCCCCATCCTGCCTCCCAAAACCATGAGAGAAAAAAAAAAAAAAAAACATCCACTGATGGCTTGACCACAACAAGCAAACCAACGAGACAACAAACTGGCCTTTGCTCCATATCTATGCTGGAAAGCAACCCAATAGAAAAACATGCTGGGAACCATTGCCTAAATGAAGACTGACGGCTCGAATGTACTAGTAACATCCGACTCTCCCTGCAACGGCCAGCCCACCTGCCTACAGCAACCATTACATTGGTTATTTCACTTCCACACTACTATGTCACAAGAAATGCAAAAGGAACCTAACCCAACAAGCATTCCCACATAAACTTCCCAAGGAGGCTTCCATAAATGTACCATGCTCCAGGAAGAAAGCATAACTTTCAACCACCAGTACACTCTTTTCCACTGACTATATGCTACCTTTTTTTTTTTTTTTGTTACAACCACTAACGACACCAGAGTCAGCTCCCCCAAGCCAATCATTTAGCCCATTGAGCTTGGATTCTTCACCCCCGGCTGCTCCCGAACAAGCGACACCAAATAGCAGAACAAAGTTTGCCATGGGTCAACAGAAGCACCTACATGCCACTCTCCTCCTCCATCCTGTACATGTGCCGGGGTATCCAAGCACGACATCTTTCAGCCTGCAAAAACAATACGCAGCCTAGACTGAAGGACACAACCCCAGGAAATGTCTGTGACCCCCACCCATCAATGACCAGCCTGCCATGTAAGGGGCCCACCAAACAGAGACCAGGCCACAACAAACCAGGACAATGGCCACAAACACAACACAAGCAATGAAACTGTTTTGCCGCTGTCATACTGTGAAACACAAGTCAAGCCAAGAGAAGTCAATATGCATCCTGAATGCAACTGTTCCTTCCTCCCCACCTCAGAAAAGACAGTGATGGCTACTCTCGGGCAAGGAATACAAGTTTCCAGAAAATATGTGGTGATAAGTACCGATACTAAATTTGTAGCCATGGCTGCATGGCAGTGTACAGTATTCCTAACCTCTGCCTAAACTTGACCACAGTACTGACCTTAACCAACCAACTAATTTAACCAAGTCATCATTCTTGCTAACCTCACTGACCTCACCAGTTGTTGTGTCTTTTCGGCTTTTCCCCGTTAGTGGTTGCCACAGTGGAACTCTGGTCCGCTAATAGCACAGTTTAAAAAGAGCTCATGGCAGATACTATGCAGGAAGAGAAAATGGGTGAAAATGACTACTTTTGTTTTAACATACTGTCACTTCTTATACTGTATGTTACCCTACACATAGCTTTGTCTTCCCACATTTAGATAATACCTTAAAGCAAGTTAACAGTACAAAATCTAGCAAATCAGTTATTTAAACGAGCAAAATGTGAAAGCGTTCTCTTCCATTTAGGAGTGCCACTACTGAATCACCCACTCTACTGCCCAAAGTACTCAACCTCCCCTCCACTTTAATCCTATCCCACTAGAAAAACAGAAGAAGTAAATTACAATTACCCATCTCTTCCATGGACTAATTATTAATCTAAGGCCTACCTGATCCCTCACTACCAACTGGTCATCATGGATGTAAGCCTGCCTGTAGCAAGTTCATACCAAAATGTAATTACTTACCCAGCTACATTTGTCTAAACCCCTTAAACCCCACCCCACCCTTACCTCATTTCCTTCCAATCATCCCTCCCTCCATTTAACCCTTTCAACTCCCCAGACCACTTAACTTCCACTAATATATCAATCTAACCCCTCTTGAAGAAGTCCCTGGACAACTTGGTTTGTTGTCAAACCTCATTTATCTTTTCTGTGTAGTAGAACTATTACAGATAATATATTTGATAATACACAAAATATTAACATCCTATTTATATTATATATTATAATTATAATGATATGCTATTAATAATTAATAATTATTGTAGTAGTATATTTTGAATTTGTTAAGCAGGGTAGAGCTCTCAACCTATTGGACCTATTTCAGTTTAAGCCAAGGAATAAACACAAAAGATACATGATGTAATATGCAGAGTGAATGACAAAATGCAATATAGGCAGATACTATATACAAAGTGAATAACAGACTTGAGTTGAGGGTATAAAGGCAATACATATATGACATCATATACAGAGTGACTGAAAAAACACAACATATACATCAATTATATATAGAGTGGATATTATATAGAACAGTGGATATCATATCTATAGCTATATTTATTTATATCTGTCTGTATAGATAGCTACAGAAACAGATATCTATCTATTTATCTATATATATATATATATATATATATATATATATATATATATATATGTAGATAGATATAGATATATAGATACATGTATGAGTCTAAGACAGATGTTTAATGAATGCATGTCATAGCATTAAAACAGTTCAAATTACAATGATTTAAATACATTTCAAATCGAATCACAGATTTAAAAAAAGATCTGTTTTTTTCCCTCACATCCCATGGTAATTATATGTACCTACTCTGACATCACAAAGTTCCCTGATCCTTACTGTATCACTATTTCATACTGAAAATAAGCTGGTACATTCAACCAGATGAACAGAAAGATTGACAGCATTCAAATCTACTGCCACTTTTCATTGACTGTACAGTCGATTGAAATAAAAGAAATATATCAAAAAGTGTTTTTTGCAAAGGGTAAGCCTCCCTGCACCCCATGATGTAAGGGCTACAGCCCCCAGACCCCTTGTTACTTATATAAATCAACTGTGAGATCTAATGACATTGTACATTACCAAACAAACAAAGATAATCAGAAACAGGTGTGAAGACAGTTTTTATCAATTTGTACTCTTAAGGTCTGGCACTGCCCACATGCATCAGTGCTGCCTCAACAAAATTTAGTCTTCTGAGAAATTCCTGCATTTGCTCACACACAAAAATGCATGCTAACACAGATCCAGTTCTTCTAACAACTTTCTAAATTAAAAGACGTATTTAAAATCTGTCTGTATTATTTGGTTTATGTTCACACACACACACACGTACGCACACATGCACGCGCGTGCACACACACACACACACACACACACACACACACACACACACACACACACACACCAATACATACTAGCACAGAGACAGATACTCCAGCAACTTTCTAAATTTATAACAGCAAAATTTAAAATCTGTCCCTATTATTTTGTCTTTGTACTCACATAGAAAGTGCATATTAACATAAATCCAGTTATTCCAGCAACTTTTCCAATTTATACCAGTGGTATTTAAAATGAGCTCCTATGTTTGGGTCTGCTCACACACAAAAATGAATGTTAACGCAGAAGCAGTTATTTTACCAACCACACAGAAAATGCATGCTAACACAGACCCTGTTATTTCAGCAACTTTCTATGAGAGAAATATTTAAAATCTGTTCATATTATTGGGTCTATGTTGACACACAGGCAAAAATGCATGCTAACACGAAGACAGTTACTTCAGCAACTTGCTAAGTTTATAATAGCAAAATTTAAAATCTGTCCCTATTATTGGGTCTTTCTTGTCACACACAAAATGCTTGTTAACACAGATCTAGCAATTATGGCAACTTTCTCAGTTTATAACAGTGGTATTTAAAATCAACCCATATTTTTGTTGTTTTGTTAACATAGATCCAGGTATTCCAGCAACTTTCTAAGGTTATGAGCAATATTTAAAATACGTCTCTATTTTTCAGCCTTTGTCCCATCATCATGTTTCACTAGGTCCAGAATCCAGATTTCATATCCTTCAAAAAGTACATGCTAACAGATCCAATTATTCCAGAAACTGTCCAACGTCACGATTAATATTTAAAAGTCTCTACTTTTGGGCCTTTGTAATCCTCTCTCTCTCTCTCTCTCTCTGTCTATCTGTCTCTCACAGACACACAAACAATACATGCTAACATAGATCCAGTTATTCCAGCAACTTTAAGTCTATAAGAGAAATATTTAAAATATGTCCCTACTTTTTAACCCATCGTATCTCTCTTTCACACACACACACACACACACACACACACACACACACACACACACACACACACACACACACACACACACACACACACACACACACACACACACACACACACACACACACACACACACACACACACGCACACACACATGCACACGCACACACGCACATACACACACACGCACACACACACACACACACACACACACACACACACACACACACACACACACACACATATGCATCTAGACTCAGAATTCCCTACCTAATTCCTGCCAGTGTGACAACCCAGGTAGAAAGACAATGTCATCACCATACCTCTCAACCTGTTATAGGTTCATAGGTAGGTACTAGACTATTGGCCCTAGGGCCTGTATAAGCATAGCCAAAAAGGTACCCTGGCTTTCGCCACCCAAGAAAAGTTATTTTCCTGTGCCCCTGTCGAGTAGAGCTAGAGGTGATCCCCGGGGTGAATTTCCTATTTCCCATCTAATCATCAAGATTTTTCTTGAAGAGTGCTAATGAGGAGCTTTGTTTGATATAGATAGGTAGTTTATTCCAGAGTATGGGAAGTCTCCGGGACAGGAATCTATCCTTCCAGCATGTTCTGTTTATTGTGACAAGGTTTAGGTTCCTAGAGTATGTAGCTCAGAGGGATTGGGATTTCTTTAAGTTGAGCATGTCCAACAGCTCTGGGTTTGACATAGCTTTGTATGTTAGGCAGAGATCGCCTCTGAGTAGGCGATATGCGATGGAGTAAAGCTAGAGTTTGAGACGTTCTGCGTAGGGCATCTGTTTGATGCTGGTAATCCTCTTTGTGAGGTATTTCTGCTGCCTTTCCAGTTGTTGTAGATGTCCGGTGAGGTACATATCAAAAGGGGTGTTGTCCTCTATAATGGGTCTAATGAGTGACGAGTAGAGGGGAACACTGACCTCTTTTTCCTGGATGAGAAACCTTTTATGATGAGGTGTGCCACATAGAAGGATTTCCTGACTGCTGTGTCGATGTGATTATCAAAGGAGAGACTACTGTCCACCTGTGTCCCAAGGTCTCTTATCACACATTCGGTGTTAAGTAGACTACCACCTATGCGGTAGCTCATGGGTACAGAGTTTTTAACAAAGGGGATGACAAGGCACTTTTTGGCATTGAGCTTGAGGCCATGGCTTTGACACCAGGCATCTGTCTCAATGAGGGCCTTTTGTAGGATGTCCACATCGTTAGGAGTTTCGATTATGGCTCCTAGTTTGCAGTCATCTGTGAACTTCATTAGCCAAAGACCTTCTGTGTTAGCCTGTACTTCAGAAAAGTAGATACCAAACAGTAGAGGACCCAGGACTGAACCATGTGGTACTCTACTTGTCACTGGTCTGAAGTCGGATTTGGAGTCTGCTACTTTCACAGTGTGGGTTCTGTCAGTGAGCCAGATGGCAACCCATCTTGTGACATAGGGATTTATACCTAGTTTAGTGAGTTTATCTATAATTCCAGAGTGGGGGGATGGTGTCAAAAGCCTTGGAGAGAGCTAGATAGGCTGTGTGAACCACCTTACCCTCGTCTACAGCTTTGGTGACTGCTTCAAAGTCGTCTATCAGATTTAGGGGGCATGATCTGCTTTTTACAAACTCGAACTGGGTGGGGTCCAGAGTTTGAAGATTTCCAATGTCTTTGTTTAAAAGTTCCATGATGATACATTTCATGGCCTTGCAGACCAGGCTCGTTAGGCTAATGATGTGGTAGTTCCCGGGGTCCATGGTGACTCCCCCTTTGTGGAGTGGGATAACTTCACTGTGCGCCATTCGGTCGGCACAAAGCCTGAGGTGAGGCTATGACTGAACATGATGCTTAGGTGGGGTGCCAGTTCATTCTGTAGTTCATGTAGAACAGAGTCTGGGATGCTGTCAGGTCCCATGGATGCTGTGTTCTTGGCTTTGGAGAGTGTGGTTTTTACCTGTGCAGCTGTGATTACAGGAACTTTTTATTCTTCTGGTATAGAGATGGGTCCTCTGGGGGGTGTGAGGGGGCTTAAGTTAGCACTGAACCTATCTGCCAGGAAGTTGGCAAAACCAGTTGGGTCTGTATATTTAGTGCCATTGTGCTGTAACTCAGAGCAGATGAGTGTTGCCATTGAGATGCTTGACATAGCTATAGAATGTTTAGTGGTTGTCTTTAGAATCGGTGGCAATTTTGTTTTCGTAACTACCGTTGGAGGATTTTATGAGGCATCTCAGCTTCTTACTGAGGCTGACCAGCGAGTTCCTCCAGTCATGGGATTTTACTCTTTTTTTGCAACAGTTTCTTTCTTCTGTTGTAGAGTTTGTTTATGGCTGGGGACCACCAGATTGTCTTCCTTTTTTTGCAGGATAGCATCTTGGTTCTGTTAGGGATAGCGCAATCCATGCACTCGTGGAAGTGCTTATAAAGTGCATTTGTGTAGGATTCAGCAGTTGTACCTCTATTGTCCATCTGCATGGGTGTCGTGAAGTTTGCCACTTCTGTCTTAAGAAGCGTGAAGTTGGCTTTGGAGAAAACATCCTCTCCTGGCTATCAACTAACATCTGTAATGAAACTATAATCATGGGAGATACCAATATTAATTGGTCTTCCATACAGTCACCTACACACCCCCTCAAGATCAACCTTTACAACTATTCTCAACTAATCAACTCAATAACTAGACCATCCAAAGACTTCTCAAATGGCAATATCTTAGACTGGATTCTAGTCTCTCATCCCCATAACTACACTGACAGTGGAACCCTTCCTGACCCCCTCAGTGATCATCTTCCCATCTTCACTAGATGTCTACCAACTCCCTTACAAGTTACTCATAACTACATAACTACCAGATGCCATAAAAACTTTAACCCTGAAGCTTTCTCCAGCTCCCTTAAATCTATTAACTGGATTCCCTTAAAAACCCTACCACTTGAAAATGCAGTAACTCACTTCAATACTATCTTCCTAGACATCCTAAATAATCATGCTCCCTTAATAACCAAAAGAATAAAAAGGAAAACCACCCCCTAGTTAACAAAAAATACACTTACTACCATGCAACTTAGAGATAAAACATGGGCACAATACAAGCAAAACAAATCCACATCTAACCTCAATAAATACAAAACTATTCGTAACTCAGTAAAAAAGCTTATCTCAAAAGACCGCCAAAACCACTTTATCCAACTTCAAAACAATCATAAAACAAACCCACAAAAATTCTGGACAGGTATAACTTCACTCTTAAAACCTGGCACTATAGAAAACCCAAACCCCAGCCCAGATATACAAAACACGGATCTTGCTACCCAATTCAATTCTTTCTTCATAGACTCCATTTCTAAACTTACTTCTTCTTTTACACTTAATAATTCAACCCCTACCCCCTCTACTCACAACCAATCTCCCCCTCCAACTCCTTTCTCTCATTCATCCCCATCCCAACTCTCTCCATTTTTGATTAAACCTACTCCTACTTCTACTATAAGAAAACTCCTACAGAAACTAAAACCATGTACCAATGCCCCTGACAACATTCCCTCATACTACCTCAGTATAGCTGCTGATGCCATTGCCCTCCCTATCAGTATCCTCATCAATCACTCTATCCAAGAAGGTTTAGTTTCCGAAACCTGGAAAAAAGCTTACATCATCCCTCTACACAAAGGAGGAAATAATGCTCACATCTCCAATTTCCGTCCCATAGCCATCCTCTCACCCATTTCTAAAGTCCTTGAGAAATGTATCCACCTTCAACTCCTTCCCCATCTCTTGGACAACAATCTACTAACCCCTACCCAACACGGATTCAGACCCCATCATAGTACTATGACAGCCCTCCTATCCTTCCTTGAAACTGTGAATAAAGCTAGAGATTCTGGACTCATTGTATCTACCATTCTTCTAGATCTTTCTAAGGCCTTTGATACTATCTCCCATAACCTACTTCTTACTAAACTATCTAATCTAAACCTTTCTCTCTCTTCACTCAACTGGTTTAACAGCTATCTCTCCAATAGACAACAAGCAGTCAAGTGGAAAAAAGCAACCTCCTCCTTTCTGAATACCCCAACAGGTGTCTACAAGGTTCTATTCTGGGCCCCCTTCTCTTTAATATTTTTATCAATGACTTTTTCCATGCTATCCCTCAGGCTAACATTATACAATATGCAGATGATTCCACAATCATCTGCGCTGCCTCATCTATCCCAACTCTTTTAAAGCTAACCCAGGAAGCCTTCTCCACCACTGAAAAGTGGATGAAAGACAACCATCTAGCTCTTAATGCTGCTAAAACCAAACTCATGATATTTACTCCTTCAAAAACCACTAACATTGATCATAAATTATTCTCCATCTCCAGCCAAAATAACATCCCTCTTGAGCTTGTATCAGAAACCAAACTATTAGGAGTTCAAATTGATGACAAGCTTAAATTCAATTCCCATCTACTACAAAACATAAAGAAAACCCACCAAAAACTTGGCATGCTCTACCGTCATAATCGATTCCTCAGCTCAGCTACTAAGAATACTCTCTCTACAACATTTCTCCTACCCTCCATTCTCTATGGGGCACCTCTTCTTTCTAACCTACAATCCTCCCTCAAAAACAAACTATCCTCTTGTTACAATAAAATTGCCAAATTCGCCACTTGCAACAAATCATCAACCCACCATTGTGAACCACCCACAAACTGAACTGGTTAGAACTACCCAACTACCTCTCCTACACCCAACTCACATATGCTCACAAACTGATTTTCCAGCCATCCCTCTGCCCCGCACTCTCTTCTACCTTTAAAATGCACCACACTCAACGACATCTAAGATCAAACAATCAAAACCTCATAGAAATTCACAGACCCCTCCACCCTCCTGGACAAAACCTCCTGTCCTTCTCACTAGCATGCTTATGGAACTCCCTTCCTCCCTCCATTTGTACCATTACAAGCCTCCCATCCTTTAAAAAATCACTCCACTCCCATCTAACCTCCACATGGGCATGCTCCTGCTCTCACCCCTCATAACCTACTCTTTACTCTAATACTCTCTTCATTCACTCTATACCCCAGGTAGCACTACTCTTGAGCTACCAGTATACTGATCTCACCCCTCATAACCTACTCTTTACACTACTACTTTTCTCTTCTGGCATAACCTACTCTTTACACTACTACTTTTCTCTTCTGTCACTCAAAATCCCAGGTGGCATTACTCATTGGCTACCAGCATACGAACTGACTCTCCTCAAAAAAAAAAAAAAAAATATATATATATATATAGATATATATATATATATATATATATATATATATATATAGATATAGCATAGCCCGTATAACCTCTGTTTTTTAGCTCTCTCTACATGTTTAATCACATGCATTGTACAAAGTTTAACTCAAATGTAATGTATATGTATATCCTCATCCTTGTGTAATCTGTATGTGGAGCTTTTCTCCACAGGACTCCATTGAAAACGGGTTCTTCGGGGCCAATGGACTATCCTGGTTAAACAAATGCAAATAAATAAATAAAATAAATAAATAAAATATTTTACAGTGATTTCCCTAATGGGGGGTGGGGGCGGGATGTGGCTGTCTAGGGTGATTAGCTTGTGGTTGGATCTGACCAACGAGGAATTGACCTCTGGTGTGGAACACTGGCCGCCCATGTTGGTAATGACCATATCTGGGATATTGCTGCCCCTGGTGGGGGTGTGGATAAGTTGATCCAAGGTGTTAGAATTTATGAATTCCAGAAAATGTTGAGCAAAAGAGTTGGTACATGAGTAGTTTTCCCAGTTAATGGTGGGGTAGTTTAAATTGCCCATTATTAGGGTATTGGGTTGTACCCTAATATTTTCCAGTGTATCAAGAAATGAGGAGTGGGAATCCTGGGGCATGGTGGGGGATCTGCAGCAAGTTACACAGTGCAAGAAATCTGGAAAAAAAACTAAAACAATGGGGGAACAAAGGCATGAAAATAAGGATGGATTTTAAATGTTGTTATTATAAACTTAAAAAGTTGCTAGAACAAAAGGATTTGTGTTAGCATGCATTTTACTGAAGGATTTGAAGTCTGAAATGTATTATTTAGTGGCTATCCTCAGTGATATCCAGAAAAAAACATGTTTTATAAGGAACAGACTAAAAATATGAGGCAAAAATCTTGACATTCTGCGAAATTCTGTATAGCTGAGAGGTATGACTCTCAGACACACACACCCACACCCATCCACACACACACACACACACACACACACACACACACACACACACACACACACACACACACACACACTTACCAACTCTCAACTTGGTGGAATTTTAAGGACTTTTTCCCCGATGGTTTTGCTGCTCCCCCGTGGCTAGGCATAGTGTACATACCTAAGGTCCTTGATCACAAATCAAAAATGCTGATAGTTTAGAAATATAACAAAATCTGTACAGTAAGGTTATGGACAACTATGGAATGTCACTAACTCTATTGTGATAACCAAAAAAAGCCACATACATTAAAAATGTCAAGAATCCCGAAGTAAGCTGCATTGCATTTCTAACATAAATTTGCAGGAGCAGACATATAAACTTCCCAGACAGCCATGGATATTTCCATATGCCATCCACTAACTTATAATAAGTGCCTCCAAGCTCCAAGACTATTTGTAATACATATATATTTACATTATTCATTACACTAAACTCAGAGAAAACTATGGATACCTACATGAAACATGTAGCATTAAAAAAATTGGTTTGAAATGACAGATTCTGACAGAATCTATAAATTTCCTAATAAAAAAAATAAATAAAGGCAGAGGACAATCATGGCCACTTCACCGTAGCTAACAGTTGCTAACAATAGGTTTGGGACTTCTGAGGGAACACAAGTAATTCACACACCCAAGGAAAGTGGGAGCTAGAAAAGAAGATGTGGGGTATGGGTGAAGAAGAGGGACAAATGAGAGAGTTGTTGGAATGGAAAAATCTGAAGGAAAGTTAGAGGGGCATGGGCATTTTATTTGGAGGGAATATGCCCCATATTTTCAGTTTTTTTTAAAGAATGTCAGGAAAGGTAAACATAGGGGTAGAGGAGGTGAAGGTAATCACAGCAGGTATGTCTTCAGAACAAATAGCACAACACAAGACAGACAAAGGTTGGAAAAAAACAGTAAGGACAGGTAAGGTACACAGACAGCCCATTGCATAACAAGGGCAATGACAGGGTGGGGGTGCATACCAACCATGGTGAAATGCAGAAAAACAAATCTATCTATGCATTATCATGTTACCACATTTTATAAGCTGTGTGGCAGTCATGCCTAGCTGTGTATGGCCAGTGGAAACTGTGTGTCACAGGGTAATTAATAAGGATCACAGTACAAATTGGGTGAATAAATACATATCCAAATAGTCTGTCAGCAGTGCAGGTGTAAGGCAAGTAACATCACAGATGAGCAAATGTACATCATACAATGTAGATTACTCCAAAGGACTGAACCAAACATATGACCATACACATGAAAGGCAAACAATCAAGCACAATGCCAAACAGAAGTACCGAAGAAGAGCAGCAAAGGCTGGTACATACATAAGCATGAGGACACATTCAAAACAAATGTGTAATAGAATGTGTGTATGTTACACACATATGCCGTGTCAAAGGCAACACACTGGCGTACATGTTATGTATGTGTGTCAGTGGCATAAATGGAATATACATGAAATGAAGGTCAATAGACATACATACACCAATGATATGTAATAATATATTACAATATTTAACAGCACATAATAATGAATATAGCGGGTTGTGCACATGCACATGGGATGTGAGAAAATTACACTGGGTAATACACAAGTACAATGAGAACAAGGATGTATTGCTAGCAGTAGCCAGCAACTTATGTGCAGATTTTCTGCATTGTAAAATGGCCATCCATTTGGCACATGGTTCACTGTTTCAAATTAAGAAATGGCAATGGACAGTAGTCTTAACAAGGACAAACATACCTGCAAAAAAATATTAGGGAAATGTTACGGTGAGAGGGAGGTGAACAACCTGGGACCACATCAGGACATGGTAAGTTTACAGAATGCAAATGCATGTGTAAAACACACAGAGTGCTGTAGAAGAGGCACAGACATACATTTAAACAACTGAAAAATGTATGCCAAATGGCCAGATAGATTACTGATGTCCACAAAACTGGACATGTATAAAACACAAATACACAGTAATGTGCAATCATGTCTCATTAACTAAAAATTGCAGTCACCACACTTTTCGGCCACCAAACCAGGACCGAAACACTAAAGGTGGAGGAGTGTCAATATTCACCAAGGATATTCACACCACCAGGCTAGTTGGCCAACACAATGTGTCTGAAATTCTCCAAGTGCAACTAACACTAGGTAAGACTGCAATCCAAATTGTAGCTTGCTACAGATCCCCCACCATACCCCAAGATTCTCACTACACCTTTCTAAACATACTGGAAAATATTAAGATAGAACCAAACACCCTAATACTGGGTGATTTTAACTACCCTGCCATTAAATGGGAAAACTACTCATGTCCCAACACCTTTGCGCAACGGTTCTTGGAATTCATAAATTCCAATGCCCTGGATCAACTAATCCATAGTCCCACCAGGGGCTCCAATATCCTACACCTGGTCATTACCAACATGGGAAATCAATGCTCCATACCTATGGTCACCCCCTCGTTAGTCAGGTCTGACCATAAGCTAATCACCCTTAACATCCACATCCCACCCCCACCCCCCAGTAAAGAAACCACCATAAAAAACTTCTCCAAAGCCAACTTCATGCTACTCAAGTCAGAAGTGACAAACTTCATAACACCCATGCAGACGGGAACTGAAAGTTCAACTGCTGAATCCTACACTAAGGCACTGTACGAGCACATCCACTCATGCATGAATCGTGCCATCCCAAATAGAACCAAAATGCTCTCATCCAATAAAAGGAAGCCAATCTGGTGGTCCCCTGCCATAAACAAACTTTACAACAAAAGGAAGAAACTTTTGCAGAAAAGAGGAAAATCCCAGGATGCAAAAAACTCCCTTACTAGCCTCAGTAAGAAACTGAGATGCCTCATAAAATCCTCCAAAGCTAGTTACGAAAATAAAATTGACAAAGATTCCAAAGACAACCACAAAGCATTCTATAACTATGTCAAAAATCTAAATGGCAATGCTCAGATCTGCTCTGAGCTAAAACAGAATGGCATTAAATATACTGATCCAAAGGATATTGCCAATATCCTGGCAGATCGATTCAGTGCCAACTTCACCCCCCTCTCACCCACTAAATGGCCCATCTCAATACCGGAAGATTGCCAAATTCCAGTAATAACGGCCACACAGGTACAAAACGCACTCTCTAAAGCCAAGAATACAGCATCCATGGGACCAGATGACATCCTGGGCTGTGTACTACATGAACTACAATATGAACTGGCACCTCACCTAAGTGTCATGTTTAATCATAGCCTCACCTCAGGTTTTGTGCCCACTGAGTGGCGCAGAGCTACAGTTATCCCAATCCACAAGGGGGGGATCCACCTTGGATCCCGGAAACTACCGTCCCATCAGTCTGACAAGCCTTATCTGCAAGGCCATGGAGTGTATTATCATGGAACTTATAAACAAAGACATTGGCAACCTTCAAACACTGGACCCCACCCAGTTTGGGTTTGTGAAGGGCCGATCTTGTCTCCTGAATCTGATTGACTTCTTTGAATCAGTCTCCAGAGCCATGGACAAGGGTAAGGTGGTCCACACAGCCTATCTAGACCTTGCCAAGGCCTTTGACACCATCCCCACTCTGGAATCATAGATAAACTTACTAAGTTGGGCATTAATCCCTATGTCACCCAATGGGTTTCTAAATGGCTTACTGATAGAACCCACACTGTAAAAGTAGCCGACTCCAAATCCAGCTCCAGACAAGTGACAAGTGGAGTACCTCAGGGTTCAGTCCTGGGGCCGCTCTTGTTTGGCATCTACTTCTCTGAAGTACAGGTCAACACTAAGGGACTCTGGCTAACAAAGTTTGCAGATGACTGCAAACTGGGAGCCATTATTGAATCCCCAAATGATGTGGATACTCTACAAAAGGGCCTTACAGAAACAGATGCTTGGTGCCAGAGCCATGGGCTCAAGCTCAATGCCAAGAAATGTATTGTTATGCCCTTTGGGAAAAAACATGTATCCATGAATTACCATATAGGTGGCAGTACATTAAACACAGAAAGTGTGATAAGAGACTTAGGGACACAGGTGAACAGTGGTCTCACCTTCGATAACCACATCGCCACAACAGTCAGGAAATCCTTCTATGTGGCACACCTCATCACGAAGGGCTTTTCATCCAGAAAGAAGGAGGTCATTGTCCCACTGTACTCATCCCTCATTAGACCCATTATAGAATACAACGCCCCATTTGGTATGTACCTTTCAAGACATCTGCAACAACTGGAAAGGCCTCAGAAATACCTCACTAAAAGAATCACAGGCCTAAAGCAGATGCCCTACACTGACCGCCTTAAAAAACTCCAGCTATACTCTGTCGCATATCGTCTACTCAGAGGTGATCTCTGCTTAACATACAAGGCCATGTCAAACCCAGAGCTGTTGGACATGCTACACTTAAAGAAATCCCAATCCCTCAGAGCTACACACTCCAGGGATCTAAACCTTGTCATCACAATAAACAAAACATGCTGGAGGGATAGGTTCCTGACCCAGAGACTCCCCAGACTCTGGAATAGATTGCCCATACATGTCAAGCAGAGTGCCTCTTTGGACCTCTTCAAGAGGAACCTTGACAATTGGATGGGAGAAAGGAAATTCACCCCAGGGATCATGTCAGTCGCCCTGCTAGACAGGGGTCCAGAAAAGTAAATAATGTGGGAAGAAATAGCCAGGGAATTGTTATGGCTAGGCTTGTATAGGCCCTAGGGCTGATAGCCTAGTACCAACCTATGAACCTATGAACCTATGAACATATACATATGCTGTCATCCAAATGTCCAATAAAAATGCAGGTGTATGTCAATTATCCTGCTCATTATGGAGGACACTCCTGTGAGCATCATTGCAGCACATCAGCAGAGCATCACTGAATGCTCACTTGTAAAGGTACATTTCTCTGTCAGTACGTATCCGACTATGTGCGCACACATACAATCATAATGTGTACAACTATTTATGGCAGGTGTACACCGATGTCACTACATCATGGGTGTGGAGATACTACATGCAACAAACACGGTGTAACGTACCATGAAAGAATATGTAATTTATAACATTGTGTACAGATTAACATTACCTTGCTGTTTGATGCAGTCAGAAAAGGAGGACTGCACATAGACATGCTATACCTGTATATGATTTCATATGACATCAGTATTACCAAACAATGACACACCACATCATGACAGTGGGACATCGAGAAAACTCCCATCCAAAAACATGTGGAATGACATGTCTTTGTGTTACACAAGCCTGATATGGCAAAACAGACATCCAAGACATAAGACACTCTTAGTGTTGGACTATGGAAAACATACATTGTCATCAGTTGTCCCAGTAAGACATATCTTTGCAGGCTACCTGTTGCAGCACTATCAACAGGTTAACTGCTGCAATGCATGGGCAGTTTAATGTGTGTGGACAGTGTAATGTGTTAATGTGTATCATGTATACATCATCACCATCATCAACCCCCTTTTTCCCATTTTCTACATATGGGTGGGGTGTTGTGTTAACTGTCGCCATCTCTCTCAATTCAGTGTCACACTCCTACCTTCTTTGACACTTATGCATGACTGTCACAGATCTTCTCTCATGCAATCCATCCACCTCTTTGCTGGACACCCTTGTTTCATCTTACCTTTCCTGTCTGTCCCAAATCTTCTTCACCAGATTGTCATCTGCACATGTGCCCAAACCACCATAATCTGTTCTCTTTGCTTTTCTGCAATTGGCGCCACTTTGGCTTCTGCTCTTATATCCTCATTCCTTCGTCTGTGCCACAGTATGCACCATTCCATCCTTCACAGGCACTTCATATCTTTCAACTCTAGCTTTCTCATTTGCTCTGTCTTTACTGCACAGGTTTCTGTACCATACTGGTTGCACCACTGTTTTTTAAACCTTACCTTTTTAGCTTCCTTGGCATTTTTCTACCATACATTACACCTGACACTCTATGCCAGTTGGCTGCAGCCCCTCTGGTTCTAGCTTTGACCTATTCATTCAGACTTTCCTTCTTTTCAACCACCCTCCCAGATACTTGAAGCTACTAACCTCTCCCACTATCTTCCTCTTTATCTTAATTCACAGCTTCCTCTGTATTTACCAATTTGCTGACCTTACCACTGTTTTATCTGTACTTAGTTTCATCCCATGTGCCTTTAGTTTTGCATTTCAATCCCTTATCCTTTGCTGAAGTTCTTACTCAGAATCTGCCTGTAATGCCACATCATTTGCATACAGCATCTTTGTTGATTTATCCCCTCCAACCTGTTTGCTAATGTCATCCATCACAAGCATGAACAGAAGTGGGCTCAGAGCTGAGACCTGGTGCACACCCACTCACACTGGGAACCCCTCTGTGAGACCGAACACTGTTCATACTTGAGTCATTGGTTCCTTGTATATAGTCTGCACTAATTCTACCAATGTTTCTGGGACTTTGAACAACTGCAATATAGCACAAATCAGCTTTCTTGGGACCTTGTCATAGATTTCTCCAAGTTTAGGAAAGCCCACTTGTACTCTTTCTTCATCTCTATTTTCATCAAAACTATCTGTCTAACTGCAAATATTGGATCAGTTGTGCTGCATCCTTATCTTAATCCAAACTGCTCATCTCCCATCTTACTTTCTACTACCCTGCATATCCATTTATGTCACCCTCTCTAGAATTTTCATGCAATATTGACAATAATTTGATACCTCTCTACTGCCCAACATTGTGGATGTCCCCTTTGTTCTTGTATACTGGCATGAGTATGCTTATTTTCCTGTCTTCTGGTATACACTTTTCATGCCACACTGCTATAAGTACCCTCAGGAGCCATTTCTTCCCTATCTCACCCATTATCTGTATCATATCTACTGTGACCACATCTGAGCCTGCTGCTTTCCCTGACTTCATTTTCCTTAATGCTGTTCTTACTTCTTGTGGGATGGGCTCTTCTTCTTCTCTTATCATAGGCTGTGTCTGGGGCAGTATCACTTCTGTGGGGTTTTCTTCATTCCAAAGCTGCTGGAAGTACTCCTTTCATTTGCCTTTGATGTCCTGTAGACTGGTGAGCAAGTTGTTGCTGGCATCCATTCTGAAAGCTGTCTGACTATTTTCTTTATTTTTCTGTTTTTTCCTTACAACCTAAAATAGTTTCTTTGTGCCATCTACTGAGTCACTTTCCAGAAGCTGGAAGAGTGCTTCCAATGCCCTGTTCTTTGTTATTGCAACTCCTTTCTTAGCTTCTTTGTTAGTCAACCAGAGTTCCTTCCTAGCCTGGTCCATCTTTTCTATGTCCCACTTTTTCCTGCACTCTTTCTTTCTTTTGATGACTTCCTGGATTTCTGCATTCCACCACCAGCTTTCCTTATATACCTTATTCCCATACCTGGCATGGCCACATATCTGTTCTCTAGTCCTCACACATGCTGTTTTGAGGCACTGCCATTCTTCTTCAACTCCACTTATTTCCTCATCTTCTTGGGGAGTAATTCCTTGAACTGTTGTACTTCCTCTCCAGTCTTCAGCCTGGTCTCTGTTGAACATAAAGCCTTCTATGGTCATTGCTTGTAGCTGAGTGTGGCACTCAGTGGTGTATGCTGTGGTCTGACTATTTTCCTGGGGATGAATTTGCAGTCACTGATTCTTTGTCATTGCCCTTTCCTTACTAGGAGGAAGTGCACCTGAGTTGCATGTCGGCCACTCTTGTATGTGATCTTGAGGCTGTCTGTTTCTGAACCTTGGCTATTATCAAGCCATTTGCCAGAGAGAAGTCTAGAATGACTTCTTCCTCTTTATTTCTGTTGCCCCACCCATGTGGACCCTGGCAGTCCTCATATCTTGTTCTGTCTGTCCCAATATGTGTATTCAAGTCACACACTATGAATACCAATTCATGTTGACCTGCTTTATCTAGTAAGTCCTGCAACTGCTGTATGAATGCATTATTTTCCTCATTGTCACATTATGAATACTGCCCTATCATTACACTGGAGTCTGATTGCCATGAGTCTGTCACCATCCTCCTTCATGCCAGCATGTCATCCACTTCCAAGCAGTGTCCTGTCATTGAACCAACACTGACTGTAGCAATTCTTAGTTCAGATTTGGCAGGTTGATTGTTATTTATGCCCAGCTTTCACTCAACAGAGCTATCCCAGGTAACCCAGGCTGTGCAACTGGACACCAGCCAGCCAGTAGCCAGTAACTTATTGACCCAAGGCTGCTGGGCTTTATGGCAAGCACACACTGGCCAATAGGGGCACATACACCACCTCCCACCATTAGCATGGATCCTGGCGTAGGTCAGAGTAGGTTGGTTCCTCAACCCACTTATCACTGGTAAATACCTATGTCCATATGGTGACATTAGTCAACATTACTGAATCACTTGGGGCCATATTTTAAACCTTTGAGTGGCTAGCCCTGCCACAGCATTCAGTCTATGATTTGTGTTCTCCTATCTTGAAGATACTATGCACCACAGTAGATGCCCAAAGTGGTTGGCCTATACAACCCTTCCATCATAGGACTCCATGTAGAATCTGTCTTGCCACCCACAGCTCCATTCATTGGTGAGTGTGAAATGGAAACACTTAGCATATTTTTTGGAGGTGGGAAGAACCCACAGAAGCACAGGCTGAACATTCAAACTCCAAACATGCATTGACCGAAGGTCAGGATCAAACCTTGTACCTTGTCATTAAGGAAACTGGTGTCATGCACACATTATTTATTTATTTATTTTACATTTGTTAACCGGGCTAGTCCAACTGGATACATGTCCATTTTCAGTGGAGGCCCGAGGAGAAAAGCTCCGAGTTTTCAAAACATTTAATGATACAAGTAATTTAAAAATAATAATACAAAAATGTATAGCAAAATGTTACAAAAACAAGATTTGTTCATAGAAAAAAATGATTTAACAACTGTTACCACAAGAAAGCAATAAGTAAGTAAATAAAGAAAAGATGGGGATAGAAGGTTACTAAGGACATCTACAGGATAAGACAGGAATTGGAAAACAGGATTGGTGGTTAAATGGGATGAGTAGAGCTGGACAGAGTAGAATGGTCAGAGAGAAATTATGATATAAGGATAAACTTTAAGAGGGAAAAAAAGAAATTAAGGGAGACATGGTAGAGCAGAGGAGAAGGAAATGAAAAAGCAGATTAATCAGGGTTATTGCAAGAGCATAACCAGTGGTTGGAGAGGAAACGCGTTTAAGGTTAGTTTTGAATAATGGGAGAGATGAAAGAGCTGTAAGGTCATTTGGTAGGAGGTTCCATATTTTACCAACAAAGTTAGAAAAAAGAGAGTCACCTGCAGAATTTTTAGATAAAGAAGTTTGCATCTGCATTTTATTAGTTGAGCGTAACTTTTTCAGGTTATGGTATGGTGTTATGAGGGTAGAGAGAGTTGGGGTATTGTTAGGTTGATAAAGGACTTTATGGGCAATAATAAGTTGGTTAAATTGTAGTAGGTTAGGTAATTCAAGCCAGCCTAGTTGTTTTAGGTTTTGACAATGATGAGTCCTATAAGGTGAGTTAGTGGCAAATCTGGCAATGCTATTATAAGATTTAGCTAGTTTGTTATGATTATATTGGGACAGGTTAGTATAGATGGGGAGGCATATAAAAGGGTAGAGAGTAAGTGAGTTCTGGCTATTGTAGATCTGGCTAGTGGTGATAGAAATTGTTTAATTCTATATAGAGATCCGAGTTTTTGTTGGTAGATTTTATTATAGTGTTAATGTGAGTGTTAAATTTAAGTTGATTATCTATTGTGATTCCTAGGAGTTTGGTGGTGGTGTCAGGAGAAATTATAGTACCATTGTTGGATTGAAGTGTAAAATGAAGAGGGGAGATGTGTGTGAGGGGTAAACAGCAATAATTTGGTTTTTTTTGGGTTGAGGAGAAGACAATGGTTGGAGAACCATTTTCTATAGTGGTGAAGGATTTTTGTGTGAGAGAATGTAGGTCAGTATGGGATTTTGCTGTGCAAATAATTGTGGAGTCGTCGTATTGAATGCAGGTAGAGAAGGGATAGACAGATGAAGGTCATTGATAAAAATGGAGAATAACAGTGGGCCTAAGATAGAGCCCTGTGGGACACCTAGGGAAGTGGGTAGAAGTTCAGAAAGATGATTCTGCCAGAGAACTGCTTGTTTACGATTATCCAGGTAGGATGTGAACCAGTACAAGGCGGGTTTATCAAGTGATAGGGACTTTAGAAGGTGAAGTA
Source organism: Protopterus annectens (assembly GCF_019279795.1). Classification (NCBI taxonomy): domain Eukaryota; kingdom Metazoa; phylum Chordata; order Ceratodontiformes; family Protopteridae; genus Protopterus; species Protopterus annectens. Next base: position 512,153,074 of record NC_056737.1, on the reverse strand, counting down.
GGAGTTTATGGTTGACCATATCAAAGGCTTTAGAAAGATCTACAAAGAGTGCTGTTGACAAGAAATTGTTGTTTAGATTTGTGTTGATACAGTTGGTAAAAGAAAGTAGGGCTGTGGTAGTACTGTGGTAAGGACGAAAGCCATGTTGACAGTCTGCTAAGAGATTGTGGTGAAGTAGGTGGGTAATTAGTTGTTTGTGGATACATTTCTCCATTATTTTAGCAAGAGGAGACAGAAGAGCTATGGGACGGTAGTTTGAGTATTCAGTAGAGTCGCCACCTTTGTGAAGAGGAATGATATGTGAGATTTTCCAGATTGATGGAATAGTGCATTCCTTAATAGTTCTATTAATCAATATAGAGATTGGGTAGGCAATGGCTGAGGCTCCTAGTTGTAGGAATTCCCCTGGTAATTTGTCAGCTGAGGGGTAGAAGGCTTAAGTTTTGAAGTAAGGAGGAGATGAAGGAGGTGGGTATTGGTTCTAGGTGGAAAGGAGGGGGGGTGGGGCTTGTAGCGGACAGGTTGGCAGTGTCAGGATATTGTTGATTTGCTAAGTTTTGTACAGCTGTGGTAAAGAAGGTATTAAACGCATTTGCTGTTTTGTAGGGTCATCAGAGTTGCTGCCAAGTGGAGTTGGTGTTACTACTTTACCTGGGGTTATTAGTCTGTTAATAGAGGTCCAGAACTTCTGTGGTTTTTGGAGGGAAGATTGTTGAAGTTGGATGTAAAAGTTTTTTTTGTCCTGTATTATTGCTTTTTTAGTCATATTTCGTTGTTGTCTGAAATTTTGCTGATCAGTAATAAGTTTAGTGGTACGCCATTTGGTCCAGGATTTGTTCCTGGAGAGGATTAGCTTTTGGTCTCACTTGTGAGCCATACTGCTGGTTTATTTTTCACTCTTATGGTACAATTGGGGCATGATGATCTAGGATTGTTAGGAAAGTCTTATTGAAGTAGGATACAGCTTCATTTATTGGAAGGTACTTAAGGGGTTCCCATTTGCAGTGTTTAAGTTCGGTTAGGAACATTTCCTGGTCAAAGTGTTTTTACTACGATAGTTATAACAGGGGAGAAATGTGAACGCGTTTGTTTTGTGTCTTATTATATATATTAGAGAGTGATCACTAAGGTCATCTGGTAGGGTTCCTGTTGTATAGTTTTGTTTTGGACCATTTGTTAATATCCAGTCCAGAATGCTTTCTTTGTTGTTAGATTTGTTTATTCTAGTTGTGGAATTAATGAGTTGTGAGAAACCATTCAAATTGATCAGAGAGGATGGGTTGTTATTGCTACATAAATTCCAGTCGGTGTTAACGTCTCCTAGTAGTATTGTTTCTTGTGGATAATTTAGAGAAAGGTAACTTAATAGGTCTTCTAGTTTATCTTGATTGTTACCTGGTGGGAAATATGTACAAATGATGTTAACTGATTTTTGGTTGTTTAGTTGTAGTTTTGAAATAATTATTTCTGTAGTGTCATCAGAATGTGGTTTGTGGTTTATTTTACTGATTTGTAATCCTGCCTTGTAGAGAATAGCTACCCCTCCACCTTTTTTTTTGATGCGGTCTTCTGAATAATATTGTAACCTGGGGGAATAATTTCTGTATCTTTTATTGTTGGTTTAAGCCACGTTTCAGTTAAACAAAGGATGTCAAAGCGGTGGACATCTAGGAGAGCATGTACTTGAGTAATTTTGTTGCAGATGCTACGTATATTAAGATGGGCAATTTTGAGTGTTTTTGAGGATTGAGCTGATAGTAAAGGGATAGAGTTAGATTCAATACTATTAGAGAAGGATGAGTGAAACATTGGGCCTGGGTTTGGATGAATGTCTCCATCTTTAAGGAGTGGATCAAAGTGAAGTTATGATGCTGGCTTAGTTTAGGATTAAGGTCATATAATTTTCGAGTGTTAGGAAATGAGTGTTTTATATGAAAAAGTCGGTGATATTTGGCTTGGATGTAGCTATGGTTATATGTGGAATTATTAAAGTTTGTGCATGAAACAGGAAGTGATGTAGTAGTGTGTTTGGATGGTATGAGAAGAGTTTTAAGAAGGGGTTGTTCATAGGAGGTAAGGAAATAGATAGTGGTGAGAGAAGTGAACAATGACATTAGTAGTAGACATGGGTGTAGGTTAGGCATGTTGAGAGAGGAGGGAAAACAAAAGTTATAGGTAGAGAGATGAGGAAAGGACTGCTTTAGGTTAAAAGGCTATAGATGATAGGGGAAGGTATGTACCTAGTAGGTTAAGGATAATTAGTAAAGGGTGAGGTTAGTGAATGATGGAGTAGTAAGTATATGTAGTATGAGGAGAAGAAGGATTAGCTATTGTGAGAAAAGGTTAGAGATAAATAGGGGAGATGTAAAGCTAGTAGGTGTGGATGTATAAATGTAGGGTGTGGCTAGAAAGAGGTGAGTGGTTGGTTGAAAAAGAATGGAGGAGTGGAGGGGGAGTGGTTAAGAGAGTATATAGGTAGACACCCTGGGGGCGGGTGGGAATTGGGGGCAGGGTAGGGGAGCGGAGTGAGCCCGTAGGCTTTGAGATGTCACACAACAATAACACATAAGAATGACACATACATGGTATGCATGCACAAGAGTGTATATATAGTCCAGTCAATTAAATTGCAAGCACCATGTTGGCAGCATAACAGAAGTGGAACACAGACAATGCCTGCTGTCCGGAAGGACCAGGCAGATGTGGATCAGAATCACAAATGATCTCATGAACTATAATCCTGAATGAATCACACATAGCCCGTGCCATCTCATCCTAGAAGGTCCCTATCATGTCCCTCCTTTGTACACAACACATCAGTCATGACCCCTTGGATCTCCTCTCGAAAACAGTCCCTATCATGGTCATGGCAACATTTCCTCAGGAGTATAGCAGGACGTCTCAGGGAGGGATGAGTTCAGGTGCCTTGGCATTATTGTCATCATAGTTACAATCTTGCTTGAATGAAACTGGAGTGGTCTCACATGTGTACATCAATGTCTTCAGATTGGCAAACGTCCTCAGGTGCCATGCTCTGTAAAGATTCATTGCAATGTCTACCACGCAGAACAGTCCCATGAGAATCATAGCACAGCATGGTATCATTATGATGACAATTTACACAGGAGACTGAGACACATCCATTATGGACAGATTTACATATGGTCATATATGTCATACCTTTGAAAAGGACAACAGTATTCTTTCCTGAACAATTCTGTATGCTTTCACACACACACACACACACACACACACACACACACACACACACATGCGCGTGCGCGCGTGCACACACACACACACACACACACACACACACACACACACACACACGTGATTAGCTTTATACAAATGTATGAATCTTCAAAAAACATATTTTACTGTCTGCATTCAATGATTTATATGAGCAGCCACAACATGCTATTGTAAAGATGAGGAGAAACATACTGGATATTATTGTGGACAACAGGCAAACCATATGACAATCTTTTGAGACAGGCAGCATGATATTTGGCTGAACACACATCAATGTAATGAGTGCATTACTAAAAACAATGTGATATGATCAGTTAAAACAACTTTAGACATAGCAGAATGTAATATATATGTTAATAACAGTATTGCATGTGTGCAACTGTATATGTTATCTTCAGAAACAATCAGGAATCAGAAAGCTTACAAAACAAAAATTTGAGAATATGCTTGCTGATTATGAACTGCTGCTATCAAATGGGTACCTGCTCAACTGTCGTTCAACCTAGGCTATAGGAATGTTTAAAAAAAACAAAACAAGGAGTTAGAGACAGAAACAATGCCAATGTTGCCCTGCAGGATGCACTGATTATGAACTGCTATTATCAAAGGGGTACCTGCTCAAGTGTCAGTCAACCTAAACTATAACACTGCTTTAAAAGCACAACCATTGTGTGTAAAATAGATGCAGTATCAATGCTGAACTGAAAGCAAAGCTACACAGTCTGCAAATAGTAGTGCTAATACTGACACAGTAGCCTTTAATTCACTCTATAAAGTGCAGACTATGAACAAGAAATCAGTCATTAAAAAACAGCCAGACATATAAATGTCCCAAACCACATTTCATAAGCAATGGTTATAGCATTGGACATAAAGCATTCATCTAACCACTTGTGTGACAGATACACACAACAACCTATCGTTTAGATTGTGGATGATTTGTTAAAAAAATGTGTGCTGACAAAATGGATACAAAATAAATAATATGTCAACACTATAAGTTTTATACACAGTTGTAATGACAGCTACCATTTACTGATTTCACTTACCTTACTGATGCATGATGGATATTTCTGCATTCTAATCAATAAAAATGTTGATTTGAAAATTGCATTCCTGAAACAGTGGAATAAGCATTTTAGTTCATAGTACACATAAAATATTCCACATACCTCTCTCCCTCCACCACTCTTTAAGCCTGCACATCTGCTCAATGCACATTGCTGTGTTCCGACTGCAGTCCTCATCGTCTGAGTTAAAAAATATATATATTTTTTAAATGTATTCTGTAAATAAACAATTGACATTTTTATATTCAGGTGTTAATATCTTGGAGCACAGATTGGAGGACATGTGATTCAAACCTGCAACTGCAATTTACATCCAAATGTTTGAGACCTACCAGCCTACTTAATACACCTTAACTGTAAAACCATGTTTTCCAGGCAGTGAAAAGAGTTAATGTTATGACATCATCTTGATGGGAGATGGACTACAAAGAATGATATTGGTTTAAGAATGCAAAGTATAAAATATGCTGCTCAAAACTGTTTTTAAATTACATTCATGTCAGCACTGTGTTCATAAAAATTAACAGTAATGGAGATCATCCATTCAGACAGTGTTATGTAACATCCAACTTATGTGAACAAAACCATACCTGTTGCTGTGCATTATGGACACAGAAAGTTATGGGTGAGGATCATTATTCCTTGTTAAATTGCACATCACTAGTTAAATAAATAAATAAAATAAAATAAATAAATAAAAAATAAAATATATACATCTGTCCTGGTCTTCATTTCAACTGCTAGTGTGGCCATCATAGTCCTGCAAAATTAGAGGCTACTTTTGTTCTTGTATTGACTTCAGTATTTCACAAAAAAGACATTCATAGCATTTTTAAAAAGTATACAATATTAAGCTAAAACTTTCTCAGACATGTGATAAGATTTATCAAGATGTGCTGGCCCCAGCTATTAAACAGCAGATGCTAACGGAATGTCACAGATTACAGAGATGTCAGTAGGAATTTGACAAATAACAGAGTTATTCTCAACAATGCTCAAAATATACGTTAATATCAATGTGTCTATGCTTAGTTAACTGAATAGTATGGGTATATGAAATCGATATAACAGTTTAAGATTTATATGTCCCCTTTCAAGAATTGAACACATAGCACACAAAATATAGACACAGTGGCCTGTGCCCTTATAGGTTGAGCTAACTCTCAGCACATGCTACTTACAAACAAACAACCACTGCTCTGCAAACAATGCTGTTTAACAGCTGATGTTATTAGGCTATTATGAATTACAGTGCTATTCATAGAAAAACTAGATCAGTGAATTATTACCATGCACAACATGCACCTTAATATAAAGTAGTGCAATATGCTTTTTAAAAGAATGATATGGCTGAAATTAGCCAAGCTATCAGGTTCCCCTATGTGGTTTGAAACACACAACATGCAACAATTTAGACATGCTTGCTAGTTAATTTACAGGCTGAGCTACCATTCAACTGGGTTTTTACTCTAGAAAACAGGTATTGCAGGTATTTATTAGAATTGTGATTAAAGGCAGAATACGGTAAATGCATACAATTTGAACAACTCTCATAGCGAAGATCCAACAGCTATCAACACAAAACTAAAATATTATGTTTAAGCAATGTTATGGGTATTAATGTTTAAATTATATAAGCATATATGTGTACTTGTTTATAAAGAATAATGTAAGTTATATATGTGTTTGTCTTCCAACTTGTAATGGTCCAATAGGCGATACAGTGGGACTATAACAAAAAACTATGAAATACACAGTCATGCATGGCCTAGGTGCTATAGGTGTCTGTGATTCACAAGAACAAAGGCTATGTGAAATTATGAACTTAGATGTTGTAAAACATATGCACATCTGCAAAGGACATAGTTATGGATATTATTCGATTATTAAATAAAAGAACGACATGGGTATTGAACCGATAGTTAAGAAGGCAGTATGCACAAGGTCCACTGAATTATCCCCATGGGCTAATTCTCATATCACCTGAAACATGATTACAAAAACTTATATATGATATATGGTTCAAAGAAATATCTGTAAAATCCATAGGAATGTTAAGGTATACGTAGAATATTGTTACTTAATGTAGGGATTTACGGGCTGCCTCTGCGCCCCATTGATCATCCTTTGAAGCTCCTCTGTGTCCTTACATTTCAGGTCATCATAGCAGTGATGAATCTGCACAGTGTGAAAGATTCCTATTATCTGTCAATGCTCCCTTGGGATCTGGTTCCACACATAGATCATAGAAAAGTTCCTGGGTCTAGCTCTCATCTGCTGCTCCAATCTGGAGTACTCTGTCAACATCCAGGTCATCTCCTTATCGGTCCAGTTGAGCAAATAGACATGTCTCAGACTCCTTGAAGTAGCCATCATGATATTCAAGTAGAAGAAATCTGAAAAATGCAAAAAACACAGAAATGTTCACTGAGGTACCACTCAGCTCAGATGTAGCAATAGTCTGATCAGTAAGTGCATCAAATTCAGTATTTGAAAGTGGTGCTGATGTCATGTTCTAAGATTATTGGAAGATAACGGGCACATGCCATACATGGTACCATTTATTGATACCTATTGGGTGTTTACACGTCCACCTGGGTGTTTGGTGCATATGGATATGACTGGCAGCTGTCTATGATACTCCCACAGCATCATCCATGTGTCTTTGAAATGCCCCAGATGCAAGTAAGCTGAGGCTAAGACACATTTTTGTTTCGGTGGATAAGGTTTCCTTGCAGGATCTGCACAGACATGTGTGAAGCATACATTTTATAGGCAGCCTGCACCATTTGTCTATCTATTTATTTATTTAACATTTGTGTACTGGGTAAGTCCGACTAGGCAAGATTGCCCATTTTCAGTGGAGGCCCAGGGAGACAAGATCCATACAATTAGACAATCAAGAAATGTTTAAACATATAAAATTCTAGTTGAAAGAGAGCATACAACTGTTTAGAAAACAGGCTAACAATTTGACAAAGGTTCCCTTAGGAATATTAGTAATACAGTGGACAGATAAGAAAAATACACAAATTTGTTAAACTTACTAGTCTCATATTATTTTAAACATAATTTAACCACACTGGAAAACATAACATCAAACTAAGCTGAATTAACTTATACATAATACCTTAAGAATTGAAGTAACTTGACAATAATAATATCTAGACAATACCTGTCAATTATTTCCTGGCCTGACAACTGTTTTAGTTGTAGCCTTGCTCTGACTGTAGTGGCTGCTTTCTAAGATGCACAGCCACTCCCTCATTGGCTTGCATCACTGCTGCCCGTTGCAGTATATTACCAGCAAGTTGTATTTTATATTTTTGTTTCCATTTTTATCCGGATTTTGCCATAATCCATATTATTTGCTTGAATTCCTTGGGTCCCATAATGTATGCACCAAGGATTTCAAAAACGGAGTTGGCATCGCTGTTTGCTGCATTTGAATTGTCTTGTGTGCACATGATGTGTATTGGAATCACATTGGCATGAGCAAAATCCATAATTATCCTATGCTTAATACTTAAGTACTTGGTCTACATTCAGCGTGTCTTCTGGAATCACATGAGCAGTAGGTGCACTGAAGTCTTCCTTCAGCGTGCTGCACTGTCCACAAATAACTTTCGCAAGCTTTACAGAATATGGCCCACAAAGTCCATCCCACGTATTCAACGAAGTGTCAGTCAGCTAAAGAAAACAATCCAATTCAAACTTCAACAGAAGGGATGTTAATCAACTGTAGCTATGTATATCTATAGATACAAATCTATATCTACCTCTGCCTATATATATATATATATATATATATATATATATATATATATATATATATATATACACACACATACATACACATGCACACACATATAATAGGTATATTTTATTTACACACACACACACACACACATATATATATATATATATATATATATATATATATATATATATATATATATATATATATATATATATATATGGGTCTACTATGGTTGATTGAAAACTAACTTGATTGAAAATGAAATTACTAGGACCACTTCACTGAAAGTTCACTTCACTGAAAACTCACTTGACTGAAACTCATTTCATTGAAAGTCATAAATGGCCTTTTTCCCACTGTAGTGTGACCCTGGAGTTAGTATTTAAAATAAGGGGGGGTGTGGGGGGCACAGTCCCCCAAATTGGGTGGGTGTTGGAGACAAAGCCCCTCACATATCTTGGTTATATATTCTCTTTTGGAAACAGTTATTTATTGCACTTGTAAGTATCACTGTGTATAGTTTAAAATGTTTATAATATGTGGGGTCTGTGCCCTCCACACCCCCCCTTACTTTATATACTAACTCCAGGGTCGCACTACAGTGGGAAAAAGGCCATTTATGACTTTCAATGAAATGAGTTTCAAAGAAATGAGTTTTCAGTAAAGTGAGCTTTCAGTGAAGTGGTCCTAGTAATTTCATTTTCAGTCAAGTGAGTTTTCAATCAACCGTAGTAGACCAATATATATATATATATATATATATATATATATATATATATATATATATATATATACAAACATATATATGTATAAATATATATATATATATATATATATATATATATATATATATATATATACATATATATGTATATATATATATATATATATATATATATATATATAGGTATATATTGTCTTATCAAATATTGAATATTCAAAAGAACAATCTTTTTAGAGTGAATCTAAAAAGACAGAAAAAAAAGTTTGCAGGCAGGCAAGCCCCTCTGCACTCCCACACTGGGCCAATTGTATTGTGATTACACCCAGAAAGCAGCCAGCAAGCTGAAAAACAAGGAAAAATGAGAGTTTGTTGTTACAGACTGCAATGATATAATATTGTATGTGAGTGAGACTGTGTGTATGTGGAATCTGTGGTATATTTATTTACATATAGGAGGCATTCTGAGCAGATCAGATCATTATATATGTAGATAATGAGACTTCATGTGTTGGCAGTGTAGTTATCCATTTTTATTCAAGTTTCAAAATTATGTGAACGTGTTACAAGTATAAAGAAATCCCTGTTAATAAGCCATTATATATTGTAATGCATTTGTATTACATAAACTGAAGCTGAATTGCACTGGAGGTATTAAGAATACTTCGTTCAGTATTTTTTGGATGAAGTTACCTCATTTTGAGTTTGCTAGAAAAAAGCCAAATTAAGTGATATTTCTAAGTTGCAGCCTATTTCTCAGGAAGTAGAGTCCATGAAAACACTAAGATAAGAAATTATTTATATTACCTGATTACGTGTTTTTTCCTATGCATTTAGAATTGATAAATTGTCATAATAATATTAATTGCTTTCATTTATGCAGTTTTAATGATGTGATTTATTGAAAAATTCCAGTATAATGTGATCATTCTAACAGTCTGAGATAGTACAGATGAGTGCATCTTTCATCATGAGGGCAGTTAAATCCTCTGGAGACATGTGCTTGAGTGCAAGTTTAAAGACCTTTCATTCATTAGGATAAATTACTGCTACTCCAACCATGATATGTTGGCACAACAATAACATTAAATGTAATTTACTAAATAGAAGTCATATATATATTTATCCCGTAATTACTAGTTTAGTATAATAAAATAAACATGTATATCATTTTTATCAAAGTTGCAGAAGAATGATGCTTATTGCTAACTTATTTTGGCTGTGAGAAATAATGACCTTTGAGCAATGATTCACATTTTAGAGGGATACAAATGCACTATCATTTTTGTGAGTAGAAATGATTAACATATGGTACATGAAACATATTTTTTGAATACTTTTCCTTGTGGTGTCTTCAGAAGACATTTACTGTTGTGTTATTTATCAAAAGCAGAGGACAGTTTTGTGCAACAGTAATATAATACAAAATGTTGCTATAGAAAGGGGTAGCATATAAAATGTGAAACTTATTTGGAATATCTGTTTTGTGGGGGACGTATTGAGCTGTTGTTTGATATTATTTTATTTAATTAAAAACAGAGGACAGTTTTGTGTGACAGAAATAAAAAAAATGGTGCTATTGAAAAGTAATGCTGACTGTTTGCTGAGAGAGGTATTTTCAGATAGTGACTCTGAGTATAAAACAACAACCACATTGCAGGTTAGTACAGGTAATATATTCTTATATCTTAGCACAGATACCATAATCTCAAAAGTTATTCCAACTCCTGTTGTTACTGCAAACTATGGCATGTAACTAGGCCAAGGAAACTGGCCCAGGTTAGTAAAGGTGTACTTTCAACAAGTGTCCCAATTGCATTTCATGCCAGGCGGGACATGTCCAATAGCACAAGCATTCCATCATGTGCCAGCACAGAGGACAGAGGTAGCAGGGTTAGAAGAATCTCCTAGTAATGTTAGTTAAACCATTCTTTTTAGTGGGCTATATAGTTTGTGATTTTTAATGTAAGTCTAATAGGTAATGGATGGTAGAAGTCATATTTTCCTATTCTAAATTCTTTAGAGTATCAGGAAAGCTATCCCAAATAATACAGATGTATGAAAATGTTACATTCTTTTAAGTGGTCTCATGCCTCACCATTACTTATTAGAGATTGAAATTATATGTCCATGTTTTGAAAAAAAAAATATTAATCCTAATATGTAGATCCAAAGATAATCCAGTAGTCCTTTTCATGCGATTCTTATTGTGGACTTAACTTGGTAGAACTAAAGCAGTTACAGCCAGAGGTACAGTAGGTAGCACATTATCTATGATGAGGAAAGGTCAAGAAACTGTGAGTTCTATTCTCATACTAGGTTTTTGGATTCATTTTCTAATGGCAGCATTGCAGTGTATCATAAGGGGAAGGGGGCTCCATTCCTGAGTATGTTGTCCTTTGGATGAGATGTTAAACTGAGTTCTCATCTGTTGAGCTCAGGAGGTTACTAAAGATACCATAACACTTACAAACAGTAGTAAGGTCGAATTACCTGTAGTTAGGATGAATACCACTTTGGGTCTTCCATGAAACGTGGCCATAGGAATGGTGGGATTAAGCTGGTTAATAAAATATAAATAATTTAAGAAGGAAAGAAAGCAATGCAATTTCATGTTGTCATTGACAACTCAGCCCTGTATTTATTCCATTTTCTTGATACAAATGGTTACCCTTATTCTCTGTATTATTTATATCATGCTTTTCTGTGAAAAATATGTTGTTTTTATTAGATTTTCCTTGCTTTGGATTTAAATTGTTTGTTATACTGATTACTAAATAAAAACAACCCAAGTCAAATGACACATTTATTTATTCATGTATTAACATTTGATAACCATAAAGTCAGACTAAGTGCCCATTTTCAGCAGCGGCATGGGGATAAAAGTTCCAGAGCATTACAATAACAATTTAAGAACAACAATTTGACAAGTTTCAAAAATAATTCATAAACATCTGCAGTTTAAATAATTATACCAAAATAGACATAATGTGACAACATTGGTTAAAAATAGAAACAACTTATATGACAATAATTTAATATTTAGAGAAATTTTTGCCAGTTTAGAAAGGCTAACTGCAAGATTCAATAAATTTTGTGTAGGCTCCATACAGACCCTACACAGAATGTATCCATGTACACGGCCATGAAGTGTTTTCAGCAGCGTGCAATGCATATTCATGATGCTCATCACACCTAAGTGAGGTTTCACAGCGTGTCCCAGTCATGTTGACCATGAAACCTCATAAAACAACATGGATAATGAATCTGTGTACATGACAGCACCGACAGTCCACCCTCATCATGCATCTTCTGAAGAGTATGAATCTATCCCAAACGATTCTCTGAAAAACATAAATTTTATGAGGAACACCACAAAAATATAAGCCAAAACCCTGTTAAACACACCAGAAGTAGTTATATCTGCATATTCTGTTTTTTCTCCTTTTTTTCTTTATATATACATATATATATATATATATATATATATATATATATATATATATATAAGGGTCTACTTCATATGATCGACAGACCATTTGATCGACATTCATTTGGTCGACAGCTCATTTGGTCGACAACCAGTATTCAAGGCACTTAACAGGGATTTGCCCCCCTCCCCAATGTTGTGTGAACCTGGAGTTGATATATATAGTTAGGGGGGTGTGGGGGGCACAGCCCCCCACATTGGGGGGTGTGGGGTCAAAGCCCCCACCTATTTCCATTTAAAACGTGAAAATACAACAAAAACTATACATTTTAAACGAAAATAGGTGGGGGGGCTTCATCCCCCACACCCCCCCAATGTGAGGGGCTCTGCCCCCCCACACCCTCCCTAACTATATATATATCAACTCCAGGGTCACACAACATTGGGGAGGGGGGCAAATCACAGGTTTTTGCCTTGAATACTGGTTGTCGACCAAATGAGCTGTCGACCAAATGAATGTCGATCATATGGTCTGTCGATCTTATGAAGTAGGCCCATATATATATATTTCCCCCCCCCCATGTTTGTGTGATGGGCCATGGCGCTTGGTGATCCTTACTGCATTTCCATGTATCAGACATGACCCAGACATCCAAAAATAGAAACCAAATGCTTTCAATTAATATTATTGAACAACACTGTGCATCATGCAAACCCTGTAAGTGGTGCTGCACTACAGTTATGCCATACAGTTAACAATGACTACTCAAATGCATTGATTTAGTAGCTACCCCTATGGTGACATGGGTTAAGTGCTGGAGTGGAGTACAGATAGCCCTGGGTTCTACTCCAGGGTATGGAATATTTTCTTATCATGGTGTGACATTGCAGCTTATCCAAATAAAGAGGTACTGTAAGGTAATAACTGTGAAATTGTATTGGATGATTGGTTTTGCAAATATTTGAAAAAGGTGTGTGCAGCTTACTATCGCACAAACCTATATTTGTGTGATACTAAGTGGCGTGCACCTTTTTCATATGTATCAAAATCCAGGCAGTGCACAGTCTTAGTAAGCTCAATTGGTGGGAAAACATGATATTTAATGGGGAATTACTGGGAATAGCACTTTATACATTGATGTTTAACTTGTGCAGCAATGTCTGGCATAGGTGATGGTGTGCGATTTAGAGCACAGCACTGGGGTGTCCAGGAGTTCAAGGTTTTTACTGTGCTCACAGTTAGGGATCATGGCCCACGCCTGTTGCAGGAAGACTATATATATATATATATATATATATATATATATATATATATATATATATCCCAATACAAATCTGAAGCCTGGGATAGTTTGGCAAGGGTTCTTACCAGTGAGACTGGTAACCCGTGCACTAGTGAACAGTGTCATCACCACTATTATGACTTCTGTAGGAGAAAGACAGATACCTTTGATCAGTGGATCAGGGATTACCAGGCAGGAAACACCCCAGTAATGTGTAAGTATGATTTACACATATTACCTGCAAATACACAAGCTAACTATGGTAAAGACTGGTATTCAAAATGCTTTTTCCTTTTCCTTTTTCTACAGCTGCAGAAGAGAGGGCCTCGAATGTGAGGTCCCATGCTAGGTGATTAGTGAGGATAAGAGAAGTATGTGGTAAGTAAGTACTGTTATTGCTGCCTTAACAGTTATGGATGGATTAGTCACTATATCATCGAGTTTTAGGGATTTGGAAATGCATATCTGAACAGTAAAATCAAGTCTGCATGCATTACTCTGTGGTATATCTTTCAGTACTACTTCTTTCTGCTGAAAACCCAGATATAAGAATCACTGCTTTGCTCTGGTCACTGTAGGATTCATGGTTGTCTGACAAAGACTTTATATTGAAGTCAATAAATAATGAGTGGCAAAATGTTATGTCAACACAAATCCTATGCAACTCTCCATGTGTGTAATAGCAAAATTTGAAAAATGTCCCTAATTATGGGTCTTTGTACACCCAATATTTTATGATATGATGAGACATTCTGCTCTTAAAGGTGGAGAGGTGTGGTCTGAAACTCAAAGCAACAGTTGCACATTCTCAAATAACAGTGACCATGAATCGATAAAGTGTAAAATGAAAGTGTTTGCATTATGTTATATTTCAATAGAAAAGTACATTACGGTAGACACTGCTTGTGGGTTCTAATACCACACTCCCCTAATAGAAAAATCATCTGATTACAATACTGTGTTAGCTTTTCATCAATAAAAAAGTACATTACTGTTGTGTAATCATTATTATAGCATTTGAAGTGCAGAACTCCAGACCTGTGGCTTCAATGGCCTGCTGTCAAGTGTAATCACTGTACATGTAGTCCATGTAATAAAAAAAAGCTTAGCAGTTGTTATTGTTTAAAGCAAACTGTAAAAGAATACAATAGACTTTGTGTGAAGTACTATTCTTCTCCATTTTTTCTCTCACCCCAACCCATATCTTCTTTTTGTTATTTCTGGATTACTTATTTTTATTAAGATTTCTTTATTATTATTATAATATTATTTATTTAATCATATTTCACCTTTTTACATATTTTTATTATTTCTTATGTTTTGTTTATTATGTATAATTTTATCTTCTATTGTTAAATACTTTTCCATTTTTTACTAATAATCATTCTGTTTGTATTAATATTGTTTACCACTTTTTATATATTTTCTTTTTTTTTAATCTTTGATTAAATTTGTTTCATGTTTTATTTAATTTCTGTTTTTATTTTTTTCTTTATGTTATTACTACAGCACAGCAGGGTAGGCCAGTTCCTGGTGATCCGCCTATGCTCACTCTACCGGCTGCAGCACCAAGGCTCAGCACTTCTGGGCTGTCATCTGATGGCACCCCCCTCCGCTGACCCTGCCCTATCTGGAATCTCAGGTAGATCTGCCCCATGGGCCAGGCATGTTGTCCCATCTAGGAGCAGAGGCAGAGGGGGTGCATACATCACCTGTGTGGAGTTGCCAGATGTGGTGCATGGTGCATAGGATTGTGCACCAGACCATGGGCACACACCTACTCCAGATGGAGAACATGCTGTCCAGCCGTATATGGCAGACTGGCAGTAGGCGCAGATGTTAGCCACTGCTGCAAGTGGCTCAGTGATGCAACAGTGCTGACAGTCCAATAGGTGAGGACTTGAGTCACACTGTTACCATGCTGACATCCATCAACCTCGATTGCCCCACCCTAACCCCAAACAAGGTGTTCATCCTCCTCTTGTGTCCTTCACCAACCCTGTTCTTGTCTTGTATTTCCTGTCTGTCTGCAAATGATTCCTCACTTTCCCAACCTGCCTGCCCCAGACTTGCCTATGTCCCTTCCCCAACATTCCACTGTCTCCTTTAAAATAAAGGGCACCTGTCCCTAAAAAAAAAAATGTCTCATACATAGCTCTCCATTTAGCAAATGTGTATACTTGACATACCTAATTTACTTCAATTGGCTTCACAATGCAATTATGTTTTTGCCACCCCTCTGTCTGTAGGTGACAGTCTAAATAAAGCTTAACATGTGTACATGTGCCCAGTTGTTACTATTGAAGAAATGGATAGCTATGGTTTTCACCTACACCCTTCCTGCACATTCCTACCATCCTTTCACTTTTTTTTCCCCTGCTTGCTACCCATTTCACCACTTACTTATCTTCCCTGTTTCTTTTCTTTAAAGAATTATTGCAAGATGGTGCATGATGCACACTATCGGTAAGCAATGTTAAGCGGCAGTAATATCAGTGAATGTATGTAAAAATATAGTACACACTTGTAAAAGTTATGCCAACACCCTATTTTGAACCCAGTACCTTCAGACCTCATCAACAATGCGTTAACCCATCAAGCTACAGAGTCAGTTAATTAGCAGGTGTATTCTAAACAATCAATACTAATTGTCACATATTCTCAGTTAAGTGCATTTGCTCAATGCTACAACTCATGCAGCATTGCTCAGCAAGTCTGAGAAAATGTTAATTCAATAACAGGAATAAACTTGTCAGCTTGGCAGAGAAATACATCTGGACAAAGCCATACACAATGGGGAGACACTGAGCTGTCAATAAAGTGACATGTTGTGAATATTGCTCTAACAAACTTAGGTAATGACAGAGTAACAGGTATTGTATGATTATTAATTGATTTACTTAAGTAGCAGATGTAATACATGGGTCTATATTATCTAATTGAAGAAGCATTATAGCGAATGCCTCTTCATCAACCCCTAAACATCGAACCACCAATTACCCAAATGGCCAAATCAGCGATTTTTTTCTGAGGGAAAAAAAAAATCACTGATCCACCCAGAAATAAAACATCACTAAGAACACCTCAAAGTGGAGGGCTTTGCCCCTTTTAACTTATGCACATGATGTTAAGTGGCACTCACTTTTGCAAATGTAGCAAAATCTATACAGTGTGCATGCTCAATAAGTAGGATTGGCAGGAAAAATATGCTGTTTCACGTGTAATCATTTATGACCTTCTGCAAATGAAGTATTGAAGCACTCCACCCTGCTTTCCCTGACAAACCTTCCATTTATTTTTACTAATGCATTTTCTGTGGGATAGTCTGCACCTTGTAATAATGATCACACTCCACATTTTTGGTCCAGATGGTACCAGGTTCATAAATAGCATCATGTAATCCCTTTATTTGTTTTTTTGCGTATATGTTGGCAGGTTGGAATAGTGGTTTAGGCTGTACTTTTTTACAAGTGCACGTGAGCATGTGAAATACACCAACATACTTTCTCACATTTGAGTGTTTATGTGTATGGTTGCATAATGCGTACCATCAAGTGAAAATAATGATATGTTGCAGAAAATATGTGACATTGCCTATTGTGACAGAGGGTGTTAAGGCATTTTTGTTGGAGGTTGCTAGTACATCTGCAGCCACAGAAGAAGTTACAAGATCATCAGCTGTGTATGCACTCAATGCAATAATGAAGAAATGTGTGGTGCTACATGTTACTGATATCCAAAAAAAGTGAATAAGCTCCTGTTTACCATTACAGCACGATGCTGTGCACCATGCACCATTGCACAATAATTCTTTAAAGGAAAGAAAATGGGAAGATAGGAAAGTGGTGAAATGGGGAGAAAGCAAGAAAAAAAAACAAAGTGAAAGGAAAGTAGGAATGTGCAGGAAGGGTGTAGGTAAGAACCATAGCTATTCTTCAACAGTAACAACTGGGCACATGTACACATCTTTAGCTATATTTGGACTGCGACCTACAGAGAGAGGGGTGACAACAACATAATTGCGTTCTAAAGACAATAGCAACAAATTAGGTGCGTCAAGTAAACACATCTGTGAAACGGATAGCTATGTATGAGATGATATTTTTTAGGGACAGTTGCCTTTTTTTTAAAGGAGAGTGTGGAATGTTGGGGAAGGGACATAGGCAAGTCTGGGGCAGACAAGTTGGGAAGATGAGGAAACATTTGCAGACAGACAAAACATATAAGACAAGGACAGAGTCAGTGAGGGACACAGGAGGGGGGTTGAACACCTTGGTTGGGCTGGGTGTTTGGGATTTGCAAGCCTATGGACATCATGTTTGGTGACAGTGAGAATGAAGTCCCTACCCAGTGGACTGTCATCACTGTCATCGCACTGTGCCAATGGATAATGTGTCTGATATCAGTGTCTCCTTGTATTATTAAGTATGCTGATAGAGAGCAGTCTATCCACTCAGTGTAGGCATGCACCAATTGTGTGGTGCAAAGTCCTATGCACCAAACCTGGCAGTTCAGCTCAGGTGACAAAATCACCCCCCCCCCTTGCCTCTGCTCCCAGAGGGAACCACAGGCCTGTCCTCTGGGGCAGAACTTTCTGAGGTTGCAGGTAAAGCAGGGGTTGCAGGAGGGGTACAGCCAGGCTGCAGCCCAGAAGTGCTGGGCCTGGTGTTGTACCCAATGGAGGGAGTGTAGGTGTTCCAGGGGGAACTGTTCTACCCTGCTCTGTTGTAGTAATAAATAAAATTAAAATCCAATAACGAAATAAATATAATACAACATAATGTACAAAATAACATTTACATAAAAAACAAAACAGAAGTAATATAACATAATTATTATTTATTTATTTTATTTATTTTATTTTACATTTGTTGACTGGGCTAGTCCAACTGGATATATGCCCATTTTTAGTAGAGGCCTGTGGAGAAAAGCTCCACAAAACACAGTATTATTTATATTATCTGACATTTTACAAATACAGGTACATTACAGATTTTTGCCATTCATTACATTTCATTGCATTGCTTACAGAATCATAGTACATATCAGATATGGTTAGCCATACAAAGATATCTCTAATAACATTAGTTTAAATATAAAAACACACTCTCTTTATAGTTAACAGAAAAGTAACTAGCTTATACAGGTATAGTGATTAGTACCCAGAGATAAGTGAGGTAGTTAGTCAGGGTTAGCACAAGGGCATAACCAATGTGATTTAAGGTATGGTTTCAGTTTGCTTTTAAATAGTGTTATTGAGGAAATGGAGGTTAGGTCACTGGGGAGGGAGTTCAAGGTTTTACCCACAGTATTAGAGAACAAAGAGTCACCAGCCATATTGTTAGTTTTACATATTTGTACACGTAGTTTATCTGATGAGTGTAGGGTCCTGAGGTTATTATAGGGGGTTATAAGGTTTGTAAGTATTGGTGTGTTAGTAGGTTGATACAGGATCTTGTGAGCAACTGTTAACTGGTTACATAGTAGTAGATTTGGCAACTCTAGCCATCCTATTTGTTCAAGATTGTTACAATGATGGGTTCTGAAAGCAGACCCAGTTGCAAATCTGGCAATATTATTGTAGGAGATAGCCAGCTTATTCAGGTTGTTTTTACACAGTTTAGTATATATAGGGGAAGCATAGAGAAGGGTAGAGATTAAGTGGGTACAGGCAATAGTGGCCCTGGCTAGTGGAGTCAGAAAGGGTTTGATCCTGTAGAGGGATCCTAATTTTTTGTTGACTGTTTTTATATTACTGTTAATATGGGAATCAAAGGTAAGGTTGTTATCAATTAGTACCCCAAGAAGTTTTGTAGGAGGATCAGGAGATATTATAGTACCATTGCTTGATATAACAGTAAAGTTAAGTGGAGAGGCCCTACGGGTGGGAGTGAATGGTAGCAGTTTTGTTTTTTTGGAGTTCAAGATGAGACACCAGTGTAGAAGCCATTTCTCGACTGTATTAAACATGTTTTGGGTTAGGGATTGTAGGTCTGATGGAGAAGTGGCTGAGCATATTAGCGTGGAATCATCTGCATATTGGATATAGGTAGCTTGAGGTTTTACAGAATGTAGGTCATTTATAAAAATGGAAAATAGGAGAGGGCCTAATATGGATCCTTGAGGGATACCAAGGGCAATTGGGAGGTGGGAAGATAAGTTGTTCTCCCATAGTACAGCCTACTGTCTTTTGTTTAAGTAGGATTGGAACCATTGTATAGCCAGTGCGTCTAGTGACAGGTTTCTGTGTATGTTTTTGAGTAAGTGGTGGTTAACCATATTGAAGGCTTTTGAAAGATCAATAAAGAGGGCTGAGGATAGAGTGTCATTATTGCGATTTTGTTAATACAGTCAGAGAAGGATAAGAGAGCAGAGGTGGTGCTATGGAATGGCCTAAAACCATGTTGGCAGTTAGCTAGTAAGTTGTTTTCTTTTAGGTAGTTTAAGAGTTATTTATGAATGCATTTCTCCATGATTTTTGCCAGTGGAGATGATATGGCTATTGGTCTATAGTTTGATAATTCATTGGAGTTACCACCTTTATGCAGGGTTATAATATGTTAAATTTTCCATATTGATGGGATAGTTTCTTCAGTAATAGTTCTGTTAATCAGAATGGAAATGGGGTAGGCTATGGCTTTTGCAGCTTTTTGCAGGTATTCTGCAGGTAGTAGATCTGCAGAGAGGGCGGTTGGTTTAAGTTTTTGAATGAGGGTGCAGACAACGGATGTAGGAACAGGTTGAAAGTGAAATGATGGGGGTGTGTTAGAGATAGACATGGTCGGAGATGAGGTATTGGGGGATAGCTGATTGGCAAAAGATTGAATGGTCTCTGTGAAGAAAGTATTAAAGGTATTGGCTATTTGCTTGGGACTATCGTGATCAGAGCCTAAAGGGGTGAGTGTGACTGAATGACCTGGGTGCAAGAGTTTATTAATGCCTGACCAAAATTTTTGTGGTTTGTTTTGGTGGGTTTATCGGAGCTGAAAGTAAAAGTTTCTTTTATCCAACAGTATGGCTTTTTTTGTATAATTGCTTAGCTGTCTAAACTTTAATTGATCTGCAGGGCTTTTAGTAGTATGCCAGTTGACCTAGACTTTACTTCTAAGAAGGGTTTTTTGTTTGGTTGCTTTTGAGAGCCATGGGGCCAGTTTAATCCTAGTTCTAATTGTACGTGTTGGTGCATGGTAGTCTAGAATGGCTAAGAATTTAGAATTAAAGTATTTTACTGCTTCCTCTAGACGTAGATGTTTCAGGGGTGACCAATCACATGCCTTAAGTTCATTTTGAAAGCTGTCAGGGTTAAAATATTTTTTGGTCCTTATTGTCCTGTAGGTGATGGGGTTTGGAATGTCACTCATATCTGATTATAAAGGTGAATTAATGGTCACTTATATCTTCGAGGAGGGTCCCTACTTTGTACATTTGGTGGTGGCTATTTATGAGAATCCAATCTAAGGTGCTTTCATTGTTATTAAGTTTATTGGTCCTTGTGGGGGATGTAATGGTTTGAGAAAAACCATATAGGTTAATATGAGTAGAAAGCTGTTTAGAGATACAGCTCCTCCAGTTGATAGTAAAGTCACCAAGTACTATGTTTTTTTGGGAGTAGGTAGTGGAAAGTCAGCTAAGGATATCCTCTAGGTTGTTAGAGTTATTGCCTGGGGGAAGATGAACACAGATGATATAAATGGATTTACATTTATTAAGTTGAATCTTGGAAATAAGAATTTCAGCATTACTAGTTAGTGGTGGTTTAGAGTCTATAGAGGTCACCTGTAATCCAGGTTTATATATAATAGCTACCCCCCACCCTTCTTAGCTTTACGGTCTAGTCTCAAGATATTGTATCCTGGTGGAATAACCTGATTGTCTTGTATCGCTGCCTTGAGCCATGTTTCAGTGAGACATAGGATGTCAAATGAATGTACATCCATGAGAGCATGTAGGTGGGCAACTTTATTATTTATGCTAAAATATTAAGATGGGCTATCAGGAGTGAGTTAGGGGGTCAGGTGAGCAATTGTGTGTTATCAGGAGTTGGGGTGTGGGGCTCTGTGGTTGTGGTAGAATTTGGGCCTGGATTTGGGTGTATATCACCATCTATTAAGGAATGGACTTGTATTCTCAGTGTAAGTTTTAGAAGTTTACATATTAGGTTTTGGAATTTCCTAGCTCTAGGACTATAGTGTTTGATGTGAGTCAATCTATGATATTTAGCCGGTTGGTAATTTGCTGTGCTGGGTGTGTTTGTATGGCTATGAGAGACTACAAGTGTTGATGTGAAGGTTTGCCTTATGGGGCAATGAAATCCTAGGCAGGTGAGGTGTTCATAGAATCTAAGTAGGTAAGGTATAGATAGAAAAGGTAGGAGTGAGAATAAGAGTAGAAACTTCAGGAATGGTGAGGTAGATGTAGGTGGCATAATGGAAGTAATATATATAGGTTAATATATAGGGATAAGTACTGATAGTTTATTATGTTAAAGACTAGTGGGAAGTAGGTTATAACACTTTAATGAATTGGAACATGTGATTGTTATAGCACTTTAATGAACTGGAGCATGTGATTGGTTGTATGGATGGGGGTGCGGTTAGGGTGTATAAATGTAGAAGCACTAGGGGCGAGTGGGAATTGGGGGCAGGGTAGGGGAGCAGAATAAGCCCACAGGGCAAACGGAGCGGGTAGAGCCAGTGAAGGACTAAACCCTATGAGAACAATCAGTGGAGTGCTGACTGCGAATGTAAGTTTATGAGGAGATAGTAGGGAGGGTAGTTGAGTGATATACAGTAAAACATAGAAGGATACAGTGGGACTGCAAGAAAGACAAGTAATGGAAAAACCTGGATGCCTGAGAGTTATATTTAAGACAGTAGGATAGATGTTCAAGGAGATTAGTCCTAGGAAAAGGGTGCCATCTAGTGGGCAAATGTTATATTGCAGCAGTGGCTACTCATGGGGGCTAGCAGGTCTAGAGGTAAAAGGAGGGAAAATAGGAGTTATATACAGAGGCTATAAGAGGGGAATGTATGGAAGTTGGGAGAAGAGAAGGTTTTAGCTGCTGGCTGTCCTGGCTAGGGAGTGTACATTAAAAACCTGGAGTATTTTAAACAATTTTATCCTTTACACACAATATTCTTAGTACATATACTTTCTTGTTTCCTTGATGGAATGATGCTCAGGGAAAGGGTTGGCTCTATTCCTTAGCTTAGGGAAGAGAGAGCAGTTTTTATGTAAATATAAGGTTCTTGGTCATCAGACTGGGCAATTTCTCAAACCCTAGTGCAGGACAGGCAGGTTGGAGAGCTAGGTACATAAAGGGAGAGAGAAAACAAAGTGAACAGTATATTGGACACACTTAATAAGCAAATAGTTAAAGATAATAGGTTCATAGATTATAGGTTCATAGATTAGTAAAGATAATGAATTTATAAACCCATTAGCCAGGTAAACGTAGGTACTTTTCTGAGTATTCTTAATAGCTAATGAAGTAAAATTGTGAGGTAGATTCAGTTATACAGTCTAAAAATACTCAGTGGTTTCTGAAAGACTCAGTATATCCACAACTATGCAGTTCAAAAACACAGCAGTAAAGAAACACTAAACAGTCATTTGCTTTCAGGTGCTGATTATAGTTGCCCAAAATGGACAAGGAGGTAATACTTTGCATGTATAACGCTTCCACAGTTTTAAGACACTAAAGCGGTCTAGCTAGTTCAGCATATAACCACACAGGATTATACACACTCTACAAAGCAGCTTTTCTTGATAAAAATTTAACTAATGCTACATATATGTAGTCTTGATACAGTAATACACTAAAGCATACACTAAAGCAGTCTAACTAGTCACACAGCATTGGACATGGTATTTAAAGCAGCTGTTTTAGTTTAAATTATAGCAAAGTCTATGTAAGTGCAGACCAGATAACAGAAACGCTAATCTAACTTAGTGATTTATGTATGAAATGGGACCATAACAGCATTAGTAGTCTGAATTTAAACAAATTCCACTTGTGTGCAATCAAGATAACAGAAGCACTAAGCTGACCTGGTGTGTTCTGTATAAAACAGAACTGTTACAGCAGTTTTAGTTTGCATATAACAAACTAAGTAAATAGGCCCCTCACAGTTATTATAGTTTGCATTTAAGCTAATTCCACCTGTATGGAGTCAAGATAAAATGCTAATCTAACGTGGCGTTTTCTGTGTAAAAAGGCACCAGTACAGCTTCTTTAGTTTGTATTATAATAATATTCAACTAATATGCAGCCTACATTACAGAAACGCTACTCTAACTTGGCATTTTCTGTTTAAAATAGGACAGCTTCTTTAGTTTGTATTTTCAGAAAATTCCAGGCATATGCAATCGACACTACAGAAACGCTACTCTAATTTGGCATTTTCTCTGTAATGGAAAATATGATTAGATACATAATATAATAATAAAGGTAAATAAAAAAATAAAAATAAAATAAAAAAGGGGAAGGCGGTGGAGTGAAAGGAAAAAAAAGAGCATTAGTAACCGTATAGATAATATACAAAGCTTCCAACAAATAATGTACTATATTCTGTTACATTTTACTTATAACAATAACAAATGCTAATAAATACCTTTATTACATTGAATGCTACACTGAAGCTAACACAGACACACTGTACTACAGATCAGATTGCATCCAGCAATCATTCATGGTTGCATATATTGAAAATATGCATGTCGTATGTACAATGTTTACATCTGACAGCAGGCCATCTGAGGCACAGGTATAGAGGTCTGCACTTCTACTGCTACCATTATAAATAATTTAAATCCAGTATTTCATTGATGACAAGCTAAAACATTATTGTAAAGAGCTGCCCTTAAATTTGGGTAGTGTGCTATTCGAACTCACAAGCAGTGACTAATGTAATACTGTACTTTCCATTTGGAATACAGCATAATGCTAGCACTCTTTCCTTTTACATTTTATAGATACAGGTTCACTGTTATAATGATAACAATCTGCAGTGTGCCCTTAGTGTCCTGGTGTGTGGGTCATAATTTACATTACAATATTTATGTCAATTTAAACATGTCCTTTATATTGTGGAAGTGTGGTCTTCTGAATGACAACTTCTGCCTACTCTGTAATATTGGACTGTTGTTTTACTAAACATACTAATGCATGCATAACCTTGCATTAAAATGGACAAATGCATACTCAAATTGATACAAGTGTTTAGCACAATAACCTGTATTTACTCCTAATGCTAAAATAACTGTACTGTTTTGAAGCATGCATACCACTTGCATCACTCATCCTTCTCAATCTTCCCTCATAGGCTCACACATTTTGTGTTCACTCTGCATTAGCTGTAGGTAAAAATAAAACATATTAAGATCAGCAATTGGAAAGAGGTGCAGCTGCTTCATCATTCAAGCAGGGCCTGTAAGTGATACTTATACATCTGTGGAGTGCTGTCCCATTCAACAATCCAATGATTGACAGTATCCCTCTTCCTTATCTTGAGGTCTCAATAGTGGCTTCTGCACTGTTCGCCAGTGCAGGGGATACCGGTAACACTGGACAAATCCATGGCCAAACTATTCCATGCATCCGATTTGTAATCTCATCCATGATAGTCCTCCTGCAACAGTCAGGGACCATAATCATTCACTAGGAGTACAACAAACACATTGGACTCCTGCACACCCACCTTTGAGAAATAAATCTCAAAACTTCACCCTGAACACCAGCCATGTGTAATGCAGATGAACACCAATGTATAATGTCTTTTACCACCAATTGCAGTTGTAACAGATACTGAGAATTCAGAACATTGCAACTTGCAACATTTGAAAATGGCGCACATTGCTTAGCATCGCACAAACACAGGCAACGTGTTTGTGCAAAGCTAAATAAGCAATATATGAAATAATACAGGTAATAAAAAAACTGCACAACTGACATAATATGACTGTCTCATCCATCAAGACAATAATTATGATATAGAATATACTAGGTCAACTAATATAATTTATCATGTGAAGTGGGACACCATTAAAAAGGACAGGATTCTGTGGTATTAGAACCCTGGACCTTAGCTAGGGCAGTCCTGCACTCATAGTTGTTCCATAAGAAGAATGAAGATATGAGTGTCTAGACTTAATTTCATTGCTAGCTATTACAGGGTCACATTACAAAACAAACAAGGCTGCAATACTTGTATTCGAACCCAGAACCTTGGCGAACTCCTTGGACAACAGGAAAAGTTACTTAACCTGTGGCTACATTTGTATTCATTGTAAGATTCATGCCGACTCAAAATCTAAGGGAAAAAGTGATAACATGCATAAACAGAAACCAATGTATGATATATACATTACAGTTTGTTAGTAACAGGGCAGTATGCCTACATACGTCTGCAATCCAGATCAACATGCAATGTAGATTCAGAGCAATACATGGACTCCTTAAAGCTGTTGTCCTCACATACACCTATATAGGAAGCAGTAACAGTCATTCAGCACACAAGCAAATTAAACAGGAAATGTACATTTTTATTGAAATAGTACATCAGTTGTACACTTAGTGAAATGTTAAACATGGAAAATACTGCACTTACTCCTTACACAGGCCATTATGATTCTTGTTTTCAAATATACAACACTGTCCAAACATGCTGCGTTCCTTGGTCAATCAACAATTATTTAACCAGTACTGTGGTACAGATCATGTGTGAAAACAATTCTATATTATTGCTTTTACAATGTGAAGGATATTATCTGGGAATATGTTATGCAGTTGGCAAATAAGTAAAGCCAGGCTGGCTAGCATAAACAAGCACTGACTGTTATTTTGGGGGGTGTGAAGCAAAGGCAATCAGCTGTACGTGAGCCTGTGAGATATCCCCCACAGTACACAACTGGAGCAGTTGGGAGATGTAGCACATATGGGATTCATGTTAACTGGCAGGTTTGCCAGCACACATGTGGCAGACAATACACATGCCATTAAACATGACTTGGCAGTTTGAGTTGTACACTACATGTTTAATGTAGACCCTACCCTGTTCCCCATTTCTTGTTATCATGTGTACATTACTCCAATGTAAGGCTCACATTAATTTAGGCTAATGCAATACAAGTTACAATTGTAGCATTCTTCTGAAAACATACTCATAACAATGTTTAAATTTGATAAGTTGTAACATACCATGCAGTGATGTTTTGAAGGTTCTAGAAAGTGATGTCTGTAACACACCAAGCGTGTTTCCTGCTAGCTTGTGACATGTCCGAGTGACTAGGAATAGCATATAAACACATACCTTACCTTCCACTGGGATGGTTTCCTGCACTTGTCTGTGTCTCTAAGTCAACGCTGCGAGAGGTCGTTCAGTTCCTCCAGTGTACTTTTCGACTTCTCTGTGTATGGCTATTGCCAGCAGCAGCAGTGTCTTCAGCCTGTAACACAGACAGATGTATTCTAAAAGCAGCAGGTAATAACATTCTCTCTGTGCCTACTTTGTATCTGTACTCCAGTATTTTGTCAATCCACAAAAAAAAAAAAAAAACATGGAGACAACATGAATGCTTTTATATCCTGCTGACTAGCTCAACAGGATTGGTTGATTAGCATGCAGTTCAGCTGTGTATGCTGTAATTAGCATCTCTGAAGCACAGGGTAGGACGCATGCAATCAATTACTGATGTATTCCATTATAAAAAGGGAAATGTGTAACTGGGTAAATTGATGTGGATGACAGTTATTAAATGATTCTAACTCAGATGCACATTTCTTCTGATTCAGTGTAATTCGATAGAGGAGTATGGTACTCCATCATGTATGTATCCATCTTATAACCTAAATAATGCATATGGAATGTAGATAAGAATAAATATGAAGTAAATCTGTTTGTTAGAACCATACTCATTACATGGCCTTCTTTTCCAGCAATATGAGAGGTACAGAGGATGTAGAGTAGGCCGAAAGTATAATGCTGTGTGTTAACTATGTATACATGTTCCATGGAAAGATCCTTTGATAGTGCTTTTAACATTTCTTCCTTACTCTGTTATTTATTTATTTTTTTTTTGGTGGGGGGATGATGTCCTGCTATGGCACAAACTAGAACGGACTGCTATGTTGGGTGGGTGACATAGTTCATTATCTGTTGTACAATCAGGAATATGGTGCTCTTGTTTGTCTCTTAGTTTTGTAATCATTCTTATTATTTAGTGGCCACTGTTGAATATTTACAGTATAATCCATTGTTGAACATTGGAAGCCTTCCTTTACTGCATTATCTGTACAACAATTTATTTGAACTTATGTGATCCTTACATGTGTTTTCATTATCTTGTCTTTCAGCAAACTATATGACCCTAGATGTAGGCCACCACTCTCTGAGGCCAAAAAATTACCTGATTATAGAGATACTCAGACAATACCATGAAGTCCTGCTGTCAAGAGGGTGGGCAAGAATGGCCAAATGTGCAGAACTCTGAGATGACCCTATACAAAATATCAATAGGGTGGGCCAACAGAGTCACACTTATGAGCAGGTGTGTCACAGAGCTACTGATATTATTCATGCAGTCAGAAGACATGCAGCTGAAGTGGCATGCAATCATCAGGTCACCAGTGGTGGGTCTTAGCAGCACCACCAAGGAATTCCTAGCAAAAATTTCCATTCAAGAAAGCTTCCAACAAACAAGCCTGTATGTCCTTGATGTGGACGCCACTCCTGCATTTCAGGAGGAGCATCCAAGTAGACTTTGTTAGATCATCAGTAGAATACCCTTGCATTCATTCTGTAATAGTGTATACAGTTTTCATGTGTGGCAGGTTGCTTTATTGGTGGAGGTAATTAAGATAGCTGCAGTTTTCAGGTCCTTTAACTGACTCAGAGGAATTTCTTGCAAACATCTCCACACAAGACAGCTCCCAGCAATCCTTGAGCCAGTATGTTATGGATGTGGCTGCTACTCCTGCATCACATGTGGAGCTTCCACGTATGCTTTGTTACATCATCATCATTAAAATAGTGCTCCATTCTGTCATAAGTGCATATAGTTGTGTCAAGCTGTATTTCTGTTGGATGGGGGTATTTCAGATAGCTGCAGCTTTTGTGCTTATTTTAAGGTTGTCAGCCACATTTCTGATAAAATTTATTTGACCATGCATATAGATGAGTAGAATTATTAACCCCTGTTGTACTATGGATGGTGCTGTTGCCATTATGTCTTCCTTTACTTTTCCAGGACCGTCAGGAATTCACCAAGCAAGGGCTGCAGCAGTTGTAAGTGGACAAATGTTTTTGTCTGTACTGTATTTATATATATATATATATATATATATATATTTATATATATATATATATATATATATATATGTTCCTACATTTCTGCTAAAGTATCCTCTCAGGCCTGGTGCATGTATTGAAGTACTTTCTGCATACCGGTCTACTGCACAGATTTTTGCAGAATGTCAAGATTTTTTACTCATATTTCTGGCCCATATTTAAGATCACAGTAATTGACTTTATTAGTGACAGCAGTGTAAATTGCTTAACATATTTTGCAGCATAGTAGTGCAGGTATTAATGTTGTCCTATTTTTCTTCCTTTTATCACAGGTGAACACAGAAGTGGCTCTGTGTCCCCTACACCACCTGATGTCAGTGTCTCATCACAGACTAATGAGAATGGTGGCCAAAGTGAGGCACAGTTGGGGGTTACAGAGGCTGAATCTCACACAGAAGCTGACATCCAGCACCCTTCTCAGGATTCCCAGGCACAACCAGTATACCTACACATACCCAGTCCACTGAGGCCACAGATATTGGACAGTTGGAGGGCGATGACATAGACCGGGGAAGTATGGCTACCATGGCTTCAGTGTCTGTTGACACTGTAATCAATCTGTTGGCGAGGTGCCACATAGGTGAATTGATGGTGGAGCTCATTGGAGGACTGCTGTCCCTCCACCACTTGGTGCAGGTGTCTCTTCATGTGTCACTTAACACGGTCTGACATCCTTGACTGCCTCCACCTTGTTGTTGATGCACTGGATCGGTTCAATGACAAGTATGAGCAGGATGTGTCTGTGAGGGAGTGCAGAGTACCTGCCATGAAACGCACATTGTCTGTGATAAAATGTCTGCTGGGAGGGGAACGTCGACCTTGTCGGCATAGGTCAGCAACTACATCAGCTGAGATGCAACATGGCCGTGCCTTATCAACCTCCTGTAGTGGCAGTACATCCACTGCTCATTCAAAGAGTGTGCTGTCCACACTCAGATGTAGCAGGCCACGGGGTCATGGTCCTGGGTGTTCCCATGAAGGGAGCACATCCAGCAGACATCAGTCACCCTCAGGGAATAGCACACCATCTGACCTTGGGCATGGAGGTGTCAGTGCAACTCATGGCAGAGCCAGATCTTGTGGTCAGGGGTGAAGACAATGAACTTTCAGATGACAGTTGTCCAACATACAGACATGTAGGGCAGGCACTGAACTTGGCTGTGTTCATGCAGACACTCACAGAACAATGTCACATTGCAGGCTGTCACACATGCTAAATTTACATGTTCCATGTTGGCTGCTGCCTTTGCTGACTCACACACACACTCACCAACCTTTTGTGACAGCCTAGCCCTCCTGCACCCCCAAAAACTACCCTGTGCAAGTGATGATGACTGTGCCACATCTCTGGGATACTAAAGCTATATGTCTGATGCACAGCATGACTACCTACATTAATATGCATTTTATATCTACATTTGTGCTGTTGGCCTGATAATTGTACCTGTTAGTTACATTGCATTTAGCCATTTAGGCAGTTGCTAGCATAATAAATCCTCTACTTTCTAGTTGATACTTTTGTAAGGCTTGTGAAGACAGTCAATGAAATGTGTCTATTTAGTATATCTAACCTTCTCTTTAAGGACTGTTTAGTGCAAACTTATGTGTACACATCCAAAGTCACTCTATCAGATTCTGAGGTTGGGATTGTATGTCAGAACTGCAGACAAATCTCACCAGAACAGTAATACAGTATAATGTTTTTTTTTCCCCAGGTGTCTGGGACAATACATATTGAAAGGAGGGTTATATTCATTAATAGAACTGATGATGGATGAGTATAGGGGATTTACAATATAAATTTTTCTTGATGTAATACCTTTGCTAATCAGATGTAAGATGTAGAATGCCTTCCTTACCACAGTACACACATGTTGCAGTTGACATGTGTTCCAAGGTATATTGATACAGAACTTGGGAATACTGTACTCTTATTTTTTAATAAGCAGGAACTTTTATTACCACAGGGTATGGTGATGCATGTTTGTACAGTTGCTATAACACCCATGGCTTTGTCAGCAATCATTAGTGACACAAATATGTTTTGCAACACATTCTCTGTTTTGTTTTAGACTTTTGAGAAGTATATGGCAAACAAGAGGAGAGACAGCACTGACACATCTGTTACAATACAGGTGGCAGGTATGCTACTTGACGTGAAGTCTCCCACTTTGACTGAGTGTTGTTGGTCTGTGACCCCATTTGCAACCCACCTGATAACACAAGATGTGATATTCACCTTGATTAGTTTCTCATTGAGACCAAATGTTGGATTGTGTTTAAGGACTTGGCCAAGTCCAGATAGGGTGAGTGCACAGCTTTGTCTATGTCTCTGCTCACAGTCTCCACCAGGTTTTACAGGCACATGTTACCCTTGAGAACAGCTACGTGGTACACATCTACTGTTTGGAGGTCACCTATGTCCATTTAATGGAGATGCATGCAAATTGTTTCCATTGCCTTACAGCAGAGGTTAAATGCAGTTATGGGTCTATAATTTCATTTGCATATTGCCTAGCCACCATTGTGTGGGTGGAAAATGGTTGCTATATTCCATTCATTGTGGAAAACAGCAGTAATCAGACTGTGGTTGAATATGGTGCCTAATGGAGTAGCTCACTGTTGCAGCACATGATGAACACAGCCCAAAATGTCATCTGGTCCCATGGAGACACTACTCCTAATCTTGGAGAGAGCAGTGATAATGTGCTCTTTGTAGTACCACAGTTTGGAGGTGATAATAGATACACGCATGTAGTAAGCTTCATGTTGGGAAGGGGGACACTTTTCAGCCACCTGTGTCTGCTAGCATGTTTGGAATTTTCGGTGGATTAGTGTGTGCAATACCATCCAGAATTAGTTCAAAATAAATCTGAGTGATATATATCAGTTTGCAGATGTAAATGAAGGCAGGCTTATTGTTATCCCTGGATATGTGTCATAAATTATTAGCATAGTTGCTATATCAGGGTTTTTCAAGGTATCTAATTTGTTTGGGTAAACTGAGGGGAGTGGCCTTTCAAGACTGTTTTATACATGTTGCATTTGTACACAGCAGCTTCTTTCACTTACTGTAGAATGTAGTAATGACAGACATCCACCAGTATGAACTGTATTTGGCAGATTTGTGTTTGAGCCTATGAGGCACTGCTGTGTGTATACATTTGTGTAGATGTGTAGACAGGGCATCAAATTGTAACTTACTACAGCTGTTAATGTCCTTTGTGGAAACTTGAGATTTAAAGTTGATTATACCATCCCTTAGGAGAGTGTAATTACCTTGGATGATGTTTTTGAATCTGATTCCTCCTTTTGGGGAGTTCATTAGCTATTCCAACTTCTAAACATACTGTTTTATGGTTGGATTAACATTACAGGTACTATACATATGCCAATACCTTGTTTCGAGGAACAGGTCAGACATATTGCAGACCTTTGTGGGCTGGTGCACTATTTCTTCCTTGGCATTTCAGTTTGCAAAATCCAAGTAAGTTTGTGCAAATGAATTTGTCCTCCTACAATTATCCAGATGAGAGATTATCTGCACTGGGTCAAAAAATCGTGTCAACTAGGCTAGCAGAGCAAGCAAAGGGAAAATGATAGGTGATGATAGGAGGTTTGAACCTGGTATCTACATACAGAATGCTAAAAGAAGGGGTATACATGATCTGAGTAGGATTTTCAGGGAGTAACCTATGGGATGTACATCAGGAGGTCTTTCATAAGGTGGATCTATAATTCTGTAATTGACAGGTTAGTGGTTTAATTGCTGCTTGTTATGTAACAGAAGGTATGATAGCTAGTTAGAGCTGCTGAGGATCTGCTCTGCTACATAGCAGCAGCTGATTGTATTGGAAAATAAGTGTATTGGCATTTCTGTATGTATGAGGGCAAAGTGTTAAGGCCTCTGCACATAAACCAGAACAGAGCAGGTAATACAAGTAAACACTGTTAAAGTTCACACTTAGTCGAGAAATACTAACCTTCAAATAGATACTCCTACTGTACACTCCTGCCACAAGTGTACATGTGGGACTTTTCCAAAAAAAGATGTCATCCTAATCTTCTAATTCTTTTGTCTACTACCATCAGATCATCTGTTACCAGTTCCTCCTTTGCTCTGCATCTTGCTCTGTCACACCAACCATCTACATGTCCCTGGTCAACACATCCATGAACCTTATCTTAGGTATTCCTCTTTTCTTCTTACCTACCAGCTCTATTCTTAGAATCCATCTCCCAATATATCCAGCATCACTCCTAAAGCACATATCCAAAGCAATACAATCTTACCTCTCTGGCTTTGTCTCCAAGCTGTACAACATGAGCTGACACTGTACTATACTGATTATTAATCCTGTCCATTCTCAACACACCCAATGCAAATCCTAACATCTGCAGCTCTGTCAGCTGCTATCACTTCTGTCTTTTTGTCACTGCCACCATCTCCAACCCATATAACATAGCTGTTCTCAGTACAATCTTGTAGACCTTCCCTTTCAGTGTTATTGGTACGATTCTGTCACAAATCATTCCTGACAATCTTCTATGAATACTCCACCCTGCATGCACTGTCTTCTTCACCTCTCTTCCACACTCACCATTACACTGAACTGTTGATCCTAAGTATTTTAAATCATACACCTTCACCAACTGTACTTCCTGCAGTCTCACCATTACTCTATCCACCCTCTCATTCACACACATACATTCTGTCTTAGTCCTTATGCCCATCATTACTCTCCTCTGTATAGCATAATTCCACCTCTCCAGGGTTTCCTAAACATGTTCCCTACTCTCAATACACTTCATAATATCATCTGCAAACATCATAGTCCATGGGGATTTCTGTGTGATCTCATGTGTCAACTTGTCCATCACCATTGCAAAGGGATGCCATGATGTTTGT
Source organism: Protopterus annectens (assembly GCF_019279795.1). Classification (NCBI taxonomy): domain Eukaryota; kingdom Metazoa; phylum Chordata; order Ceratodontiformes; family Protopteridae; genus Protopterus; species Protopterus annectens. Next base: position 512,119,299 of record NC_056737.1, on the reverse strand, counting down.
GCATACAATAAAAGGAATGTCACTGTTGTCTGTCTCATATTGTATGAGGTGGCATCTACCTGTCTGCAAGACCAGTGTGTGCCCATGGCCTGTTGTGATGAATACCTATCCAATAATCAAATATAGCTGATGAAATCAGCAGTGTCTGTTGAAGACAAGAGAACAGTGTCCTGTAGGCTGCTGTAAAATGCTCTGTATAATGTCCAATAACAGCTCACACACACACACACACCAAGTTGGCTGAAGTAAGATTATAACCCCTATTTAAGTTTACAAACTAGAGAGTACAGTACTTAATGCATGTGCTACAGCACAAGTCTGATTTTAACAGGACTGCAGGTGTTCTTATAGTCGATGGTATCAGCAGGCCCTGTGGGGGACAAGAGGTTGGAGGATTGCTAGACATGGATTTTTTTTGCAAGCACAAAATAACAGAAAAAACATGCCATTGGAGATTTCAGTTTGACACACACACACACACACACACACACACACACACACACACACACACACCCCTGTAGTGAGAACCAAAACCCTACTTATCAAGATGCATAGACTACAGAACACAGTTTTTAATGCAAGCACCAGTACAAAAGTCTGATTTTAATAAGACTGCATGTAAACTTATAATAGATGACATCATCATGGGATGTAGAGGACACCAGCTTGGGAGGCCTACAAAGGCACGTCACTCCTTAGTGTCATCTGAGGCTAGCACACTAACAGTAATATACTGTTTGAAGCCATTGCTGTGTAACAACACAAGTTTGTTATTGAGCATATTTTGATGATTGACTTTGGCAGTGCAAGTCTGTGAGCACAACTATATGGCTGTGTCAATGAGAGAGCACACAACATTATATATTTGTTTTGTGTTAGATGTATGTGTAGCAGAATTAGGAGATCATATGGTTGTAATGATTGTTGTTGAAGTTGGTTGTAAGGAAACAAATGGATGGTTATTAAGTTTCTGTACAAATAGTTATGTGCCCTCAGTTTGCAATGTTTTCACATGTAGTCTTAGGTCACATAAAGCATCTGGGAGATATAGAACAGTAAGAACACAGATCTATGTATGTGATGTAATAGCATAACTCTCAAACTCTTAGGTTCATAGGTTCATAGGTTGGTACTAGGCTATCAGCCCTAGGGCCTATTCAAGCCTAGCCATAACAATTCCCTGGCTATTTCTTCCCACACTATTTACTTCCCTGGACCCTTGTCTAGCAGGGTGGCTGGCATGATCCCCGTGGTGAATTTCCTTTCTCCTACCCAATCATCAAGGTTTCTTTTGAAGGGGGCCAAAGAGGCACTCTGCTTGACATGTATGGGCAGTCTATTCCAGAGTCTGGGGAGTCTCTGGGTCAGGAAGCTATCCCTCCAGCATGTTTTGTTTATTGTGATGACAAGGTTTAGATCCCTGGAGCGTGTGGCTCTGAGGGAATGGGATTTCTTTAAGTGTACCATGTCCAACAGCTCTGGGTTTGACATGGCCTTGTATGTTAAGCAGAGATCGCCTCTGAGTAGACGATATGCGACAGAGTATAGCTGGAGTTTTTTAAGGTGGTCAGCATAGGGCATCTACTTTAGGCCTGTGATTCATTTAGTGAGGTATTTCTGCGGCCTTTCCAGTTGTTGCAGATGTCTTGAGAGGTACATATCAAATGGGGTGTTGTATTCTATAATGGGTCTAATAAGGGATGAGTACAGTGGGACAATGACCTAATTTTTTCTGGATGAAAAGCCCTTAGTGATGAGGTGTGCCACATAGAAGGATTTCCTGACTGTTGTGGTGATGTGGTTATCGAAGGTGAGACCGCTGTCCACCAGTGTCTCTAAGTCTCTTATCACACTTTCGGTGTTTAGTGTACTGCTACCATGTGGTAATTCATGGGTACATGTTTTTTCCCAAAGGGGATAACTATACATTTCTTGGCATTGAGCTTGAGCCCATGGATCTGGCACCAAGCATCTGTTTCTGTAAGGCCCTTTTGTAGCGTATCCACATCATTTGGGAATTCAATAATGGCTCCCAGTTTGAAGTCATCTGCAAACTTTGTTAGCCAGAGTCCCTTAGTGTTGGCCTGTACTTCAGTGAAGTAGATGCCAAACAAGAGCGGTCCCAGGACTGAACCCTGAGGTACTCCACTTGTCACTTGTCTGGAGCTGGATTTTGAGTCGGCTACTTTTACAATGTGGGTTCTGTCAGTAAGCCAGTTGGCAACCCATTAGGTGATGTAGGGATTAATGCCCAGCTTAGTAAGTTTATCTATGATTCCAGAGTGGGGTATGATGGCAAAGGCCTTGGCGAGGTCTAGATAAGCTGTGTGGACCCCTTTACCCTTGTCCTTGGCTCTGGCAACTGATTCAAAGAAGTCATTCAGGCTCAGGAGACAAGATCGTCCCTTCACAAGCCCAAACTGGGTGGGGTCCAGTGTTTGAAGGTTGCCAATGTCTTTGTTTATAAGTTCTATGATAATACACTCCATGGCCTTGCAGATGAGGCTCATCAGACTGATGAGATGGTAGTTTCCGGGAACCAAGGTGGATCCCCTCTTGTGGAGTGGGATAACTGTAGCTTTGCACCACTCAGTGGGCATGAAACCTGAGGTGAGGCTATGATTAAACTTGACACTTAGGTGAGGTGCCAGTTCATATTGTATTTCATGTAGTACACAGCCCAGGATGTCATCTGGTCCCATGGATGCTGTATTCTTAGCTTTGGAGAGTGCGTTTTTTACCTGTGTGGCTGTTATTACCGGAATTTGACAATCTTCTGGTATTGAGATGGGCCATTTAGGGGGGGTGAGAGGGGGGTGAAGTTGGCACTGAATCAATCTGCCAGGATATTGGCAATATCCTTGGGATCAGTATATTTAATGCCATTCTGTTTTAGCTCAGAACAGATCTGAGCATTGCCATTTAGATTCTTGACATAGTTATAGAATGCCTTGTGGTTGTCTGAAATCTTTGGCAATTTTATTTTCGTAACTAGCTTTGGAGGATTTTATGCGGGATCTCAGTTTCTTACTGAGGCTGGTAAGGGAGCTTTTTGCATCCTGGGATAGAGCAAGATTTCTGGAAAAAGCCATTATTAATGTAGGAATAAAGCTTCAAAAATAGGGTCAATGTTTAAATATTGCCCTTACAAAATTAGAATTTGATGGAATAACAGGTTTTGCATTAGCATAAATTTTCAGATGGGTATGACATCCACAAATCAAATGTATGTAATTATTTTCTGACTTCATTCTCAATGATTTAACAATAAATTTGTAGAAACCAACATTTTATGAGGAACAGACTACAAATATGATGTAAAAATATGGGCATTCTTCAGAAATCTGGACAGCTGAGAGCTATGATAGGCATAGCAAAAATGCAAAGATTATTGCACTAAGTGTACACTCATGTGTGTTTCCCTCTTTTACCTGTTTGCAGGTAGATAAGCAGTGCGAAAATGCGAGGTGCATTGCTAATATCCAGCCTTCCTATTATGTAATGTATACATCCTACTGTAGCTCACTCTTATCATTGCTCCAGGTTGTGATTTTCCAATTGCTATAGACAATAATTGAATGTATCTGGTGTCTGCTATTGCCAGTCTGCCATGATTCTTATCTACTTATTTCCTTTTTGTGCAGCTCTGTGCTTCTTGCAAAATGTTTAAGCATTATTAAAACTGTTTTCAACCTCTAAAACTTCAACTTACATCAGGATTGGAATCCTCAACACCATTAAAGCTTCATCAAACAGGATGGCTGTCTTAGTCGTTTTGGCCACAGAAGCAGCTTTCCAGAACTGGAGTCATTCCTCACACAACCACCTTCATAAAAATGCACACTTCTATCAAATCATACACTGTATATTGTACAAGTACTCTGAATTATATGTGGACATAGAGCAGTTAGTAGACACAACTGCTGTTATAATTATGATTACAAATATACACCTCTCTGTCATACAATCCTGTTTTTGTGGGTGGACGACAAAACATATTTACTGTTAGGATACAAACTAGTCTGAAGTCAGAAAATGCAATAGACTAGACTCACTTCCTAATTTCTCTCTTGCATGTTGTAACAGTATTCTGCTGTGGTTGGACTATCTGAGTGTTTCATGCCTGTTGCATAATAATTACATATGGTAACATCATGGTAATATAAGTGCGTGTACTCACAGGTTAACTTAAGATCTATTCAAAAACACCACTATATATTTGCATATTGTAACAAGGTGAGACATACAAGCATACGTCATAATAGTTTTCAACACTGCAGTCTAGGTTCAGGCCTTTCCTTGCAAATGTGGCTGCTGACACAGCATTTGTTCAGGATTGACTCTGTCTGATGCAAGCAGTAGAAAATGAACTGACAAACGAAAAACTGAAGAAAAAAACACACTGTGAACAAGCACCAACACTTCACTCAGCTCGATGAAGAAATAAATATAAAAAGCCATTGTTTTGTATAGATTATGTTTTTATAATACTGCATAGTAATTAGGTTAGGGATGGGTGTTAGTATTATTATTATTATTGTTTTTATTTTTTATTACACATGCACATATATTTATATTTATTCTTAGCAAAAGTAATAATTTCTATTGTGTCATGATGTTTGTAAAGTCTTGAAGTTTTTAGGTTCATTTTGGTCTTGTTAGCAAAACAATGCAACTGTGAAGTGTAATTTTAAATGAGTGCTGTGATCCACTTGTAGGCAATTAATCAATGAACTCCTCATGATATAGAGTGGATTTTTGCTGGGCTGACTGTTTTTGTTCTTGTTCTACATCTGAAGAAGTTTGGATATTTCCCAAACGAAAAGCGCTTAATTTTATTTTGTTTTGGTATTAAAGTGAATAAGAACGGCTTTTTATATTTATTTCTTTATCAAGCTGAGTGAAGTGTTGGTGCTTGTTCACAGTGTGTTCTTTTGATGCAAGCAGTACACAGCCAATGCATGCAAAGATATAGGTTGCCTGGCATCAATTTTAATATATGTATGTGAGTAGAAGGAAGGTATTAGACCCTGGGTGCCTAACTGGTTAGTGAATGTGCTATGCACAGTCTCTTAGCCAAAGCAAGGGCATACTGAGCATGCCTACATCTAGCCACAGGGACAACAGCTTGGGGTTCCTCCTCCGAGTCCTCATGTGACTGGGGCTGTGGTGACCTAGGCTTTGGTGGGGGATGTGTGTCCCTTCCCCTTGCTGATCTTGCTGCAGCTGTTTCCTCAGGATCAGACTGTGGAGCATAGCACATACTTTGAATATTTGTGTACATGTGTGCATGGAGTATACTGCAAGGCTCCACCAGATATATCTAGCCACTTGAACCGTGATTTCATAAGCCCAAACACACACTCTATGATGTTCCTAGTTTGTGCGTGTGCCTCATCATGGTGTTCTTCCATGGGTGTGTGTGCATTTCTGATGAATGTCATCAATCATGTTTCCAGACCTTAGCCACCATCCCCCAGTAAATGGCCCTGTGGAATGTCCCCATAGCAAGCATCTGGTACAGCTGTGATCTGTGCCACATATGGGAGTCATAATAACTGCCATGGTTGCCAGCACACACATTCAAGATAATCCCCTGGGCATTGCAAATAACTTGGCAGTTGATGGAGTGGTATCCCTTGTGGTTAATGTAGATTCTACCCTGAAAAACTGAAAACACAAACTTGATAAAAACAAACAAAACAAAAAAACAAAAAAAAAAAACACCCAGCATGTATGTTTGTCTGATGAAGTCTTGACATTTACGATTACTAACGGCAAAACTAGGTAAAAAACAGTCGAGAGGCTTCCAGCACACATTTGTCAAGATGAAAGCACTTACATTAAACCCTTAGAAAGGTCTCGCTTCCCTGCTGGGTGTTTTTTGTTTTGATTCTACCCTGCTTGTCAGGTGGTGCCTTGATGTGTACATGAGTGCAATCTATGGCACACAGTACTTCAGAGTAGTGTGCTACACAATAAAAGTGTTGCATAATGCTGGTCCTGTCCTCAGCAGTAAGTGGAAAATATATGTGTTCACTGGCATGTATAACTTTAGCATCCATGAACTGGTGCAGGATCCCACTGATGTCATCAACAACCATGGGAAACATAAACATCATGTAGCTTACATGGAGTGAACAGCCCTAAATGGTCCATGTTTTTTGTGATTCAACAAATCCACTGCTTTTTTACATCATTTGCATAATAACCATGCTGGCAGCCTGGAAACTACACAGATAGTAGCTGTGTAAGCTGAGCAACAGCACGGGAGCACAGAGTTCAAGACACAATGTAGGGTATTACTGTACCTTTTGTGGCATTACATCATATCTATCTTTTAAATTACATTTCGATTATTTCTTTTCAAACATTTTGCACATAGCAGTGTACTATGCAAAATTGTGCTATAATGAAAATTATAAAATTTAAAGTGATCTGACAGACTATCCTCATTCTTTTGGACATCAACAGCCATTAAATGCATGTTTTTGCTTTTCATGGGCATTCTGTCCATATTTCATTACTTCTACATGCCCTTGCTTCCATGTGTACACTTTGAATATGTACACAGAGCCTACACTGTTGTGTGTAGTGTTGTTGGATCACTCCACCATGTTGCATTGGCTCATTAGCATGAAATTCAGCTACTTATGCTGAAATTTGCATCCCACAAAAGTTTCCATTGATGCGCGTGAATGCGCATGATTGTGCGCCTCTACACAGATTTTAGTGAATCTACAACTAGCTGCACTTCTGTTTGCATCATGGTGAGATGCAATTTGCACCTAACATTAAGTTAGTATAATACAAACAAGAATTGCAATGTGAAAAATTAGTAGGGCATATAAAATATTCCATAATAACTATAGGACTCAATAAGAGGAGGTGAGAAAAATTTGAAAGAGAGATTGGATAAGCAACTTACATTGAAACAATGGGGGGATATATGTATGGCTCCCAAATGTACAACAAAGTCTAAAAGATTTAGGATCTTTGCCTGGAAGTATTTGTATAGGTATTTTTATATCTTAAGCAGACTCCCATTTTTTTTTTCTTTAGGTAGATTGCAAATGTTGGAGGAGTGATAGGGAAGAAAGAGGCAATTGGGAACATATTTCGGGTGAGGGTAATGAGTTGATAGATGTTAAAAAATCCCTGCAGACTACATGTCAGAAATACAGGTGAGCAAATTAGTATAACTAAGGAAATGTTTTTGAGCTGTGATACAGAATTGGAATTTCCTAGACATAGTAAGGCCTTGCTGAGTTTAATTCTAGTGGCTGCAACAAAAGCAATTACTAGAAAATGGAAATCAAAGTCTAAACCGACCATACCAGAAATAGTGAATATAGTAACAGAGATAAAAGAACTAGAAGTGGGATCTTTAGAAAAGGGTAGGAGCAAATTACACAGAAAAAATGTGAATAGTGGGAACAATATATGCAGAATAAGGATTTGAAGAAGGAATGAAGTTTAAGGGAAGGCAGGGATTGAATGCACTATGTAAAGATAGACTGACAATGATTGCAAATATTACATGTGATATATAATGTCTGCAACCGAAAATATGTCAATATGGTTTGTTTTCATGTATGTAAATGTATAATTGCCAATGCCATTAGTGATAATTCAATAAACATGTTTCTTGTTCACCTATTCCTTTATTCCTTTATCTTATTTCATTTTATTTTTTCTATTTTCTTCTGTCTTTTTTTTTTTTTTTTTTTTTTTATTAGTAGTAATTTGCCTTGCATTTAGTATAGGTACATTTTTTATGGGTCAAATATTATGTAGATATCAATATATATTTTTTCTACTTTTTCTATTGTGTAATAGGAAATATATTGTTTGTTTAGAAGTGGTTTTAATTGTATATAATGTTTGTGCCACATATTTGAGTTTTAAAATATTTTTTAGTAGGTAGATCCTTTAACAAAATGAAAGGCATTAATTAGTTTCCAATTAGGTTTTAATTGTTTTATGATTGCTTCATTTATTGCAAGCAGCTATTTAAGCTGATGTTCTGTAAATGTGTATGAACTTGAAAAAGCTAGGAATATCCTAGCGAAAGCGCTTGTGATACGTTTTTTTGTGGTTTGCTTTTACAATAAAGATCAACTTGTGAATCCATTCGACATTTGTGGTGTCAGCTTTCAGGCCGTTTACTTGTTCCTGGTTCTATCCTTTGTTTTTGCATGTTTCTTGTTCAAGGAATTGCAATATGAAGTGAGAGAAAAAATTAGGGTTATGTTATATTTACACAAAGAGCTGGGGAGACAGAAACTGAAGCTAAGAAGTGAGAAAAGAAGGGGGAGTGAGGGAATAAGGTGATATAAAATTTGAATATCTACTTGTTCATATTTACTGATGTAGATTATCCTGGAGTAGAGGAATAGCATTGCCAGACATTGGCTAGGAAGAGGTTCAGAATGGTTTTAATGAATAGTGTGAAGGATATTGACTTGATGAATATAGTAATGAGTTCCAGGCCTTAGCAACATGGTATGAATACAGGCCATGACCAGCAGATTTGATAGGTCTGTGGATAAAGAGATTTTTTTTTTTGGTCATTGCACATATTGACCAAAGTGGGAACATAGTTGTGCAGAATGGTATTTTGTATGGAACAAGCAGATGGATGCTGCATAAGTTTATGGTGGTAAGAAGCTGTGTGTATGTGTGTGTTAGCTGATGGGGTAGTTCTAACCAATTTAGGCTTTTTAGTGCTATATAGTGGTGTGTTTTGAAAGAGTCATTTGCTGCAAATTTAGCAACTTTATTATTGTTCATGTTTTGCTTTTTGTGATGCCTGGAGGCTAATGAGGATGGAAGTGCCATAAGGTAGTGAGGGGACGAAGTAAGTAAAGGCAAGTATAGTTTTACTTGCATTGGTGAGAAAATATTGGATGTATCAAGCATTCCAAGTGTTGGCATGTATTTATATGCAATTTTGTATATGCAAGTCAAATTTAGGATTATTAGTCACTAACATCCCTAATAATTTGCTATGAGAAGTGACTTCAATGGTTGTATTATTAAGACAGAAGATTTTAAATTATGTTTTTACATGAGAAAGGGATTTAGGGGGAAAAAATAAATAGTTTTTTTTTTGGGGGGTGATCATGAATTGTGGGTTACAAAGCCAAATTTCAGTGGATGTTAAAGCTTCCTGAGTAGTTTTATGGAGAGCTCCCAGGTTGTCTGATGGGCACCTGAGTGTGCAGTCATCTGTGTGTTGTATTAGGAAATAGAAGAATGGCTGTGTTTCTACTGCTGTTTTATATTTAAAGGCCCACATGTGACTGTGCATAATTATTCTAAAGTAATACCATGTGTAGGTAGCTTCAGTTGTAATACTAGTGATGTTTATTGTATTGATCTATGTTCAGAGAAACAGTGCATAAATTGAAAAAATCCCTTATATGGACATCTTAGAAACATCAGGAATGGTGACAACACCAATGCATTATTTAAGCATTCCCTCATATGCAAAGATTTTAAGAATTTTTTATTTTTTTATACATGAGAGGTTTGACAAATGCAATAAGGTTGGGGACTGGGAAAATTTACTTTTAAACAGAGAGCTGCACTGGCAGATTTTACTGAATGTTGAAGTCATGCTCAGTTTGAGAGAGCATTTGTCTGTTGCACCTATTTTAAAAACAAGGCATACTAGACTAGATGAATAGCCTATCATGTCATAAATGTATCATGCCTTTATTTAAAATGGATAGGTATGTTGTTTACCTTTATTCCGACTGAGTTCTTTCTACAAGGAATGAAAGTAAGTGGTTTTCTTTATATTTCCTGCCAACTGGTGTTTTTTTTTTTTTTGTTCTTTAGTGGAATTTGGATTTTTGGACATCTTTGTTCTTCCCATGGCTTTAGAAGTTTATTTAAACTTCCTCTTTAGGCAGTTGTCTCCCATGTCCTGGCAGTAAACTGCACAGATGTATCCTATGTTTGTCTTTATTACACTGACTTGTAAGTGACATTATAGACAAGAAGCCAAAGACATCATAATATTCTGAGGCAACCATTCTTGTGTGCCTCACTGGCTGTGCTATGGCACAGAGTGGAGGACATTTGGTGACACAAACATTATCTGGATCTACTGTCCTGCAGTCATGTCTGCCTACTTTTAAGATAAGTCCTATGCCGGGTCACATTTCTTCAGTATCAACTTACAGCAGTCTGCATGGCTTAAACATAAAATGGCTAAATTATGTTGGAAGATCAGGTATGACAACAGTATGTGCTGGAGAAGGAGAAGTAATGCAGGCTGTCTGTAGATGTCAGATGTCTATAGTCATACTCACTAAGCCAGTGAAAGCACTGAAGAGTTCTTGGTAGGCACTGCAGGTTTCAGTAGATGGCATACATAAGACAACATGGAGGTATTTATGGCACTTCTGGGTGAGATGAGATCAGCTAGGTACACGTGAGGTACCTTTATAAACAGTTTCTGCTGCATGCATGCGGGCACATGGTTGTGCTACATATCAGGACACAGTCATATATCCTGTGCTTCTACTCTTGAAGTCTTTTGCTATGACCTGTGATGTGTGTGTTGTCCTGTGCACATCATGCAGTGTTTATGCAGCACTTCAAAACTGTATGGGTTGTTTTTATGTGTATATGATGATATGGTGGGTGTCTGACAACTGTCTTAAGAGATTTTTCTCTGTAATATATAGATAGTGTAGCATATGTACTACATAGCTTGCACCATATTGCAGTTTAGAAAAAAAGGCAATTGCATATGAATATACAGAATTTTACTTTATGAATGATAATGTTGTGAATTTCAAGAAGTCAGTACTGATACACATAGTCCTGACACATCTGCACCACATTACACCATTTACAGGTCCATCATACACTGTTTAATACCAGTGCATGGAAAAGCTATTCTCATTTTTCAACATATGTTGGAAGAGGTCTTTGTCTACATCCTTCTCTGCATTATTCTGTTGTGAGCCATATTCACCCTCTTCCTGTGCTATGACTACCATATACTGGCCAGCTCACAGCCTCCAGTGCATTCAAGCATTGTAGAATATAGCATTAATCAAAAACTTCTATGCAACCTTCTCTGGTGAGTACAAAACCACACATCATGAGACATGCATGCACACAAATTGTTCCTACCAGGTAACAAAATCGACTCCCCAAAATATGTTTGTATCCATTTATACTTCAAGAAAAGCACTGGGGACACAGAAAATTAGATATAACTCAGGATTATAGTAAGAACAGAGCACCTACGACTGAAAACATAAATAGAAAAGATTAGTTGTTGGTTATTCACAGATGCCATTATAACACTTGAGTGGCTTTGTTTAGTCCTATTATAGGGACAGAATTCTGCATCTGATGAAGTACTTTAAATGAAAACATATTTGTGGAGTTTGTTAAGAAACGTTAATGTGGTTTGGTTCATTGGAATAAAGCTGTTTTTTGTTCATTTTGTGGCTGGGTTTCCCTTCTTTGGGTACCTTGGACTTTTTATTCATGCAGACTCATTTAAATAACAATTTGCTGCCAGTTTTCCAAACACATATATTAAGTTGCACTCTACTCTATTATCAAACACAACTGATTTATCATTTAAACCCACTGGCACAAGATTCCCTTTTTAGATATGATGCAGGAGCACTGTATGCTTAAGTGCCTTGGTCATAGTCACACAATTTGCAAGTGGAAATTGAGGCCATCAAACCCAAGACTGCAGGACAAAAATAGTTACCGGCTAATAGTCTTAAATTTCTGAGTTAAACTACTAGATCTAATTTCTTGGAAGAACACTTAGAAACAATCCTTTCAGCTTATTTGCTCATGAATTCTAGACAAAGTTAAAAGGAAAAAGGGACAATAACCCAATATCAAGGACAATTTTAAATATTATTTCAATTTACTTAAAAAGTTGACATCAGCTCATGACAATGATCAGGGTCCAGGAGACTCACCAGCATATTCTCTTCTGAGACTAGAGCTTTGTTCATCCCTGAATGGGAATCAGAAGCCTCACATCCTATTTGTTCCCCTAGTTGGTGTGACCATAGCAGCTCTACCTCCCACAGAAGCAAGAGCCAGGTAGTAGGGAGCAAGCTGAATACAGTCAGTTCCACAGACCACTCCCAGTGCTATCTCTATGGCAACACTGTAGCTGTGCATCACTGCAGTATGAATATCAACTAGGATTATATGCTGTGGAAATAAACACACAGTCATATAGGTGTCACTAGTGCAGCGCACCATACTGACTTCCTCCAGAATGAGTAAGCTACGCTTACAACAGGCTTCCTCCTGTTTACTGTGCAACCTGAATTAATTTACCATCTCATAGAAAGAATTAAATAATAATCTAAATGTTGAAATTGAAATCCAGAAAGTTAATGATCCATGTGCTTGGAAAACTATAGTTTCAGTTCCAGCCCAGAAAAATAATCTTCAAGAAATATTTTCTCCTAGAAAGAATATTAACCCGAGATCTGAAAAAAAGCTTATCTAGACAAGCTCCAAGATATGGCACATGATCATAAATTCAACCTGATACCATGACTGTACATAGTGTATAAATGACTGTAAAGAGATCAGCAAATTTTAAAATGATTTGATATAAACACTGCTACTTCTGATGTTGAAATAAGTATTCTGTTTCTTGAGTTTCTATAAATAAGCATTATGTACTAGTATAAATAGTGTATTTCTTTATTTAAGTTTGTTAACAAAATAGGAGAGCTGGTCAAAATGCCCTTTGCAGTCACAGCCACAGCCTTAAGGCAAAGATGCTGCAACCAGTCAAGTTGACTGTGGGGTAGCAATTCAGGGAGGAAGCGGGTGAGAGTGTAGTAGTCTGAAGTGTCACATTAGGCACTCCTTAGGCATGAGATGATTGATGTGATATATAGGGATTTAAGGGCAGAATACAGTCAGGCAGGATTTCAGATATTGCAGAGGCTTGAGCTATGTATTATAGGATGAGATTTTGTGGCTTTTGTATTTGTGTTTTTTTTTTCTGCTTGAGTTGGTGGTAGCTCTGGTGAATGTAAAACCTCCCACTGCACATGTAAAAAGAACAGGGGAAGTTTATTAATAATAACAGAACATATTTTATAAACATTACAAACAAAAACAAACATGGAAACATAAAAAAAAAACAAAGCAAGACTAACGGCAAATAATATCCCTCCATCCATTCAACCACAACTGATATTTGAGCTTTTGAAAGATAAGATCACAATTCCATAATTTGTTGTCCAATAATATTTTACATCTAGTAAACCTATAAAACCATAAAACGAAAACAATCATTGTATTGCATTTATCCCTTTCCAGTTTTGCAGGAATGTCATATTGACCATATAATAACATATCCATCATTACATTTTCAAATAATCAGCCACTCTAGGACATTATTTCAAAGCACGTTCAAGAGTCTGTTCCATGTTACAAAGATTGTATAATGTCTGAAAAAAGATTTTATGCAGGATCTTATAAACTCCATGTAAACTTTGTGTGAAGACTACATGGAGTGTATGTGTTTGTGTGGTGAGTAGCAGCGTGAATTACATATTCATTTCTCACATCACATTTAAACATAAGCAAGCACAGTTTCGTGGCAGGCAAAAGTGTTGGCAGCTAGGAAATCATGTAGTGCAACATGGATAGCAAATCTGTTTCCCATACAGCAGTTTAGGTTAGTGGGATTGTGCAGAATTCCACGATGATTACCAGGGTTTATCATATACTAATGTATATGTTCCGAATACAGTACAGGACAGCATATACAGTGAAGAGTAGTGTGAAAAGCCATTATGTACAAATGCTGGGTAAATGATCTGTAAGAGTACATGGACTGCCATTTAAAATAAACAGTCAGGAGAAGTACTTGTATTGCGTAGGGACACACAGATGAATTGTAGGAATGAAGACAGGGAAAGAGGACAGGTGAAACATTATAATGTACAGTAGATGTGGCATGTAAATGGAAGACAGTTGTAGCAGGAACATTACATATCAACATGGCACAGTACAGACTTCACAGTAAAATGTAAATCATGTGACTGTCAGACAAGGTGACATAACAATGAAGAAGTTATGTCTTTCTGAGATAAGCAATATGGCAAGAACAATAGAGAGGACATCTATCAGGGATGTAATATACAATTGTGTTAGTTGCATATTGTGAAGCTATGCAAACTGATATGCCTGAATATGAGTGTAATGTCAGCAGAGGTCTCCAAAATGTAATAGGCCCATGGAGAACAGTAAAAAAAGCACACACAATCATGGACAATATCAGAATAATACCACCAGTAATACCATGTGTCTGACACAACATATGTGATTCTGAGTGATTATAGATGGTTCTGTACATACAACTATTATGACATGTCAGCAATCTATGAGGGTAATCAAGCACACTGCCCTGACATTGTAATATCTGCAGGAGGTGTTAGGAGGGGCACTGCTATACCTGTATGTGACATTATGATAAATCTGGGCTAGTTGACTGGTGTGCATTGTGTGTGTGTGTATCTATATATATATATATATATATATATATATATATATATATATATATATATATATATATATATGTGTGTGTGTATATATATATATATATATATATATATATATATATATATATATAGCATAATCTATACTGTCATGAATGTAACCCATGCCAGCAATCCTGTCAAACAACTATGCATGTACTGTTAAAACACAAAAGTCGACAAAGTTGGCAAACAAAGCTGCTACTGAAATAAACAAGACCACCACACAATATAAAGCTTTAGCGCTTTTCTCCTTAAATTGTATATAGAGAACTTCTTCAGAACTTTAGTGCAGCACAAAAAAAACACATTTAAATACTTTTTACAAACATCATGTGACAACTTGAATTAATTAGTTAAATATTTTAAAGAGATACCACTCTGAATTCATCTGGCAACCAACTAAATTCCTGCTTTTATGTATATATTCTGTATATATTACTGTAACCATTGTGTAACACTGTTTCTACTTCTGTACCAATTAGTGTTTAATTTTTTTTCTGCATCTATGTTCTTGGAGATTTTCTCCCCAGGCCTCCACCAAAAATGGGCTCTTTTAGGCCCAGTGGACTTTCCCGGTAAACAAATGCAATAAATAAATAAATAAATCCAATATTTTTTAAAAAAATTAAATTAAATCACAGTTACTATACTGCAAAGAATCAAGCTTTTAACAAACACTTAATATTAATATATTCATTGATCCCTGGCAACCAATCTGCTTGCAAAAAAATTGCCAGTTAAGTTCCTTTATCTCTAAATGTTGTTGTTGTTGTGTCTTTCGACTTTTCCTGGTTAGGGGTCGCCACAGCGGAACTCCGGTCCACTAATGATTGGCAGTAGATTTTTACGTGCCAAGTTGCCAGCCCTGACGCACAACCTTCAATGAAGGTACGGCCATTCACGCATGTCTCCACACAGAAGATGCTTTATCTGAAAATCGAACAGGACAACATCTTACTGTGAGGTGACAACACTACCGCAGCACCACCACCGCAGTTTGCCACTTAAAGGAACTGGATCAACAAAGTCAATGGCAAAAAATAAAAATTTCTTAAAATCCTTACATATGAGGGCATACTTGGCCAAGGCATTTTTGACATCCTTATTTTTAATTCCTAGAAATGTTCTGAAATACGTTTACTATATT
Organism: Protopterus annectens; assembly: GCF_019279795.1. NCBI lineage: Eukaryota > Metazoa > Chordata > Ceratodontiformes > Protopteridae > Protopterus > Protopterus annectens. Next base: position 512,103,582 of record NC_056737.1, on the reverse strand, counting down.
TTCTAATTGTCTTTCCTATATAAAAACAGTGACAGGAGTCAGATGTACCTAAGTAAACAATATATGTAGAACTGCAAGAAAACTTTCCTTTTGCTCATAGTTGTAAACCTGTCAGCATTCTCATTAACTGATCTATCTCATAATCTTATGTCCCACAACTCTGGAAAAACTCAGTCATTACTTCCTTACAGAAAGGTGGTAACACCAGTGATCTCTCTAACTACCAGCCCATCTCCATAGTATTACCTCTAGCTAAAATCCTAGAAAAGTATATTCATTCACAATTGCTAAAACATCTCACCGGTGATAACTTGCTTGCACCTACCCAACACGGCTTTCGGCCAGCACAAAGCACCACTACAGCCTTATTTTCATTTAGCAACACTGTAAACAAAGCTCTTGATGCTGGTCTACTTACTTTAGTCATACTACTAGATCTATCGAAGGCTTTTGATACAGAGTCCCACCCTAAACTACTTCTCCAACATGAAACCATAAACTGCTCCCCACTCACTCCAACCTGATTCCACAACTATCTTCATAATAGAAAACTATGTGTCAGATAACAATACAAACAATATGAATACCTAATCAATTATACAGGAGTCCCCCAAGGGTCTATTCTTGGGCCATTGCTTTTTAATATATTCATTAACAATCTTCATAAAGCATCCCAGCAAAGTACACTCATTCAGCACACTGATGACTCAACAATAATCACCTCTTCTAACAACTTCCCAGATCTCCTAAAGTTAACCCAAAAGGCATTTACATTGATTGAATCCTGGCTTAATGAGGCTCAACTGCTACTTAATCCCACAAAATCAAAATTCTTACTATTCTCATCCAAACCCCAAACTGTAGACTTTAAAATATTCTCACAAAACAATACTGAAATTGAAATTGCAAAAACATTTAAACTACTTGGCATCATAACTGATGATAAACTCTCCTCTGAGAATCACATACTCAGCACAATCATAAAGACCCATTTCAAGCTATGTAAGCTCTATAGGCACAAACTGTACTTGGACATGCCCACCAAGTTAAAATTAGCTAACAGTATTCTTCTCCCTTCCCTCCTCTATGGTAGCCCCATTTTCACTAACCTACACTCATTTCTTATGAAAAATTACAATCATGTTACTACAAAATAGCAAAGTTAATCTCCAATATGCCAACTCGCATACACCACTGCCTGGCCATTAAACCTTTAAACTGGCTTGAATTCCCGCATTACCTTTATTACACCCAACTAACTCTTACCCACAAATGACTATACAACTCAAATTTCGGGTCTATATTAAATAAGTGAACACTTAAAAAAGCGAATGCTTATTCATCACCACTAGTTCAGCGAACGCTGAAAATGCTGAACACTTGGAACAGTGATTTTTTTTTCCCCAGGGGCATAAAACCGCTGTTCCGCAAAAAAAAAAAAAACTTAAGACAGTATTTAATGTGGGGGGCACAGCCCCCCACAGCGCCCCTACTTAAATATACCAACTCCGAGATTGTACCACAATGGAGGAAATGGCAAACTCCCGAAACCGGCCCAGCGATTTTTTTTCCCTGAGAAAAAATTCACTGTTCCGGGTGTTCGGGATTTTCAGCATTCACTGAAATAAGGTCGATGAATCAGCGTTCGCTTTTTTAAGCATTCACTGATTCAATATAGACCCCAAATTTCTGCCCTTCTCTAAAAACTATGATATAAACATACACCCCAACTCAGAATCTTAGGTCTTCTAATAAACATTTCCTAACTATAACTAAATCCAACAAAAGAGCTGGACAGTGCCTTTATTCCCATGCCATTGCCAAACTATGGAATGCTCTCCATCCCTCTATTACCCAACTAGACTCTTTAAGAACATTCAAAGCAGCACTGAAAGATCACTGTCTCAATCACCAGATATGTTCCTGTAGTCATATGGCTAAACCACCTTAAGTATGTCCCTTAGTATGAAACACACAACAACATATACTTTATAAATATCTTTATATCAGCTATCTGCTCTTTCTTCTTGGACTCTTCTCCCATCAATATCCATTTGCAGTGTATAAACATACATAATTCTTATTTTCCTTATGTGACTGTGTAAATATTTAACATTTGTGTAACTTGCCTATACAATTTGAAGATGATATTATTTAAATAATTTCTGTAACAGTTTTTTTGGAGTTTTTCTCCCCAGGCCTCTACTGAAAATGGGCCCTTCCCTTGGCCAAGTGGACTTTCCCGGCCAACAAATGTCAATAAATAAATAAATAAATAAATATTATATTTCAAAATAACATTAAAATTTCATTAATAAATCTACATTGTTTACAACCATTACAACCATACATTCATCTCTTACTATAATAATTGTTGCTTTTGTACTTGCTCAAATAACTTTTTATGCTTATGATTTTTTATAACAAAATATAAGTGTATTTTCTAGGACATAACTAAGATATTTACTAACTGTCACAGTTTTCCAGTTGTCGTTGAGAATTTTTCTAATATGAAATGCATCCAAAGTAATAGGTAAAGGAAAACCTGTAAACATATTATCAATGATTTGTTTTCTGGCATCATCAAATGGAATGCCACTAATCAAAATTGGTGGAAATTTTTAACTTCTTAACCTACTAACTTATTCAATAGTAGTGCCCAAAAAACAGTAGTGTAGCCCTTATCTAAAAACAGTTTTTTCAAATGACACATTTCCTGCTGAAAGTTAGCATCTGAGATAATAAGGTGACTCACAAGAATACGTTGTCTTCTAACCAAATTTGTTTCATAAATGTAGGGTGTTGACTATTTGACATAAGATAATTATTAATAAAAACATTGTTTCTAAAAAATATTACTATTGCAAACGTCATGCACACAAAAAATAAATCATTAATATATCAACTTATAAACACCAACCTTTTGAAAAAGTATATTGGAACAAAGATAATTTTCCCACCAACTCATAGCAGCATTTGTATACAAGAGTGCCATACCCATCACAACTCCTCTTTTCTGTTTATAATAATCCTGTTTAAAAGCAAAAAAAATATATATTCTCCAAAACAAGTTCTACTAATGCACATAAGGTGTTAACAACATTCCCATCTAACTTGGCCACATTAACCAGAGTATTCCAAATCCTCTTCTTGTGGTATACATGTATACAATGAAGTAACATCTAGGGTAAATGTACATCTTTCTTGACCAGAAAACAAATATTAACTCATACTCATACTCATGAATATCCATGGTGGTGCAGCGGTAGCGTTGTTGCCTCACAGCAAGAGATTCTCCTGTTCGATTCTCGGCTGGTGTGCGGGGAGTGCCTTCTGTGTGGAGTCTGCATGTCCTCCCCATGGTCGAGTGGCATTCTGAAAGACATGTGTGAATGGACGTGCCTTTGTTGGAGGTGGGTGTTGAGCTGGCAACTCGGCACCGTAAAAATCTACTGCCAATCATTAGCGGACCGGAGTTCCACTGTGGCGACCCCTAGCCGGGAAAAGACAAACAGCAACAACTCATACTCATGAATCCTTTAAATGAAATTCAGAATTTTGTATTGCAGGATTAATAACTGAATCTAGAAAAATCAAAATGAACTTGTAGCACTGTTTGAAATAATTGCTCTAAAAGAGGGAAACTCATCATCCACAATAACTTTGTGTTTTTAGAATACAAAAAAATCTGCCTAATTTGGGATATTCTACACATAAAAGCTTGTATAACTTAAGATCAACCTCTTCATTATACAAAAGTTCTAATAAAGTGCAGTCAAGTTTACAAAAACAAACATTAATTTCATTGAAAGAGACACGTTCATATCTGAAAAGGCAGTAGAAATAACATTCACATAATCTACTTGATTCATTAATACCATTCCATTACCCTTATCTGTTTTCATTACTCAAAGCCCAGGAAAATTACTGAGTGCCAATAATGCTTGTTTCTCCAAGGCAGTCATATTATAAAATCTATTTGTTGGTGGGGCATTTAAGAGGTCTCTAATTTCTTTTTCACATGCTTCCAGAGCTACCTATAGTGAATAATGGAGATATGGATTAGAAGAATCTTTTTGTGAAAACAGAAATTGTCTCTTTTAACATTGTGCAGAATATAGTTTAAATTCAACTTCTGTACAAACAGTTTTAAGTTCTTTGATGGTGTTAACAAGATTTGCTCTACACAAAGATTCAAAAGAGAAACCCCTTTCAGAACTGCCAAATGTTTTTTTCTGAAGAACAAAATCACTGAAATTTAATACTGAAATGTCATAATCTGATTCTGTAATTATTATTTTCCTCTTCCTCTCCCATTTGCCTTCTGCTTGCCTCCTGATGCTCCTTGACTCCTTCCACTGTTCGATGGTATAGTATCCTGAAAAGGGGAAAATGACCCAATAGCTTCACCATAACTAATGGACATTGAGCTAATATTGGTATTGTCAGTGAAAAAAATCATCAGATGTTGAAACATGCTCAAGGTTATTATTAACCACATCACTGACATTATCAGAAGGCAGTTGCTGGTTAGATTCAAATAAATTGTTACCTTCATTGATACCTGATTTGTTAATGGGATATGGGTTGAATTTTATAGGCAATATACTGATGGTTTATGTTTTGTGTGGCAGGGGGACTATGAAGAACCTGACACTTGTCTGAAATTTAAATACTAGTCCTTCTTTTCTTCATTTTACCCTTGATTGTAAAGGGACTATTGTTAAATTTTTGGATTTGGAAATTACCATGAACATAGGGCACCGTGTTTTCAGTTAGTAATTATCTTATGTCATATAGTCAATACCTCATATTTATGAACAAATGTGGTTAGAGGACACTTTATTCATGTGAGTCACCTTATTAGCTCAGATACTGACTTACAACAAGCAGTGTATCATTTGAGAAAACTTTTTTTAGATAGGGGATACACTACTATTTTTTTTTCTTGATTTTGGACACTGTTATTGAGAAGTTAGTAGGATAAGAAGTTCATAATTTCCACCAATTTTGATTAGTGACATTCCATTTGATGACACCAGACAACAAAATACTGATAATATGTTTACAGGTTTTCCTTCACCCATTTCTTTAGATGCATTCAATATTAGAAAAATGCTCAACAACAACTGGAAAATTGTGACAGGTAATAGAGATCTTAGTTATGTCCTAGAAATACACCTGAATTTTGTTATTAAAAATTATGACCTTAAAAAGTTATTTGAGGAAGTACCAAACAACAATTAGTACAGTAAGAGAGGAATGCACAATTGTAATGGTTGTAAACAATGTAGATTTATTAATGAAGGTTCTAATGTTATGTTGAAATATAATAGTTTACAGTAATGGACAAAAGGGAAGTTTTCTTGCAATTCTACATATGTTGTTTACTTAGCTACATGTAATGCCTGTCACTGTTTTTATATAAGACAGACCATTAGAAAACCTAGTAAACATATTTTGGAAAACATTCTAGCAATTAAAAGTAAGGATGTCAAAAATGCCTCGGCCAAGTATGCCATCATTTATAAGGATTTTAAGAATTTTTTTTTTTTTTTTTTTGTCGTTGACTTTGTTGATCCAGTTCCTTTAATGGCAATTTTAATAATTATTTAGAGATAAAGGAACTTAACTGGCAAATTTTTTTGCCAGCAGATCAATTGCCAGGCATCAATGAATATATTAATATTAAGTGTTTGTTAAAGGTTTCATTCTTTGCAACATAGTAAATGTGATTTAGTTTAATTTTTTTAAAAACTGATTTTTTATAACAGTATCACTTTAAAATATTTAAGTAATTAATTAAGGTTGTCACAGGATGTTTGGAAAATGTATTGAAATGTGTTTTTTTCTGCTGCACTGAAGTTCTGAAGAAATTATTTTTATAAAATTAAACAGCAAATGCACTAAAGCTTTATATTGTCCAGTGTTCTTGTTTATTTTAGCAGCATCTTTGTTTGCAGACTTTGTCGACTTTTGTGTTTTAACATTTTTTGAGTTTTAAGTTTGGAGTTTGTCTGATGGTTTTTCTGTGCATGTACTATGTATGTCACCAGAACAGGTATCACACATGCATTTGGTGTAACACCTTGATGGCTGTTCTGCACTATCAGACAGTAATGTTTATACAATAAAAAGAATAGCTAAGTATGGCTAATAAGATGTGTGGCAGCTCAGTGTGCAAATGTGTTACACATCACTAGAACATGTATAGTGAGGTACATGAAGAAGGATGCATTGTACTCAGTTATTGGTGTGATGAAGGCTTTGATCTATGGAAGTGTTATGGCCTTTGATATAGATGTCCTGCACATACTCAGGAGTTGTGTTACATATGAGGGATTACTCACCACTGTGGCCATGTGCACACTCCACATACCATCTACCTAATACATAGGTCACATACCAATTGGTTGGCTTATAGGGTGTGATGTCTACATTTCTCTTGGTTTGTGCATTTGTTTTCATAACTTAACAAATCTCCGCATGCTTTTGCTTCATCTCATGTATTGTCATGGCTAGGGCAGCAATCTTTCATGTGTGTTGATAGTGTCTATATTATACTAATATCACAGCTGGAGTCAATGATTGCTCACAATCTGTAGTCCTCCATACAGCTGTTTGGACACAGGATGTTTATGTCAATCTTGACATCAGTGACTTAAGTAATGGACAGGAAAGGGCCTAGCAGAGAGCCCTGATGTATGGACCTGATCACTGGACCAGAGATATACATCACTTCACACATTTCAACATATTTAGATACCACATATGTGATCCACTGCTATACCCACTTGGTGATATAGGTGTTCATGGTCACATCTAACAATGTTGAGTGAGTACCTCAGTGTGGATTTCAAGTTCCACAGAATGATAGTGTTCTCATCTTGCATGCCCTCGATGACCTCTGTCAGGACATCTAACAGACATAAAAGACATGGATTTAACATTAACAACTCACACATGCCTGTTGCACACAGCCAGGATATTACTAGCATCCATGTAGAAAATGTCAGTGATTTCTCACCAAGTAAATACAGGCCCTGCAAACCATGCTATGACAGATGTGGCTAGACTGAAAGCCCTGTCATTGTAATTTGTATCATATAGGATAAAGTGACTTGTGCCTGGCCTACAGGCCAGGTTATGACCTTACCCTGATGGGAACACTGCACATCTGCAAATCAGCTATAGCTGATGACATCAGCAGTGTCTGATGAGGAGTGAATGGTAATAGCAGTGTCCCACATGCTGGTGCAAAATGTTCTCTCTAATTTCAAGCAAGCGCACAAATACAGACAGACAGACAGACTGACACACACACACACACACACACACACACACACACACACACACACACACGCACATACACACACACACACACACACACACACACACACACACACACACACACACACACACACACACACACTCCAGTTTACTGCAGTAGGAACAGACATCAGCAGTGTCTGGTGAGGAGTAAATGGTAATAGCAGTGTCCCGCATGCTGGTGTAAAATGATTGTTCTAATATTAAGCAAGTGAACAAACACACACACATACACACACCAGTTGATAGCAGTGAGAACAGAATTCCTACCTAAGTACACAGACTAGAGAACTCAGTACTTTATGCAAGCACCATGGCACAAGTCTGACTTTTACAAGGCTACAGGGCAAGTTATAGTAGATGACATCAGCAGTGGATGTTGGCGAGAAGATGTAGGGAGACCAGCATGAAATGGATGCGTAGTCATGTTCAACTGTAAAAATATTTCAAGTTCTGCATGTTATCAACCAGACTGATATTTATGCAATGTGTATTCTGTGGTGGTTGTGTTCCAATGTGCAGGTATACTTTAAGAGACAGTTTTACAAAGTATATGCAAACAGATGTCCACATTACTAGAAGTATTTGAAAATCTGAATATGTATTGTCATTCTAAAGATGTGCATGGTACATCACACAACATTTCTTATTCATTTATGTAATGTAGTTGATATATTTGTGAACAAGTACTGAGATAGCAGGGTTGCATTGTATGGGAGAGATAACACATGGCTGCACTATAAATATGTAACATATTCTTAGATAGGGCCTTCATTTTTTTATGTTTCCACATGTAGTTTCATGGCATGAAGACTAAATGGACAGTAACCAGAACTAATATATTACTTGTCTCTGATGCAAACAGGTAACCTGTAAATGGTTTATCTCCCAGGCCCATGCTTACACTTATCAAGGGTATTAGAACTTTTCAGAGATTTGGGATGCATGGGTAGGCTTAAAAAGGACCTTGTGTTCATTAGCCTAGTAAACATCTATGAACCTATGAACCTATGAACTTTGCATAATGCACCGCCAAGCAGCAGTTTTTGGCTATGGTTGGCAAAGTGTTTGTGCATGTGAGATATACATTTCTACTACTTTCCCTGTTTGCACATAGTTAAGCAGTAGGCAAAATGTCAGCCTCATTGCTAAAATTATGAGAGTTAGTATTGACTGTATAAAACATACCTGCTGCTTAGCTAACTCTGTTGCAGCAGGTGTAAATGCATTGACACATTCAATTTTCAGCCCAGATGATAGAGGGTTTGAATCCAGGTGTATGTAATTTAAGTATTGATATGGCAGCAAAACTTCACTTTACTCTACCTTCACTGTGTGCTAGTGTGTTTTGATGTAACTCAGCATTTTTAAGTGGTATTGCATGGAGGTAACTGAACCACAGAAGAGCTGCTCACTATCACCTAGCATTTTGACGCAATGCAAAACTCCATGCAAGCAGAGAGGCCAAAAAATGAAGAGCTCCATTTTTTGGTACTTATGTGTGTTGTGTGTGATTCTATTTTTTTGAACAGATTATAGGTATTAAAATGGGGTAGATAGGAAAGTGGAAAAATGGGGGCAAGCAGGGGAAAGACAAAAAGGGAAAGTGATATAGGGATGTGCAGCAGGGAGGTAGGAAAGAACCATAGTTATCCATTTTTTCAACAGTGTAAAATGAGAATATGTACAGAATATTAGCTGAATTTGGATTGTCACCTCCACAAAGAGGGTTGACAACAACAGGATCATGTTGTATAGCCAACTGGGCCAAATCAAGTGTGTCAAGAAGACATGTGTGTGAAATGGAGAGCTATGTATGGGATGATTTTTTTTTGTGGGACAGGTGCCCATTTTGTTTATTTATTTATATTTTGCTTCATTAAGAGAGGAATGCTGGGTAAGGGGCACTGGTATTTCTTGGGCAGGTAAAATGGGCAGGTGAGGAAGCAAATGTAAACAAGCATCACAAACAGACAAGACACAGGGATGGTGAGGGACACAAAAGGTTGGAGGACACCATGATTGGGGTGAGGAGACACAAGCTCATGCCCATCAAACATGGGGACAGTGAGAATCTATTCCTCACCCACAAGATTGTCATCACTGTCCCCTTACTCAGCTGGCTGCTGGAGTGCTTGACATTTTATCTTCTTGTAGACATGTGGGAGAGCAGTTTCTCAATCTGGTGTAGGCATACAACCATGTGCAGCAACCCTTGCATCTCCTGGTAGGTGATGAAATCCCCACCTCCACCAGTACTCCATGTGGGTACCACAGCACTCGCTGCCTGTGTAGTACTACCTGAGAGTGCAGGTAGTGCAGGGCCAGTAGAGGCAGTACTGCCAGGTTGGCTCCCAGATGTGCTGGACATCAGTGCTAGAGCCAGTGGAATGGGAGCCAGCTGACCCACTGGGGTTGGTCTATCTTGCTGTAGTGTAAAGCATTTAGTGATTTGGTACAGATGGATGACATGTAGAAATTCTTTTTTTTACTCAAATAATTTTTATTTTGATGAAATAACACAATACATTTAATACATTCATAACATTCAATAACTATTTATATTATTTACATTCAGCCTGACAAAAAGGATTCAGATAAAAACATATGTAGTTAAATAATAAGTTAATATATAAACTATGATAGGAAGAGTTTGGTTCCATTTGTAGGGTATCAGTCAAATTCAAAACTTTCCTCCATGGACTATTAACCAATGCCTTAGGAAAAGTTCTTAACTCTTTAGTTCTTTTCTCCATTAGTATGCGTTTATTCAGTGATGATAGGAATTTCTCCATTGTGGGTGCTACATTAGAGTTCCATATTCTAGTTATACATTTTCTGGCTATTGCTAACATTGTCCACAACAAATACAGGTCATCTTTCTTCATATTATTACTATTAACAACATTCAACAAAATTAAAGACTTTGTCAAAACAAATATATCAGTATAGATAGCTTGACGAAATGTGTTAATCTCATTCCAATATGGTTTAATATTACTACAGTCATAAAAATATGAGACCAATCAGAATTAGTGGACAGATGACATCTCCAACATAACTTGCTGTTTAAAGGGTTCATTTTTGAGAGCTTCTCAGGTGTCAAAAAGGATCTGTGTAGAAATTTCCAATGAAAAATCCTTAGTTTAACTGAAAATAAAATGTTTGCTTTATCTTCCATTGATAATGATACTTGAAACCCTTTTGTTAGGTATTGCCAGTACAAATCTTTAGGATTATAGTCTTATAGACAATTATAGTGTTATATAAATATGATAATTCATTCTTAACATTGATGTTATTATATAGAATTCCAAAAATCCAGTTTATAATCTTTGGTACGGTTTTAAAGGATGAGTTATGTATTATTCTACACAGATCCTTAATGTATGCTGTGACACTCTGAAGAACCAACCAGTAATTAGGGGATAGGCCATAGGTTGACAATATACTTTGTGTGTTCAAAGCTTGCTGGTTTTCAATACATTGCAACCAACAAAATAGGTTACTGTTTTCCCATAAACCAAAAATCTCTCTATGTGTTTTATCAGGGAAATCCCTTGCAATAGTAAATGGTATTAAAAATCTATGTCACAGTTTTATATCTAGATTTGTGTTAATGAATTTTCTGAACACATCAAAAATATTGTTTATTAGTGTTGGTTTAGTTAATTTAGGTGTACTATACTGTAAATTTAAACTTAAATAGTGCCATATCTTATCTTTGTCAGTTACCAAAGCATTTTTGATACATAATTTTCATTCATTAGTATAATGGAGTATAACTGTTTCCAATTGGAAGAGTATCTAGGATTTATCCAATTCATCACTATTTTAATTATAGATGCCTTTATATAAGTTTCAATTTGTGGGAATATTAACCCCCCTTGTTCCCATTTTCTGATATGATGAGAATATGCCACTCTATTTATTTTGTGGTACCATAGGAATTTCATCAGAGTTGAAGTGATTTCTTTAAGGATTTGCTATCCTGGTATAAGTGTAAGGGCTTCTGCTATATATAATATTTTAGGTAACAAAAACATTTTTATCAGTTGTAACCTATCATCAAATGTTATAAAATTATTCCATTTGCTTATTAATGTCTTGATTAAGTCTATGGGTTTAGCATAGTTAAGCTGTAAGGTTTCCTCTATATTCTTACCTAGGACTATTCATAAATAGTCTAGAGTTGAAACTTGGTTTCCAATAATATGATTAACTGGCACCTGTATGTTCTTTTTTAATTTAATAATAAATATTTTGATTTAGATTTGTTGAAGGAGAGTCCTGAGATTTTTTGGAAATTTGTTATTACTATATCCACTTTGCCTAACACTTCCTTAGAGTTAGGTAAGTAAGACATCATCAGCAAACATCATTTTAAATATATATTGGTCATATATATTTATACCTCTTATCTTTGGGTTAAGACATATTAAAATGGCAAGTATTTCTATGGTCAGACCAAATAGGATAGGGGACATGGGACATCCTTGTCTAGTACCTCTAGTGATTTGGATTGCTTTGGAAGTAAAGGGACCTAATTTGATATATGCTAGATTATTTTCATAGATTTTCTTTATCATAGTTATAAAAGGGGGAAATCAAATAACTGTAAGACTTTAAATAAATAACCCCAATTTAAGGAGTCAAAGGCCTTGTGAATATCTAGACCTATTATCAATGCTTCATGGTTTCCTCTATTGACGTAATCTATCAGTGTTAATACTCTTTTGATATTATCCTGTGTATGTCTGTTATGTATGAAACCAGTTTGGTCTTCATTTATTATTTTAGATATGGGTATTTTCAATCTATTGACCATAATTGACATAAATAGTTTATAATCATTATTCAACAAAGATATTGGTCTATATGAGTTGCAATGATTAGGGTCGTTATTTTCTTTTAATATAGGGGAAATTAGAGAATATCTCTAAGAAGGAGGAATATTTTCTAATGTTTGAACTTCAAGAAAGGTTTTATGTAAGAGAGAGATTATAGAAGAAGGGAACAATCTATAAATTTTGATAATTAAGCCATCTATTCCAGGTGCTTTATTACACTTACTTCTTTTAATCCCATCTATAATTTACTTTTGAGAAATAGGTTTTTGTAGATCTAACTTAGGTTCCTCAGGAATTCTTGTTATGTTGGGAACTATAGTCTCTAACTTCTCACATTAATTTGTACTTATTTTATCCTTATGATGCTCTGCATAATGATAATGAAAAGTCTCCAGAATGTTCCCTATGTCCGTGACTTTTTTTCCTTTTCCCTTCATGAAAGATACTATCAATGTTATTAATTTTTGATTGTATCCTAACTTTCATAGATAGGTTATGAAGATGCTTAGGAGAGGTAGCATAAGAATTTAATTTCAGTTATTCCATAGCTTAATTAGTTTTATGGGATAATATTTCATTGTATTTCTTATTTGCTTCTTCTATTTTCTTATTATTATCTGTAGCAATTAAGTTCTTATTAGATTTAAGAGATAATATTTGATTTTGTATCAGCTAATGGTTTTACTATATAGATAGGCCTTAAGAGAATCCCAAACCATAATTGTGTTTGCTTCAGGTTTATAATTAATCTCTAAGAAAAGCTGAAGTTCAGAAGTTATCCAAGATTTAAAGTATTTAATTTTTGTGATATATGAAGGAATTCTTGAGGAAATAACTAATTGATTGAATTCCAAGTGTATTGTTAACAACAGGGAATTATGATCCGAAAAGGGACGTGGTTGTATTAAAAAATTCAAGATTTTAGAATAAAGATCTTGTGAGATATACATTTTATCTATTCTAGTTTGGGTACCATGTCTATAGTCTTGGTAAAGAATTTGGTCCCGAAGCATTAAAGGTGTCTTTTAATTTAAACATTTCTGTCCATTTTTTTAACTGTTTGGCTAAGGACGATGGTCTAGGAGATTTCCTTCTGGTAGTTTCTGTAATATCTGTGATACAGTTGAAATCACCTCCTAGTATAATATTACCTTTAGATGTAGTTGTAATAAAGTCTAACCCCGGGATTCATGAACCTTGCGCCAGGCGCCAGTATAGTGTCGGCGTTATAAAGCCAAATATGGCCACCGAGCGATTCAGGTATGAAGCAATCCCACGTGCACTACCGGCGTGCGCCGGACCTGCGCCGCCCCCGGCGTAGGTATGCTAATCACACTGTGTGCGGTATTGCACCATGCAAATGAAGGCAAATAGCGATTCACAAAGTGGGGCATGCGTAGCGTAAGGGCACGGCAATGTAAACCGAAAAAAACGGTTTACATTTACCCAAACATGACCAAGGAGTAACGGAAGGCTGTCAACGTCAGGTATCATACAGGTGCAATATGCCAAAGGCGAAAGGCACCGAGAATGTCCAAAGAAAACATGCACAAACTGTAAATAATGACAAAAATGTCATGTACGTAGAAACCACAGCAGAACCCCGGATATGTGTACAGAAGGTGCAAAGCAATGAAATAATATGACAATGTCCTAAAAGAGCTGTATAATACACATCAGCTGTACAGCCAACACACACCATAGTATGTATGGAAAGCCCAACCCCAGCGCAAGGGTTGTCAAGGAGTGGTGGCAGTGTTCGCCAGAACCATGTATTAGCAGTCAATGCCATGCAAATGAGGCAGATAATAGTGAATCGCAAAGCTGGCGCCGTGTAAGGATGGAGCAAACGGCAGCGGTACTACACCGAGGAGTGGCCTACACGAGATACATGTCAATCGCAGAGGGTGTGCCACTGTAGGAGGAAGCATATTGAGGCCAGCAAACCTGGGCTGTACAATGCACATCACAGCAGCAGGACGGCGTGTGAGGAAATAGATGCACTGAGAGTACATAATGCGCGACAGATGCATGTGCACGAGGATGACTATGTTCCCCAACACAGTCATGTGACGGCCTCCCGTCAACAACCACGGATATAGGAAGGTAATGCGGAGAATATGAGGAAATGCGGAAGCAGTGTAATTGGAGCCGTAATGAGCAATCAACACCAATCAATCCAGGAAGGGCAAACGGCGGCAGCCGACAACTCTGTATGCAGACTCCTGCATAACGGGAAAGGGGAGGCATATGAATGCAAAGATAGTAGGGGATGTAGTAGAAATGCAAAGAACAAAGAACCGAAATAGCACAGCCAAGTACAGAGGTAGCATAACTGCGGCTGCAGATAAAATGCATCATATGCCATATGCCTGCAGGATGCAGTAATGTAAGATGCAAAGCTAAGCCAATGCAGGCAACTGTAATGTAACACTAAAGGCAATACCGTTGCAGTTGCAACCGTAAAACACCGAAAATAATCCATGGATATGGCTGCACAGACACACCCAATGACATCACCGGTTATACAGCACAACAGTATAAAGTGTGAATGCACACAACACACAGCGCGATTTCCCAAACGCCGCACCGTAGGGTGTAAACACACGGGGAACTTTTAATATGTATATGGTGGGTGCCACCCTGGCCGTGATGCATAGGTATGTGGCAGAGACAGACGGAGTTGCGGAGGAGGGTGCCGACAACTACCGTGGGCCTCACAGGAGAAGGAGAGTGTTCAGACCAAGGGTGACCTACCAGGGGCTGCAAGACCTGGAGATAGTAGAGCGCTACAGGGTGGACAGGGACACGTTACAGCAAATAGTGGAGCTGTGGCGCCGCCTGAGAACAAGAGACAACAGAGGGGAGCCCATCCCAGTGGACACAAAGGTATGTGTGAGCTTGCGAATACTGGCTACAGGTACCTTTCAAAGGCCAACCGGGGATATAATGGGTATCTCACAGGCATCAGCATCTAGGGTACTACACCAGTTCCTGGATGCCATGTTACGACATGCCCATGAGTATATAAACTTCCCCAGATCTCAGGAGGAGTTGGCTAGCAATATGCGCCGCTTCCACCGTGTGGCACAATACCCGGAGGTACTGGGTGCGATCGACTGTACGCACATAGAAATCAAGTCACCGCCCGGGGAGCAGGGTACACGCTACATAAACCGCAAGGGATACCCCTCCATCAATTGCCAGGTCGTGTGCAATGTGCAGGGCATTATCATGGATGTGTGTGCTGGCAGCCCTGGAAGCTTCCACGACTCCCATATCTGGCATACCTCACAGCTGTATCAGGTATTCGCCAGGGGGGACATCACACAAGGTCACCTTGTGGGGGATGCTGGCTATGCACTGGAGCCGTGGCTGATGACACCCATCAGAAATGCACACACACATGCAAGAACGCCATAATGAGGCACATGCACAAACCAGAATAATCATAGAGCGTGTGTTTGGGATTTTGAAATCACGGTTCCGGTGCTTGGATACATCCGGTGGAGCCTTGCAGTACTCTCCAGGCACATGTGCCCACATATTCATAGTATGTTGTATGCTACACAATATGATTCTGCGGAAACAGCTGCTGCAGGGACATAATGGTGTAGGGCCACCAAGCCCGCCACAACTGCCAAGGCAAGCACAGGCACAGGGCGTTCAGCGCCATGAACACGCTGTGCCAGCCCCAGTAGGTAGATGGAGGCGTACCCAATATGCCTACGCCCTGGCAAAGAGGGAACGCATAGCACATACTTTGACAGTGTAGGCCCCATGGACTGACACCTCCTTACCTGCACACACAGTGAAATGGACGCCACACAAACATGTCCGCCCGTAATGTGTACCGTATGGCCGGACCTATGTGTGACTCCAACAAAGGCACCGCCCAAACACTGCACACCCAATAGCCAGCAGAGCATGGAACGCCAACACCTCACCGCACGCCGGATCTACAGCACACGGCGTAGCCGTATGCTGCCACTATTGCCGCAAGTCGACCACATATGTACTTATGTGCATACACAGATACGGAAATAGATATCAGTACACATGTAGAAATATATGTACGCATACACAGATATAAAGTACAACAGGGTAATATGGAACCCAGGGATGCAAGTTCACAGATAAGTAAGACGCGAAATCGCCACATAGTAAACATAGTGACCGACAACCCGATCATCCGGGAGGGTGGGCAGAGCAGGTAACGCCAGCCATGGAAATGTCAACCTGCATCAATACATATCCGCGTGTCGGGATGATCACCAGTCCACGGTACAGTAATGGGATATGTGCATGTCATATCCATAGGATATGAGTGCGGAGATACACGCCGCCGGGCGGCGCGCCAACGTAGGTATTGTGTTCAACTGTCGGTGCGAAAGCGGCAAGCATACCAGTGAAGTGTATGTCATTATGAGCAACGCACCTCATTTGGGGTGTAAAACAGTTCATGTTCCTCGCAGTTCCTCAAAGTTCCACATTGAAAATGTCTGTCAAACATCCATTGTTAGGAATGTATTTAAATGACATCCTGGTAAATAGAAATTAATCATAGTAATTCATTAAAGGTTCTTCACTGTAAGTAAATCAGCATATTTTAATCATCCTATGACCTACTTAGCTGAAGTTGTTACTATGCCATTACTATGTGTTCCACATTATGCCCATTTGTTCCACATTACTAATGTGTGTGTTCCTCATTTTGGAAATAGAAAGTTGAGAGCCATGGCGGCAATATGTGTATGTGTGAGGTGAGGTTGTCGTGTGTTCCGCTGTGTGTGTAATGTGTGTGCCACTGTAAAATGTGTATGTAGGTGACATGTCACAGGCGGAGTGTAATAACATGCGTAGGCATACAGTACAGGAACCATAGGCGTATGTACAGCAGTACCCACAAAGTAGTACTGACATCTCCTCAGTGGCTATGCACGTGGTGACGTAAACGATGCAAAGCGGAAATGTCCCAGAATGTACCACAGGGCCATAGCCAACAGGAGATGCAAAGGACGATGTACAAACCATGACCGTATGTATGGCGGCCATAAGGTAGACTCAACACGATCGCCGGCATCGTTACACAGCATCAGGCATGTACGGCGGAAATACGAATGTGCTATCCCGGCACCGATCGTGAACACTTACGGTCCCGTAAATACCGCTGTGTGTTCCACGACCGTTAAGTAAGCAAGCGGCACACGAATAGGAGGCTACCGGTAGCATACAGGCCATCCCAAGTATAGGACCACAATCACCGTGAACTATCAGTGGAAAGGCACCGAGAATGTCCAAAAAACATGCACAAACTGTAAATAATGACAAAAGTATGTGTATGTAGAGAACCACAACCCAGAACCCCCGGACCATGTTGCAGAAGGTGCAAAGCAATGAAATAATCCCAATGTCCTGAAGGCTGTATAATACACATCAGCTGTGCAGCCACCACCATAGTATGTATGGAAAGCCTCAACCCCCAGCGCCAAGGGTTTGTCAGGAGTGGTCGGCGCCGTGGCAGATTTTAGCAGTCAATGCTACCACCGTACCGGAAATGGGCAGATATTAGTGAATCGCAAAGCTGGCGCCGGTGTAAGGATGGAGCAGCGGCGCGGCGGTACTACGGTGGCCTACCACCAGATACATGTCAATCGCGGAGAATTGTGCCTGTAGGAGGAAGCATATTGGAGGCCAGCAAACCTGGAGCTGTACAATGCCACATCACAGCAACAGGACCGGTGATGGCGAGGGAAATAGATCGCTGAGTACGCCAGTATGGCACAGATGCGCGTACTGCGAGGATGACTCGTTCCCCAACCCCAGTCGTATGGCGTACTCGTCAGCCAACCACCGGATATAGAAGGTAATGCGGAGAATATGAAATCACCGGAAGCAGTGTAATTGGAGCCGTGACAGGCAATCAACGCAATCAATCCAGGAAGGGCAAACGGCAGCAGCTGACAACTCTGCATGCAGACTCCTGCATAGCAGGAAAGGAGGAGCATATGAATGCAAAAGAATAGTGGGGATGTAGTAGAAATGCAAGAGCAAGTGAATAGCACAGCCAAGTACAGAGGTAGCATAACTGCGACTGCAAAATAAAATGCATCATATGCCATGTGCCTGCAGGATGCAGTAATGTAGATGCAAAGCTAAGCCAATGCAGGCAACTGTGTAATGTAACACTAAAGGTAATACCGTTGCAGTTGCAACCGTAAAACACCGAAAATAATCATGGATATGGCTGCAGACACACCCAATGACATCACGGGTATACAGCACAACAGTATAAAGTGTGATACACAACACCTGGCCTTGATTTCCCAAACGCACTTTCGTGGGAGGTGTAAACACAGGGGACTTTAATATATGGTGGGTGCCGCCATTAGCCGTGATGCATAGGTATTATGTGACAGAGACAGAGCGGGTTGCGAGGAGGATGGTGCGACAACTACGTGAGCCTCGGGAGAAGGAGAGTGTTCAGACCAAGGGTGACCTACCAGGGCTGCAAGACCTGGAGAATAGTAGCGCTACAGGGTGAACAGGGACACGTTACAGCAAGCGTGGAGCTGTGCCGGCCCGCCTGAGCAAGAGACAGCAGAGGCCATCGAGTGGACACAAGGTATGTGGCCAGGCTTGCGAATACAGCTGGGTACCTTTCAAGGCCAACCCAGGGGATATAATGCGTTATCTCACAGGCATCAGCATCTGGGTACACCAGTTCCTGGAATTGCCGTAATGCGACATGCTTGTGAGTATAACTTCCCAGATCTCAGGAGGGTTTGGCTAGCAATGTCGCCCGCTTCCACCGTGTGGCACAATGCCGGAGGGGTACTGGGTGCGATCATTTAATAAGCATAGAAATCAAGTGCCACCGGGCAAGGGTGGATGCTACATAAACATAGGGATACCCCTCCATCAATTGCCGGGTCGGTATTGCAATGCGCGGGGCGATATCATGGATGTGTGTGCTGGCAGCCCACGGAAGCTACCACGACTCCCATGTCTGGCATGCCTCACGCTGTATCAGGTATTCGCCGAGAGGACATCACACAAAGGTCACCTTGGCCAGGGGATGCTGACTATGCACTGGAGCCGTGGCTGATGACACCCATCGAAATGCACACACACGCTGCAAACGCCATAATGAGGGCACCGCAGCACAAACCAGAATAATCGCCAAGTGTGTGTTTGGGATATTGAAATCACGGTTCCGGTGCTTGGATACATCGGTGGAGCCAGTACTCCAGGCACATGTGCCCACATATTCATAGTATGTTGTATGCTACACAATATGATTCTGCGAAACAGCTGCTGCAGGGACATAATGGTGTAGGGCCCATAAACCATACAACTGCCAAGACAGCACAGGCACAGGGTTCAGCGCCATGAACACGTGTGCCATTGATAGGTAGGCCGGGCGTGCAATATGCCTACGCCCTGGCAAAGAGGAGCGCGCATAGCACATACTTTGACAGCGTAAATTTGTGGACTGACACCTCCTTACCTGCACACACACACGGTGATGGTGTACACAAACAAGTCCGCCGTAATGTGTACCGTGTGGCGGGACCTGTGTGACTCCAACAAAGCACCACCCAAACACTGCACGCAGCGCCAGCAGGCATGAACACCAACACCTCACCCTTGCCCGGTTCTACAGCACCGCAGCAGCATTATGCTGCCACTATACTCGCCGCAAAATTAAAGGCCACATATGTCTTATGTGCATACAGATCACGGAAATAGATATCAGTACACATGTGAAATATAATGACGCACATACACAGATATAAAGTACAACAGGTTAATATGGAACCCAGGATGCAAGTTCACAGATAGGTAAGATGCGAAATCTCCACATAGTAAACATAGTGTCCTGGTCAACCCGATCATCCCCCGGGAGGGTGACGGCAGAGTAACGTGAGCTATGGAAATGTCAACCTGCATCCAATACATATCCAGCGTGTCGGGATGGTCACCAGTCCACGGGTACGAAGTAACGTGGATAATAATGTGCGCACATGTCCATAGGATATGAGTGCGGTAGATACACGCCCACCCGGGCGCATGCGCCAACGTGACGATTATTGTGTTCAACCGCCGGTGCGAAGCCGCAAGCATACCAGTGAAGTGACGACATTATGCGAGGAACGCACTCATTGGGGTTAAAAACAGTTCATGTTCCTGCGTAGTTCCTCAAAGTTCCACATTGAAAATGTCTGTCAAACATCCATTGTTGGGAATGTATATAAATGACATCCTGGTAAGAATAAAGAATGTAATCATAGTAATTCATTAAAGGTTCTTCACTGTAAGTAAATCAGCATAATATAATCAACCTATGACCTACTTAGCTGGAAGCAAGCTTGCTCACTATGCCATTACTATGTGATTCCACATTATGCCCATTGTTGCTCATTACTATCGTGTGTGTTCCTTCATTTTGGAAATAGAAGGTTGAGAGCCATGGCAGCAATATGTGCAGCGCGTGAGGTGAGGGTTATCGCTGTTCCGCTGTGTGTGTGTAATGTGTGTGCCACTGTAAAATGTGTAATGTAGATGACATGTCACAGGCGGAGTGTAATAAATACGCGTGGGCATACAGTACACAGGAAAACCATAGGCGCGCATATTACAGCAGTGCAACGCACAGCAGTACTGCCCAGACATCTCTACTCAGTGGCTATGCGGCGTGGCGCACGTGAAACGCATGCAAAGCGGAGTGTCCCAGAATGTACCCACAGGGCCGCCAACAGGAAGTCTACTGGGGCTGAAGCCTGACCGTGTATGTATGGCGGCCATATGGGCCAGACTCTAACTGATCACATTAAGCAGCGTTACACAGCATCCAGGCATGTCTTGTTGAGAAATCTGAATGTATCCGGCACCGATCGTGAACACTTACGGTCCCGGTAAATACGCTGTGTGTTCCCGACGTTAAGTAAGCGGCACGAATAGGAGGCTACGGTAGCATACAGAAGCCGTCCAAGTATGGGACCACAATCACGTATTAACTATCAATGTTGTTAAAATGCCAATGGATGATAGGCGCGGACGAACATCACGCAGATATATAACCAATGTAAAGGAGAATCATGCAGAAAGCACCACATGCGGCCCGATACACCATTTCCTGACATCAACCGACAAACATTCCCAGAACAACAGACGGGTAACCTGCAGCTCCCCAAGCAGGGATCGACACACACACAAGCATATCTTGTATGTGTATAAATACAAGATAATACCCGTGCCGTCACCCACATCCATGAATATACCGCGCACATATCAAAGGGATAACAGCTAAAACCGTAGCAAAAACATACAGGCGGTCAATGACAGCGGCATATTACCGCAACAAGCGTGGGAAACACTAGCAGCAGCTGATGCATCCTTGCATCCGTTGTGTACAGGAATATAACAACTATGTTACATCTGGACTACACAATGCCATAAACAGGCATACGCCGGAACCACGGACACCCACATGTCAAACAGAATACCATACCCAGCACACACAATCCGGCTAACACCACAGCTAATGTACCTGACACACACACATAAGCGTATGCGATACTAAACATTATATACAATACATACCATCCCACAGTGGTGCAAATAACTTCTACTTGACCCACAGGAATGAACCATGGCCTAGTTTCCCGAATCTTAGCGTCTGCGAATGGAGGATACACCAGTGATATGCGCATAAGTACACACCCGAGGAACAGCTATTGGCGTGATGAACCCCACATGCCTCGGGTGTGACGAAGATAAAAGGAAGACTCTGGATATTCAAACATTATGTTCATATGAACACAGCACGCTATTGAAGGAAATACTGAGAGGAAGATAGCAGCCCGAATACAAGCGAAGGCGGAAGGCGTATCGAGACCCACAGATGTACTGATGTGTAGCATGATGCGTGTATTAATCTGCACTGTATGAGCGATGTGTGTAGTAAAGATACACTGTCCATTAGGCAGAGTGGTGAAAGGTGGTTATCTTAATGCTAAGCCTTGAGCATACCGCGACAGCCAGACAGCATTGTGCACAGCAGTGGGACAACATGTACCTGGTATTGATAACAAGGTCATGTAGGGATTCCAAACACAGAACAATGCCACCACCGCCCGTGCTGTCGGTGGATGTCGGACAATGAAGCCCCACAGCGGGATAGGCCATGTATGTATAGTGTCTACCTTTACATGTGCATGGGCATATACTGTCGATGTCATACGGAATGTCTTGCAGCGTGCGTATCTGCAATGAGGTGACTATGTCAATTATGTGTGTAATGCAAAGCTGGCCATGATGGATATGTTCAGAAATCATAGACAATTATCACAGGCATAGCATGCATGATGGAGGATGGCCTAATATTATGTACATAAACAAGATATGTATAGCCTGCACACATATGGGACAGTGTAGTAGCAGAATAGGTACCGAAATGGAGGGAGCAACAAGTAACCATGTCCAAACATTCCGTAGCAGGTGCAATGTGTTGCCACAATGATGTCCGGCTTGGGGCCGTGTGTGTAAACACATGTGCAATGTACACAGTAGTATCACCCCCATGGTGATGTCCGCAGGCAGCAGAAGTGGATGTCAACTGTATGTCTATACAGTACTTCACGCTGTGGTGGTACCATGGATGCAGCCAATACCCTACCAGCAAGGGAGCTATCCACATGACTAGTGACACAGTGTGCAGCCCTGTGGGATAAGGCACAGGACCCATGTCCCACAGCACGGTGTGTGTGTCCAGTCTCAGTGGATGTCACACAGAGCGCCCGAAGCTGAGAAATGTGGCATGTGTGTGCACACATGCAGGTTCTGTCTCAATTCCTGCCCACTGCAAATGCCATAAAATAGCCAAGCAATTACTACATGCATCCAGTACTGGGGAGAACACATGGTCCATGGCAGAGTAGATTACACCCTGTGTTAGTGGCATGCAGGTGAGTACAGATGTTGCTAATATGACTGTCATTTGCATAAGGTAAACTGTCTGAAGCTGGTAGAGCATCACAGCATGACTACATTTCGGAGACATGTAACGTTGTATCCATTGTGTGGGGCACACCACATGTGTTATTGTAATATTGGCCTGCAAAGGTGTGTATGGCACAGGTACAAGGAGCAACCCAAGAATATCAGCTAGACATACGGTCCAGAAATGCGTGGGTCCTGCACATGTGTACCCATGCCATGGTGGAATATGCGGCAACCACAGCACCATCATGCGGGGCATGTGTGTGTACATCAACCATGTACAACGCCAATATGCCTGTATAGGGACAGTATCCATGTGATACACACCGCATGACTGTCAGTATGCAAAGGAATGGAAATGGGCATGCACTATGTGTGAGTGTAACTGATGCAATGATATCTACATGATATATTTCCAAGCACACTGACACCTGTATGGGGTGCCAAAGCAACATGCGAGTAGGATGAGCTACAATGCTGTGGAATGTAGATGTGTAATTATATGTAAGGCATGGACAATACTCATGACAGCAGGTAGTGTCGTATGCAAATAGTGAGCATACAGGGAGCCTTGACCCAAGGGACTGTGCAATGTCACGCATCACTGACTTGTAGTTAGCATGATATGCCTGCACCACTGTGTGACCTGTACAGGAGGCACATGGCGTAAGCATCCTGAGACATAGGGTGCGATGTGATGCTGGATGTGTGCATTGGCAATAACATAAAATGGAATGGTAGCTGAAGGGCAAAGGCGGATCATGTCTGATGTGATACCCTCTGGCACCACCCAACTCACCATGCAAATAGTATGACGGAGTGGCCAGCATGGGATGTGGTGTGCTGTGGTTTTAGAAGCTAACAAAGAGGTTGCCAGTAAAAGGGCATGCAGGTAGTCAATGAGTGTAATGAAGCATGTATGTCGGATGTGGCCCAGTGCCATACTGAATGGCCCAGTCATGGGTGTACAAATGCAGCCCCCATCGTGCAATGCAGTACCACCCATGTGGTGTGATAGATGTGGCGTGGTGGTCAGGGTGCCTAGCATTACATGAATGGGCTATGATCCAATGCAGTGTGCTGCAGAGAGACATGTAACAGCCAGGTTGGTGGGATACAGCTGATTGGAGGTGACATTGGGACTGTGTTTACGGACATAGCATGTGCATGGCATTACTATGTATGTGTCCACAGGGTTAGCTAATGTCAATGGATTTGGAACCCTGTAGTAGTGAGAAATTGTGTATTGTTGGTAGGTACCCATTGGCGAGCGCGATGCCCTTTTAACATCTGTGTTGGCAATGCCTGCATGGAAACTGTGGTATGCTGCACTGAATGTGGATGTGATCAAGCAACAGGACAGCACCACCACACCTGCGTGAGGGCCTGCAGAAGTCATGTGTGGGTAGCTAGCTGGCAGGTATGTGATGCCATGAGGGCGGCACCATGACTGTCAGGCACACCACGGGTGAACACAACTACCGTGCAACAGCCTGCACATGTGCCCATACAACCGCGTGTGCATGGAACAAGGCTGCTGTGGGCGTCCTGTAGAAAAGGCCAGTACAACCATGTCTCTGTGTGGAATAGCATGGTCCTACCAGTCAGTAATAAATGTAGCAGAAGTGCACTGTGATCGGTGGCATGAGCACGTAGACTGTCCATCGTACAGGGTGCCATGCGCCAACTTCTACCTCTGTCAGTGGATGTCGGTAATACCGTCTGTAGAGTGTATGTACGGCGGCACCCGCTATGGTTGTGTGTTTAATTATTTGTAGGGCTGAAAGCATGGATGTTCAGCAAACAGAGGGGATGTGTGTAGGCATGATGCATAGACACGCGGAGGTTTGGTGCATGCGAGGAGTAGTGTGGTATGGTATGTGTCATGTAATGTCACCCAGCTATGCGTACTGCATATTAAACGTAATGGTACATGGAATCCATACCTAGGAAGGCGTGTTGCTGTATTTATGAAGTAACAACTGTCCTAGGTGCAATGTACAGTATGTACGACCAGCATGTAACCTGTGGTGTACAGTGTATTCACTGTCGCGTGTCCTGATAATGCATGTGATCCACCAGACATGGGTATCGAACATGGATTACCTATGATGCAATGTGTGTCTTCAGGAATATACGGTATGTGTATGAAATCACTGTGTGGTGTGGGGAACCCACCCACCGTGTGTGTTACAGTCAGGTATGTGCCTGGGAGGTATGATCTGTGTACAATCTGGACTACAGCGGGTGTGCCGTGTGGGGCATGGAGGCAGGTCCCAGGCACTGCAGATAAATGACATGTGTGCTGTACTGTGTGTGCAGTGCTTGTGCAACACAGTGGAGGTGGCATTGTCATCACTGCATACTTTGTGCCTACTGTGACAGCCCTGCAGGAGACAGACATGTGACACCGCTGCACAGGCAGCATAGCATGTGAAGATGTACATGTGGGCTGCACCTTGGGCAGATGTCCACAGGTCATGTGTGCCCATGACCAGTGTGGTTGAACACGACTATCGAACTGGACAAGCACCACAGCCTGCATAACTTTACAGTATGACCATAGTCAACAGTCCAGTGACAGAGTGAGCCAATGTACACTATCCCGCAAGTGCAGACCACTGGCTACTGAACACCTGGCTAGACACACCCGAGGAGGGTTAATTCACCATTGAGCCTCACATGTCCCAGTCCCATGTGGGCCGTACAATGTCACAGGGTGGTGCAATAGCAGGTGGCAAGGCTTGAACCACGGTGTACAGGTGATGTGTCATGTGTGCACCATGTCGACTAGCACAGCCGTTCACATGTCTGCAACGCTGGTGCCTGATGTATGCTGTTCGCGATGTATGGAACTGCACTGTCTCACCCACACAGAGACCATCTGACACAGGTGTGTTGTGACGAAATTGTAACCCATGTTTACTGGACACACACCGCTGTTGTGAAACGGCAGCCATGCTGGTGGCTACCAAGCAATATATACAGTGGTCATACAGACATACCGTGCCTGTTCATGCAGGAATGTCCATTGTCGTGGACGATGTGCTGCTATGTGAATGTGGGTGTATGTTGTGAATGCCAGACATCCAGAAGACAACATCTGGTGCAGTCATGGTTGTCAACACCAGTACACACAGCCAGAGCAGTCAGAACCAGTCCTGACAGTGGCTATTCAAATCACCTCGTACTGTGTGACATATGTGCACATAGGCAGACACCTCCCACTGTGTCATCTAAGCTGGCCACATGATGGCTGGAATGTGCTGTGAAATGTACAATGCTGGTATTGAAGTACCTGGAGATCAGACGTCACGGCTATGTCAGCCATATAAACCATACACAACAATGACCCAGCCAACAATTTTCAAACAATGCATTGACACATGGAACATGTGCACATGACAACCCAATGGTATGTTGCACATATTGATGTACAATTGTCATCTATGGCCATAGCATGGATACGGACACATACTCCACAGGTAGTACCATGTGATGTGAGTGGGGGCATTGCTCGTGTACATGTCTGGTAACAATACAGACACATGTCCTGCACAGCCGTCATGTGGGGGTAGCTGTGGTATGTGACTGCTGGACATGCCCGTACAAACCATGTCCCACAGGAGATGTGTTATGTGTGTACCACATGACGTGCTGACAACAAGCCTTGATGTGTACAGCTGCCGGTGTACCTGTGTGACATTGTCTGTGATGGGTGCAGGCATATGTTATCGTGCATGCCCGGCCCCATGGGTGCTGCTGAACATACAATACAAGGGTGTGTGGGATGATAGCAGCAACCCACAGGAGGAGATGGGTATGGGCGGCCACAACCACATGTGTGTGCAGTGTTGCATCCCACGACACATGAGCATCTGAAGGCTAGTGTTACAGCTGGTGGTGCATGCATATATGTTCCTTAGCATCCCTGTGTGGCCACCATAGCCCGTGGACGATGGACTCAACCAAAATGTGCAGATATGAGATGTGCCTGACATCACAGATGCCTACTGTAGAACAGGCTTACCATTAGACATGTGCACGTGGGTCTGCCCGCTGCAGTCAAACGTAATGTGCTGAACCACGCAATAATTGAGCCATACCACAGATGGGCGATGCATGCATCTGTGTATGTATGGCTGTATGAATGTCTCGGCATAGCAATATAGCTGTGTCACCGTAGCGAACAACAATATGAATAGGTTATATGTGTGAGGGTGCGTCGCCTGCGTGTGGTCTGATATTGATACCATCAGTGACCCTGCCTTGAACATCCCTGTCCCCAGCATACATGAATACCTATGCTGTGCCCAGCACCACATTCTACAGAGAGGATAAGCGGTGTGTAGTGCAGCAGCAGACATGGGGTGGCAGCAGGCACTGAATGTTTTTATATGGTACCACATCAGTGCAGAGCAACCATCCGTAATACGCAGGATAGCGGTGTGTGTCCACATACAGCACTGTGTTGATCAATATCCTTTTTACTAGCACCTGCCAGGGTTACGGTGTATGCATGGATGTGTGATACTGCATGCACCAGACACACCACTCAACGAAGCGGCGTGCAGCATACCTCGCTTGAGGCCTGTCACACACCATGGCGATAGACGTGATAATCATATACACGCAATGACATATGGGAATGGACAGCCACCCTGCCAATATCGGCGTAAACCCCAGGTGGATCACAACCCAATTACCATGTATGTGGCATACCCTGCCGCTACCATGCGGGCCATGCCCAGCAAAGAGCTGCATGAGCTATCCTGATCCTACATGGTGCAATGGACAAGGCACTCTCGCATCAACCGCCCTGGCGTGTGTAGCGGTGATGCCTATGGTGTCACAGGTGCTGTGTGATGCTCTGGACAATGTGTGTGTATGCTATGCATGGCCTGTCCTGCTAATGTGTCATGGTTACACATTGCCCTATGTCCTCACATGTTGCAACACAGGTGAGCTGTGTGAGATTGTCCAACACCCGTACAGTGCTGTGTGGATGTACATGGCACAACATGCATGTGCAGGTGTCCATGTGTATGTGTGCAATTGCCACTGTGGCGATTCACAATGGCTACCAGGCGTGATGTGTACTGACATACACAGCGTCAGGTGAACAGCAGCACCGGCGTCACATGAGGACCTATGCCAGTGATATGGACACAGGTGCAGCCAGTACACATGTCCACAGCCTTCTTTTATCTACATGGTGCGTGTACAGTGTGATGGGGTGGCAAACAGTGTGATGTGAAACCCACTGCTCAGTGTGAAGCCAACACATTGGCTGTGTCACTGCCACGATGCCTTTCACAGATTACTGTGTGCAGATGTCATACTTGTCATAGCAATATGTCTCCAACAGTATGCCAGCAGCAGTGTAAATATGACCTGCCACCATCATTTATGTCTTACGAATAATGCCGATCGGCTTCCTGCATTCAGTCGACAGGAGGAGGAGGGTGATCATACCCTTTCCGCTAATCCTTGACATGTTGTTATTTAGTCGTATGCCACAGCAGGCAGCACAGGAGCGACAGGAGATGTGGGAGGATGTGCAGGAGGTGAACGACCACAGGTGGATACAACCGCGCCCATCAGCAGATCCGCGGGCACTGCACAGACCTGATCCGGCATGCAAGACGGCGCCTGCAATCGCCAGACAACAGCGATGGGACAGGTGGTGGGCCACCAGCCCAGCCCCTCACAGCCACGGAGGAGCTCCTGGTCAGTCTGGGGACACCCATGGAACAACACGCAGAAACCCATCGTCCATGGGTAAGGTGGGTGTCTCCCGAACTATGAGCTTGGGCTGCATGGTGAAATCAGGGTTGCATGTTTGTATGATAAGTGGCGGTGGGTGTCTTGGTGCAACACATAATATGTGTACATGCCAGGTATATGTACACAAGGCGCATACTACAGTGACCCTTATGTTGTGTTCCAGCAAGACATGTGCATAGCACATGCCTTTCTAGATGCATGATGTGACATGCACACTGCTGACTGTGGCGATAGTAATGGATAATGTATGCCTTTGTGTGTCATCCCTTTACAGGTCGTCTGGCATCTTGTAAACACAAAGGGGTCTGTTGCAGGTAAGTCTGTTGCCTAGTCAAGGCATGATATGGTGTATTGATATTTCACCATGTGTCCAGGCATGACATACACACACCTGTGTATTGCCCCTGATCCCGCAGTATACAAGGTTGCACCACCGACACACACACCACCCATGTACAGTAGATACAACCGTTAGCGTGAAGTGGCATGACACCACACGACCTATTGGTGTGTTACATTATTCAACTATGCATACAATGGTGTGGGTGTTCACAATGGCTGCATGTGTAGTATCGCCGGTATGTAACTCTGCAGTATTCTTTAATGATACCGCATAGTGAACTGTGATCTTGCGGAAACGCAGGCCGTACAATGTGACCTATGCCCCTGCGCCGGGTGCACCGCGTTGACATGGCACATGCCATGTCCCATGCCGCGATGGATGTCTGGCTGCAACATTTTTTACACCATGACATGACCTATACGCGACACCAGCGAGACATCCACACTGTCTGCATATCTGTAGAATGTGACACCCCTTACACTGGTATGGTTGTATGTCATGGGCCACCGGGCCATGTGCGCGATATCCACCACACACAATTGTCAATGACCCAGACAGACAAGGCCGTGGTGATACCTACAGGCATGTTGCCACGCGGTACATCCACAGTGGGTAGTCACGTTTGCCCTGTACACACATAGTGGGCTCATCACTGTAAAGGGGCCCCCTGGACATCGATGTGGTACACCACTGACATGGAATGCCTCTCCCACAGCTACTGAGTGCCTCAATATCCACACATGCATGCTGCTGAGCGGCTGAACGACTTACAGACAGCAGCGCGTGTAATGCATCCCAGTCACGCATCACACAGAAACATAACTGTGTGTCCTGCTACTGTGCGAGTGGCACAGTGCCCGCCTCCACACTGTACAGCTATGTGCAGCTCACACAACCCGCACCTACTGAACATCCCTGTTACCCCATACATTGTATCTGTAGACTGTACACATAACACTGCACCATGACAGCCATTGTGATGTGGTGCATGCGGTGGGGTTTACCATGGTCCATGTCACATGATACACCACACATGTTTGCGGTGTACATGACATAGTGTCGGCAGACATGTGTACTGTCAACCGGCCCGTGGCCACCGCGTGCGTTGTATCGTATTGATGCATGCAGAACTACCATGATAATGACATACTGCATGCCTGCTAAAAGACACCTGCCTGTTGTACTGTTCCCACCAGGGCAAGGTATGCATACTGCCACTAGGAATGTCTGGTCTACATTCACTGGTCTGTGGTGTGTGAATGCATACCTGCATTATCACATACATGATGTCTGTGTGTGTGTGTGTGTGTGTGTGTGTGTGTGTGTGTGTGTGTGTGTGTGTGTGTGTGTGTGTGTGTGTGTGTGTCTGTATTGTAACTGGCGGTATGCCTTTGTATTGAAGCCAGGTGCTGTAGGTGAGATTCCCTCCCTGCAGTCAACTGATGCTAGTGTCCCCACAGATACTGGTGGTGACTGACCATGTGCATGAGGCACAGGCTAATTCGTCACAGAGCAGACACCTGGCCTGCATTGGAGAACATCACACCATCCCCTTCTCATCCTGAACACGGTTGTGGATGCCGGCACATACCCCAACACCGTTGCCCATAGATGACGGTCCAGTGGCCGTCTGGCACCGAGCAGGAATGTGTGGTGGCTGCAGAAGGTGTGGGTACCTGCGATGTTGCCAGTGTAATGACTGGTGCAGTGCCCGCGGGCATGTGGCAGGTGCTGCTCGTGGGGAGCACCGCTGAACATACACCTGCCATTACAGAAGGGTGCAGCAGCTGGTATAACCAGGCATGTTCAGACTGTAATGGCGGGCGCGGGCGCGTGCCGAGCGGCAGAACCAGGAAGGGCAGAGGCTGCAGAGGTCTGCCAATCCGTTCCTTAGACCGAGCAACATCGGGCATTGGCGGGCCCAGCATCTTGCCGATGTTCTGGATAGGAGGGTGGGTGAGATGGCTGGTATCCTCGACCGAGGCATGGCCATCATCCTTGATGGGCTGTCCGTGCAGGAACACCAGGTAGGGGTGAGGCATGGGGAGACGCGCGTGGCGTGAGCCAGCAACACCACCTGGTGCAAGGAACCGTGATGTCGTGCCACCTCATGCCCACCCACACAGTGCTGGTAGCAGCGGTGCCGGCGCTGCACTGACCACACCAGGACAGAGCAGGCCCACGTGGGCGTGGCTGGACGGCACCCTGGGCGTGAGCGCGTTCCAGCGGACATGTGACCGCCAGTGGACTGTCTGGCCCACCTGCACCGGTCGTGCCGTGGGCCCAGGCGAACGCGAGGTCCGCGTCGCGGCAGGTGGACACAGTGAGGCTGCCTTAACACGCCTGCACTGTACGGTCTGGGGCTGCCAAGCATACTGATATGAGCATCACAGGTGAAGCTGAGGCCTTGTACACACCTGAAACCCACACACAACACGACTGTGAGATCCGCACACCCACATGCAATCACGTTAACAGTCAATGCACAGGCCTTACACACACATGATGTCATCCATTGGTACAGCCCATGCCTGTGGCGCTTTATCCACTATTGCATATGATGAAGTCTCTGCCGCATGACTGTGAGCTACTCATCCAGTGCACCGGATTTAGCCGCGACATGTTACAATGCACAGGGTGGACAAGATGATGGTGTATGCTTGATACCTGTGTGTCCGCATAGTGCGTGATGTGTATCGGTATGTGTGTGCTGCTGGCTGGTGACTTTCAGGCAATGGCCATGATGGTTGTGCTGACATCATGCAGCAGACATACTGCATGCAGGACAGGTGCAGCATTCATTGATCTGTACACAGTATGCATGGTGGTTACGCGCATGTTTGGTTCAGACAACCCATTATGACAATGATGGTGTACTTGCAGCCTTTCTGGGAGCACTGTAATTAGTTCCCCATGCGTGGTTATTGGGGTACCCACAGGCATGTCTGGCAACATCAGCGCCAGCACAGGTACCGCACCCGGCGCGGACCCCTACATAGGAACAGGCATGTACATAACGGGTGTAGCCCTTTTCGACGTATGTGGACCTAACATGACTGTGTGGCTGCTAACACCCCTCAGGATGGGGATGCCATCCATCAGTCCCCGGTCTAGTCGCGCACTGACACACAGATGATGCCTGGCGCGCCAACTGTATCCACATCCACCGTCATTATTACTCCTGCTCTGACAGTCAGGGCCTTTCCTTCATGGGCTGGCACTCCTCTCACGTGTTGTAGGGGTCTCGACCCGTTGACCTGTTCCCCAGCACGTCACTCATCTTTGTGGTGATGTGTGTGACAATCCTTCTGTGCCGTGTTTGCCTGGAGCTGATGGAATATGCCCATATCACCCAGGTCAGACATGGCGTGTATACCAGGCACAGATCGCCACAGAGCAGATGTGCTGTGAGGTTTACAGCAGTCCCTTGATGCGTGCAACGTGACACATGTCCTAACACCGTCATCCCGGCCTTGTGTAACGTTTTCGCGGTCCTTCCGAGTGCTGCGGGTGTCGAAAGCAGCTACAGGCCGGTACGCAGTATGCGCGGTCATTGCTCTGGTGTGTGATGTACAGGGTACAATGAACACCCTGATATCCGATACGATTCCTTCAGACCAGAGGCCACAGTGGAATGTCTTCACACCCACATTGCCATTATTGTGTGTTGACGGGGTTAACGACGGGGTAATATAGCCACTTCCATGAACATGTCCACACCATCTGGAATGACTTACCACCACATGTGACATTGGGTGAACATGTCCTTCACTAGGTAGGTCTGCACCTTCTCTGGCATGTAGTAGCAGGCCATGGCTCTGGCACCAGTTATCCATGTCTATGGCGCCTAGGTGGATGTCCGTGTCACATGGGGTGTTGGGTATGGTGGCGGTCACGTAGTCATCTGCATGCACCTTGTCTGCCCTGTCCCTTGATTGCATGCATTGGAAGGTCAATGCCATATGGCAGGGCCCAGGACTGGAAACCCTGTGGGCCTCCACTGGGAGCCAGATATAGGTGTGACAAGGCACCGGGAGCATAACCCCTGTGTGGTGGGCCTCCAGCCTTTCTGAAGCGGCGGGTGAGCCTTGTGTCCCCACATGTATGCTAGGCAGGCACTTTCACTTGAGTCCCATGTGGAGTGTGTGCTCTGGGCGCTCCCACCAGGTCATGGTGCTGTTGTGCAAACCAGCATTATCCCCATCAATGGCCTTGGTGACCACTCCAGACAGGGCAGGCAGGTTGAGGCAGGATCACGCCCCTTGACTATGTTGTTGTAGGTATATTAAATTATTGGCTCTTTTACCGCTGTCTGTATCCATAGGCACCTGTATGGACCTCCCACAACTTTGCAGACAAGGCTTGTCAAGGATAGGGTGTGGCTGTCTACAGTCCATAGAGCACCTACCTGTGGCATGAGTGGGACCACAGATGCCATATGCCACCATCATTGGGGACATAGCCCATGAGCTAACATGGCCCCAGTGGCCGCGTGGCAATGAGCCGAGGGGCACTCAATGAGGATGGAAGTAACACACAGCCAGGGACACCATCGTGCCCATTGGTGCTAATGTCAACCGCCACCATAGAGATATGGGATCACTCAGGCCATATGAGATGTTTGGGGCTACACTCCTGGTGGGATGGATATGTGTGTCCCTCTTGGGGAAATTGAGGGGGAGGTGGGATGTATGCATGGAACATGTCCGCTGGTTTGCAGACAATGTCTGTGGGTGCAGTGACCGTTGGCACCATTCTGGACCATTTCAACTGAGTCTGTGCTAACCATGTCCTTACCACAGTTAGGGAAGCTATGGTTGTGTCGGCCTCTGCAGTGCCACTCCCACAAAGGCGGCCGTGGATGATTGTACATGTGTGTATGGTGACGCGGTATGAATGGGAGATGGTTTCCCTATGTTACTGACATTGCTCTGTCATGTGTGGCTCCAACTGTTGATGTGCAGCTAGTCCAGTGGCTGGGGTCCACCACCATGTGCCTACCTGTGGTGGACAAGGTCCTGATGTTATCATGTTTGCCTGTTGCGAACATGCATGTGAATTAACTCAGAGAAGGAAGCATTCGTTGGCCGGTTGCCGGTCTGGCCTGTGTTCAACACTGGCATGGAGGACTGTGAGTTACCACACTGGTCGTATGATGTGTGTGGTTTGTTGTGGAGAGTCATCACTTGGGTCCCCATGCCGATGTTGGTTACAGGATGTGGATGACCAGTGGATCCACTATACGGTCTGGCATCACCATTGAGGGCTGTACATCCTGTGTGGGGCATATCCTCTCATGGTGTGATGGGCAGAACTGTCAGACATCCCCTAGTATGTATGGTGCATGGCTGTTTAACGGTGGCCAGGTGTGAGAACACCTGGGACGATGGCGTGGTGTGTTGTGCCATGGGTAATTTTCCCGAATCTATGTATAGGTGGTTCATGTCCTGTCTGATTGCTGTTGTGAGAACATGCCCACTCACCAGTGTCCTCAGGACATCTGTGCGAGTATCCTACCTGTGTTTTGGGAGGGTTGTCTGTATACAACAAACTGGGCTGATCCTACACATGGTTAGTGCACCTAGATGTTCCCGCTACTGTGACCATGTCACCATATGGCATGGCCGGGTTGCTGTTATTATTGGCTGGACACACATGATGGTCCCATTCCGCCACCCATGCCCGTCGCACCATGTGTATGCATGTCTGCTCTGTGCCGACTCTAAGTGTCTGAGCATGCCCAGTATAGGCAGCTGTGTAGATAGACACACAGCACAGTACACACAGCGCCCACGACTGCAGTTATACCCTGGTGCATGCCTGTATCGCCATAGCGGCCATGTCTGTGGCATGGCCAGGTTTCTGTTGTGTGTTCAGACACACTACGGCGGTCCACATTCACTTCACCCATGCAGCTCGCACCATGACAGCATGCATGTCTGCTCTGTGCCGAGTCTAAGTGTCTGAGCATGCCCGGTAAGGCGTGATGTGCGATCGGTAGTTGCCAGTGACCGACTGCAGCGCTAACGTGTTACCTGTGCAGCGACCTTGGGATGGTAACAGGCTGCGTGACTGCATACGCTAACTCCCAATGGGCACATGCCTCTGAAATGATACCACCGTGAGGGTATGCCTCCTGACGGCTCCTGCTCAGTAAAATCGTGCTTGGTTACTGTAAATGCTTCATGCTGTGGTGTGTTCGTAGCAGATGGGCGTAGGTTAGGTCTCCGTCCCTTCCGTTAGTGTGTGTGTGTGTGTGTGTGTGTGTTTCCAGCTGCTCTACCCGAATGAACATGCTTTTAGGGGAGCCGCAGCACAAATCTTGGCTATTGCCAACGCTATTGTCTTCTTGGAGTGATGTGCAGCCTACAGTATGCCTCTGACAGCGCTCATTCCAGTAAGCTCGATAGCCGCGTTCTGTAAATACTTCATACTGTAGTGAGTTCATGTAGATAGGCGTACAGGTTCGTCTCCGTCCCTTGTGTGTGTGTGTGTGTGTGTGTGTGTGTGTGTGTTTCCAGCTGCCTCTGCAGTGAACATGCTTTTAAGGCGGCTCCATAACACATACCTTGGCTGGCAACTATTGTCTTCTGGGTGATGTCACCAGCCTACAGTATGCCTCTGACAGCTCTGTTCCAGTAAACTTGGTAGCGCATTCTGTAAATGCCTACTTCATGCTATAGTGAGTTCATGAATGAGAAACGTGGGTTCGTCTCCCATCCTTCCGTGTGTGGGTGTTGTGTGTGTGTGTTTCCAGCTGCCTCTGCGAATAGACATGCTTTTAAGGCATCCATAGCACATACCTTGGCTATTGCCAACTTCATGTCTTGATGTCTGTAGCCACAAGTATGCCTCTGACAGCACTCTGTTCAGTAAGCTTCCGGTAAGCGCTTTCTATAAATGCTTCATACTGTAGTGAGTTTCATGTAGATAGCTAGGTTCGTCTCCGTCCTTCAAGTGTGTGTGTGTGTGTGTTCAGCTGCCTCTAGAATGAACATGCTTTTAGACGCTCCTGCTTGCCACCATAGCTATTATAACTATTGTCTTCTTGAATTGATGTCACCAGCCTACAAGTATGCCTCTGGCTTAATGTCTGTTTAAAGTAAACTCAGTGGCACGTTCTGTACGTGCTTCATACTGTGGTGAGTTCACATGTGGAGTAGGCATACAAGTTGCGTCTCCGTCCCTTCGATGTGTGTGTGTGTGTGTGTGTGTGTGTGTGTGTGTGTTTCAGCTGCCTCTGCGAATGAACATGCTTTTAAGGCACTTAACACATACCTTGCTTCTTGCCAACTATTGTCTTCTTGGTGCAGTGTATACAAAATAACTCTCTGACAGGCGCTCTGTTCAGTAAACTGGTGTTGGTTCTGTAAATGCTTCATGCTGTAGTGAGTTCATGTGTAGATGAGGCGTAGGTTGAGTCTTCACGTGTGTGTGTGTGTGTGTCTGTTTCAGCTGCCTGTGAATAGACATGCTGACATCCATAACATACCTTGACTGTGCCAACTATTGTCTGCCGCGGTGATGTCTTCCGGCCTACAGAAACCTCTGACCCGGCTCTGTTCAAATAAGCTTTCGGTGGCGTCATAAATGCTTCCTTACTGTGAGTGAGTTCATGTAGATGAAACAAGTTCGACTCCCGTCCCGCCCTGGCCAGTAGTGTGTGTTTCCGTTGCTTTCCGCAACGCTAGCTACAAAGAAACAATTTTAAAACTGATACAATCAACAATGTGATATCTAGTCGCATTGAGCTCATTGTTTGATTGTGAACATTCTAGACTTTGCTTTTTCTGCGAACGTTAAGCAGGCTGTAGCGTTAAATGTTTTAAATAAACTAAATATTACGAACGTATGCAAGACTACGGGGATTCCTTCTTTTTATGGGTTGCTGGGTTGTTTTGTTTCTTGGTACGACTATCCATGTGTCGTGTTCATAGTATGCTTTCTGTGATCTTGACATGTGTGTTTCGTTAGTAGTGCGTCTGTGCTTTCTATGCTGTGGCTACATGTTCATTGTTCGCATAGAAAGTGGCAAATGGAGAGAGTGTAAAATTGGACATTTAAAAGCAGGATACTTCCATGTTATGTGTAAGTCTCCGCAGGGGCCTACGGTGATGGCGCATACATGTCTATGAAAACCTTTGGATGATACCATATGTCTGACGTGTAAGTGGGCGAAAATATTTAAGTTGACTGTTCATCTACCTATGTGTGACATGGTTTGTGGCCATAGGGTGCCTTAAGTCTTTCCCTGTTCATTGGGTGTTTGCCACTTGGTCTATTGACATCAATCCTATTAATTCACGAAGGATGTCTTTCATTGATGGGAAGCATATATGCGTTTGACCATAGTATGTCATTCCAGCGGCGTTGGGGATGGCTGTTCCGACCCATGTTTACAGGTCACCCATCTGTTCCACTGTGTGGGCGTGTGATCCCCATTGATGTGCTGGCAGATTGAGTGCTGTATGCGCGGTATCTGCCCAGCGGATCTGGCTTTGTATGGGAGTGTCTGCTGTAGTCTATCTGCTTTTCTGGGTTATGCCTTGCAACAGCTGCCAGTTCCCGAGTTTGCAGCTGGTGCCATCTTGGCGTCACGTTTGTCCATCCGCGAACTGCCTACTGAACGCAGTATAGGGCTGTAAACATTCCACAGCTGCATTCTGCATTTCCGGTGAGATGATCGGCATTATTAGTGCGAATGCGCGCGCATGGCCCGTCCCGCACCGCGAAAGGACAACGAATCATCACCCAATCCCTTGCGAGACCCATTTTGCACTCTGCGATCCATATCGCAACCCTCCGGCAGTACCCTTGCACCGCTTCATGTGTGCGGAAATGAGATAATGAACGCCGCGTGTGTGGACACGCGGCAACCTGAAGTCTATTCATATAATGCCATGTGGGCGTTCTTCTTTGTGGTGACGCGTTTTCATACTGGACCACGTGATCATGAGCTGTCACCTCTTCTGGTTCCACACGATCATGATATGCTGCCCACACTTGCCAAGGAGAATTTTGGGTCCTGCAATGGACACCGTGCACATATGTAAAGTGTAGAACTTGGACTATTGTCCATTCGTGGTAAGTTTGACTGCACCGTATGTTCCCAGTCCCGGATGTCTCTGTTTGCCCTACCCATATTATAACGTACTCACGGAACCGTGTCCTTCCCAATTTACCCATATGGGTATTTTCTGTAGTACTGCAGGTTGGCAACTGCTTTAGTAATCCTCAGAGGTACCATTGTGGTTGTATCCGCCACTGTATTGTCCTTCCAACACAGCCGGTACATATGAACCTATTTATTCATGACAGTATGTATTTGTAATAGAACGTCATATTTAACCATAGTATGACCTTCACAGATTGCTTGTTGGTGTGCCATTAATATGTGTTCCTACAGGTCGCCCGTATGTTCCAGCGGAGTGGAGCGGGTGATCCCCTATGCTGCTAACATGGCTGCTGTGTGCAAGGATTACGCCGCGGCAGGATGGATCTGAGGATTGTGTCTACTGTTGTTTCCATCTGTATTTCCTGCTGTGTTATGCCTTACTACGGCTGTGATTCCACCAGGTTTGCTATTATGGTGCCATCTTGTCCACGTCGCGTTTGTCCATCCCTTGAGAAATACCTACTGGACACTGGTGTAGGGCTGTGCCATTTCACAGCTGCATCTTAACGATACTCCGATGGATGATTGTCAGTGTTGGTGGGTGGTAAGGCATGTTCTGTACCACATGTCTCTGCAGAGGGACGACAGTTATCTGCCAATCATCTCAACACCCATTTCTACTACCGATCCATGCAACCCTCGACGTGCCATAGCAAATCCTCCATGTGTGCTGGAATGGGATGTGGGCCCTTTGTCTGTGGACTTGACAATCTGGCCGTTCTGTCCATATGTCGCATTTCATGGATTTGTCCATCAACCTTGAACTGCCTTTAGCGGTGCATATACTTGCTGTGCCCGTAATCACGGCTGTAGTTCATCTTGGTCCTTCCGCTTCGCACCCAGTTAGGCGTTGCAAAAAGGAAAAATTTTAGGTCCTACAATGGACACAAATAATGCATGTAAAATATACAGAACATGTTGCCAGGCTGTGTCCATCTGGCCAGTGGTTGTGACCGCTGCTGTATGTTTACAATAATGGATATCTGTTTGACTACACATATTATGTTTGTGCTCACAAACCCATGTTCTTCGATTAACTTAAATGAGCGTGATGTTCTTAATGCTGCAGGTTGGCAACTTGCTTTAAGTAATCCTCTGAGAGACCAGTGGGACATGTCACGCCACTGTATTGTCAATATAAAACAGCCAGAACATGCATGCCTAACTGATACATTGAAGGATATTGGGTTATATTCTCAGGAGCTAGTGTTGAAACATATGACCTTGGTCGAGGTTGTTAGTGTGCCGGTAGTATGTGTTCACAGGTCGCCCACATTTGTTCATGATATGAAGCAGTGATCCTCATGTTGTTGCTTAGCCAGATCGAGGTACTGTGTCTTGGCCGATACGCGGTGATTGACTTATATGAGGTGTCTGCTGTAGTCCCTATCTCTGTATGTCCTGTGTTATAACTACACGCGGCTGTGTAATTCCACCAGGTTTCCAGTTATAGATTGCCATCTTGGTCGTACATGTCCATCCATGAGGGATTGCCTGCTGGACACTGATATAGGGCTGAACACATTTCACACCTGCTTTTGGCATTACCCAGTGGATGCTTTGCATCCTTAGTAGGACTGGAGCACGTGCTATACCCCTTCCTCTCAGGCGGGACAGCGGATTATCTGCCAAACAACACCGAACCCCATTTTTTGCATGCCGGATCCATGGCCGCAACCCTCTGGGTGCCATTACACATCTCCTTCAATGTGTGTGCGGGACTGGGATATTAGACGCACTTTTATGGACACGACAATCTGGGGAGTTCCTGTTCATATGTCCTGCATTTCACGCGGACAGTTATCATCAACCTTAAACACGCTGGTGGTGCATATACCACATATGCCGTAGTCCTGACTGTCACTTAAATCTGGGTCAATCGCAGCTGGTTAATATTCGCGAATGGATCAATTTTTGGAATACAATGAACACACGATGTGCATATGTAAAAGTGTAGAGCACGTGTTTGGACTACCACCAGCCGACGATGGTTTGACTGCCACTGTATGTTCCCCTGTCTGCAGATGCCTGTGGCTACCCATAGCCTCCTTGTTACTTGGCTATCTGTCACATTGATTGCCGGTAGCGGAAATCACAGCAAACCATTCATACCCATCTTCCTCATGACATTATTGAACCTCTGACCGGCAGACAGCTTGATGAGCTCCACAGTCAAAGATGCTGCTGCCACCTGCTGCTTTGGGGCATGGGGTGAGATGCAGAAATGCATCTAGATCAAGGGAGGTCATCAAGTCTCCCTATACTCATCACTCATGGACCAATGGTACAATGCCCCATTCGGAATGTATCTGACCCAACACTTGCAGCAGCTGGAGGCCACAAGGGTTCCTCACCAAAAGGATAAAGGGTCCTGAAACATCCTATCTCTTCTTGAGCTGGAAAAAACTCCAGCTCTATTCAGTGGCTTGCAACTTAACTCGGGGTGACCTTTGCCCTGGCATACAAGGCCATGTCAAACCCAGATTTGATGAATATGCTACCTCGAAAATCTAGATCCGTCAGAGCCACAAGGCGGAGACTTAAACCTCGACCACATTCCAACCTAATAGGACGTGCTGGAGGATGAATTCACCCAAGACTCTATGCTGCCAGGGGCAAGGCCGGTATATGTGAGGCCATTTCCTTCAAACCTTGACAAGAGAAATCTTGACCGTGGATGGGAATGTGAATATACCCAGGGATTACCTCGTGTCACTGCTCAACGAGCACGTGAAATAATGGGTATAGTTCCCCATATAAAGAAATTGGCGTATTTTTCAAAACTATAGGCTATGAGCTTTGTTCTTTCGGGGCGTTGGCCTAGTATGAACCTATAGACCTATAGACCTGTTACATGAAGTAGTCGCCCCTTTACTTCCCAGGGGAGTCAGTTTAAAGTCCAGTAATCAATAAATTGCTCCTTAGTTGAGTGGACAGTGCTCAAGTCTTGGGTTATAACGTGAACTTATGCAAATCAGTGTTGCCATTTACTTCAGCGTGAACAATATCGAGCAACGTGTGATGTCTCATCACCAATATTGGTCCAAATACAATGTTGTCTTGAAACATAAAATTGTTAACAATGAAAAACTAACTTAGAATGCTGGTGTGTTGATCAAGGATGTACATGTCAGTATTCTTAATATAGTATGTAGCATTAAGTTCAAAACTAGAATCCAACTACCAAGTACTATTTAAGCATATGTTTACAATTATGAATGTATAAATGGTGGAGACACATCCTTAACTAACCTTCCACTGCTTCCAAGTGGATCTTGCACTTTACGCACTCCGCGTTTTTACAATTGGCGGTTGCAGCGCGTGCTTTTGGCTATATCCGTATTCTGTTTTATATATATTTTGCATAGATTATTGTGATTCGTGTTTTGTATTTAGATATGACCTTCGGTAACATATGTACGATCAGGTTGGCGGGGCGATGTGCAGAGGCATGCCCCAGCATGTAACAATCTTTTGCAGCATGGGCATTATGTACGTTCACATCTATGTTCTGTATTAGTAATTTAGCGTGACTGCATTCCGTTTGCGGTTACTGTGACACTACGCATTAGCTAAGTTGTCATTGTATGCATACCCTTGGTATGAAAATTTATATCCCATGGGCATGCGACCATTCTCCTGCTGGGAAGGTATAACGGTACACATGTTAAAACATTTGCCTTCCCTCGCTCATGGCCCAGGATGCATATGTGTCATGACGCAGGGGATGTTCAGATGACAGTGCTTATATCCCCCTACGCATACAGACCTTGATTGTCAGGGTGTTGCTGTGGTGCTTTAGGTTTGGTGTATCATGGGTATGCCAGAACTGCGTTCTGACCCGTGTCACGTAATGTTAGATGAGGCATAATATGGGCATCGCTTTGTCGTGTCTATGGTACCAGCGTCACCCCCAACTTATTCGCTCCATTGTAACCGCAGCGCCTGGTCAGGCACCCGTTGTAGATCTTGTTATACTAATTGCACACTAGTCTGGTCAATCGGACCTATTTCCATTAGGCTTAACGCCCTCGGTATGTAGCGCACCTGTGTCGCACATATTACATGGGTTTACCATTGCTGACGCAGCTTTCACTGAGCCACAGACATGTCCGCTTGTGCTTTGGGCCGGTTCCACTGTGCTACACACATTTAACATGGCGGAACAGGTTGAACAGCTCAGCCACGGGACATCGGCTCCGTCGCTGTTTAGTATTGAATCGCTATGTGGAGTTTGTTTCACAAAGCGAGACAATGTCGACATTGGTAACGGACATCTCGCTGCAGTATCGCCCGCACCGCCGCTGCTGGCGGACGAATGGCTCACCGCGCTTTCATGGCGGACAGGTACGGATGTAAGTGCCGTGCCAGCCATTATGTCTGGGAATATGCTGGTTTCTTGCCATAGATGATATGCCATACTAGCAATGACCCGCCTGCGGTGTGTGGGTACTGCTGTATTACCCACGGGAAGAGTGGCCTTAGGTTAAGTGGTGCCCTAGGCAGAAGTTGCCACCGCAACATCACCCGGCTACCCTCCCTGGTCTACCTACACCAAATAAAGTCTGGAAAGGTGCCCCGTGGTAGAGCAACGCCCTAGACGGCCGCCTACTTGGGCCTATGCCTAAGGCCGGCTATGTGTGTGGTCCCTCGGGCATCGGACTGAACGCTGCCACGCCTGCCGTGGGTATGTCCAGCATTACCCATATCCAGCCGCGGTGGTGTATTGCCATGATGTTCCATGTGTACAGTGGTGTCAAGTTACCATACATATGCCTTTCTCAAAAGCCCATTTCACACTTGAACACTACTGTGGTCTCCTTTAAGGCCCCTGAGCCAGTGGTGAACATCACCAAAAACCGCTGAATCAGCATTACATATGCCTCCACCAGCACCTGGCAGGACTGCACACTGGCGCGAGCAATCCCATACAAAACTGGAGAGGAGACTCTTTGTACCACACAGACAAGCATGCAGTCTGGTGGACCCCAGCCATGAACTAGCTCTACAAATCGACAGGAGGTAGATACTACAAGGCGTTAAAGCCGAATACTTGTAAGCAAAATAACACACCCCAAGGTTTGGCTGATTATATCTGAAGAACTACAAGCTGTCATGGAAATCATCCAGGGAAATTCAACAGAGAAATTAACAAGGACTCAAAACAGACATTCATAAGTCCTTCTTTAGCTTCCATACTGGACACCTGGGAGGACACTCCCAGATAGTTTCAAACTGGGTTCACAATGATGTGAAGATAGATCGAATCCGCGCTACACGTTGCCAGCATACTTACTGACATGTTCAAGTGCTACACATTTCCCCCTCCCCACATGGAGAGAATATCTATACCCGAGACATTACAGATCCTGGAACATCTATAGCTGTGTGTAAGACAGGTGGGAAATGCTGCAGTCTCCAAGGCAGTCCAACACAGCATCCATGGGACCAGATGGTGTCCCAGCTGTTATTACTCCATGAACTCTATGAGGAATTAATCCAATAATTAGGTTGACAGCTGTTTAATCTGCAGTCACCTCTGATCATATGCACCAGTAGTAGCACACACTTTCCGTAGTCAACACCACATAGATGGATTGCTCCACTGACCCTAGTTGCTACCATCCCATTAGCTTGACAAGCCTTATCTGCAAAGCGAAGGAAGGGATCATAATGGAACTCATAGATAAAGACATAGGGGACTCGCATACTTTGGATACAACCCAGTTTAGCTTGGTCAAAGTCAGATCATGCCTTTTTTACGTGTTTGACTTTGTAGGATCAGTCACCAAGGCCATTGATGAGAGGTAAGCAGTCCATGACCTACCTCAACCTGGCCAAGGCCTTCACAATACCCCCTTGGTTATCATTGATAAACCCGTCATCTTGAGCAGTAAATCCATACATCGCCATATGGGTTGCAAACTGGCTAAATCCACCAAACACACATGGACATAGTTGCTGGCACCATGACATACTGACAGCCAGTCACAGGTGGTGTCCCATAGGGCTCAGTCCTGGGTCCACTATTTTTCAGCATCTCGTTTCCAAAGTACAAGCAAACACAGAGGTTATGGTGACAATGTTGCGAATGTTTGCAAACTGAGTGCCATAGTCAGACACACATCTGACACAGATATCCTTCAGGAGTGCCTCA
This sequence comes from Protopterus annectens, assembly GCF_019279795.1. Lineage (NCBI taxonomy): Eukaryota > Metazoa > Chordata > Ceratodontiformes > Protopteridae > Protopterus > Protopterus annectens. The sequence continues at coordinate 512,058,937 of NC_056737.1, read as the reverse complement.
CAGATGTGGATAAGTGGTGCCAGAGACATGGCCTACAGCTAAATGCCAGGAAATGCGCTAGTCATACCCTTGGGAAGAACAAGGTGCACCCCTAGCTACCATATAGGTGGCAGTCCACTGAGCACAGAGGGGTTACCGGGGATCTGGGACCCGGGTTGTTGTTAACCGTTAGATTGGAGCATACGTTGCTAACGTGATTGGGTAGACTTCATTGCCCACATCATCGACAGAGGATTCACGTCTAGATCAGGGAGGTCGGTGTCCCTTGTGCTCATCACTCATTGAACCTATGATTGGGTACAATGCCCGTTCAGGATATTATCTGACCCGACCTGCGGCAGCTGGAAAGGCGCAACAGTTCGCCGACAACAGATGCAGGGGTCTCAGGAATGGCATATTATGCTGACCAACTGAAGAAATTCCAGCTGTATCTGATTTGCATACCACTTGCCCAGAGGTGACCTGTGCCCACAGCATACAAGGCCATGTCGAACCAGATCTGATGACCTTCGCTTCACCTAAAGTTAGATCCTCAGAACCACAAGGGCAGGTGGCGTACACCTTGACACTGTCATTAATAGGCGTGTTGGTGGGACAGATTCATCACCCAGACACTCACTGTGCTGTGGAGACAACATCCCAGTACATGTGAGGGCAAGCCTCCGCTGGCCTTGTGTTAGTGTTTGAACCTGGATGTCTGGTTGATTTTATTTAAGTAACCTTCTAAATGAATATTTACATTACCACATTGACAGATCTTTACATTTCGTTGGTCTATTTTACATTAGTCATAATCATGCGGTTTATCTGTATATTATGGTTTGTTTATATTACTAGGTATGCAGTTCTTTTAATATCATTGGCAATCCATTAGAACATATGTCATAGCTTACAGTCAGACATTTGGAAAACATTATGTTGGTTCATCTTTCATATATATACATATATTTCTATTTTCTATGAAGAATGTGCCTTTCGAGGAAACAATGTCTGATGTCCTCACTGTGTGGAATCACCTTAACCCAAATAAAGGATTTGTTTGCTTGTTTGCCTTCAAGGCATGCTTGAATTAATACCTAGCACATCTAATTTACTGACCAATTAAGGGATTTAAATGTAGTAGGTTGGACTGCATTGTATGTATTCTGAATAAGTCTGCTTATGAAGCAGTGAAAAACTTCAATAAACATGGTGACCTACATTTATTCCTGGTGTGCTCTAGTGGTCACTGGCCGGTGTCTACAGTACCTAAATCTTTGGTTCATCGGCTGGTTGTCTGTGTTTGTTGTATGGGGAATGTCAAGTGTAGTCCCTATGTAGCCAGCTACTTGTGTAATGCCTTACTACTGACAGTGTATTCCACGGGTTTGCAGGGTGGGTGCCATCTTGGTCATACGCTTGTCCATCCATGAATTGCCTACTGGACACTGGTATGGGCTGTACATTTCCACTGCATTTTGCATTCTCCGGTGAATGGTTTGCATTATTAGCGGAGAGTAAGGCGAGTGCTACATGCACACATCCCTCCCGGGAGGCGGGACAAGGAAGTTGCCTGCGAGGAAACAACACGAGGCCAGATTCTGCAGGCTCCCTTGACTGAGGCAGTCGACGTTACCCGTACACATCGCACAGCCTTGTGCGGGACTGTGATGTGGGCGCAGTTCTATGGACCCGGTACCCTGGGGTATTTCTGTGCTGCATTTTCATGGACAGCTATGTCAACATTGAACAACGCTTGCAGTGCATATGTGCCTGTGGCGTGGTGACGACTAATGAGATCACGTGAGTAATGCAGGAAGCTAGCAGGCATTCAATGAATGGAATTTTGGGTCTAATGGGCACGATGTGCATATGTCAAATTAGATGTTGCTGGACTGTGTCCTGCAGTGCTTTTTCACTGTTTGTTGTATGTTCTGTCATAGTTGTCTGTTTGACTACCATTCTACACTTGGTGCTTGCTACCTTCAAATTGATTTGAGTACTGTGAACAAATGACGCACATCCAAGATGCTAGTTGTAACCACTTCATATAAACCTCAGACATCCCAATGGGACATGTCCGTCACTGTATTTCCAATACTGCAGACATATTTGATTACCTATGTATTCATTTAACCATGTTGTCTTCCTTAGGTGGGAATGCCCATAGTTACATCACACTTGGCGTTGTGTGCTGCCCATTATTATGTGTTCCCACAGAGTCGCGCTGTTCCGCTGTATGGTGACGGGCAGCCATTCTGTTGCTGGCAGATTAGCGGTGCTGTGTCGCGGTGTTGGCACGGCAGTGATCGACTTTCTTGTGGCAGACATCGCTGTGATTCTATTGTTTCCTGTGTTATGCCTTACAGCGGCTGTGTAATTTACCGGGTTTGCAGTTGTGGGTGCCATCTTGGCCACTCTGATTTGTCCATCGCGGCAATTGCCTACTGGACACTAGTATAGGGCTGTTCACATTTCACACCTGCATTTATAGCATTCTCTGGTGGATGGTTGCATTATGGCGAGTAAGGCGGGTGCTATGCATCCCTCACGGGGCGGGACAGGATTGCCATCGCGAAACAACACCCGGACCAAGTCTACACTTACCCAGGGTCCCTTGACTGCAACAATCGACAGTACCCATTACACAACTTCATGTGTGGGACTGTGATGTGAGCATGATTCTATGGACGGTACCCTGGGTGACACCATGCATCTGTGCTGCATTACATGGACGCTATAAGCAGCATTAAACATGCTTCTGATTGCATATGTGTACCTGTGATGACAATGAAGGTTCAAATGCGCCCGTGAAATGAACATCATTCTGGTCTTTAGACAATTTTTGGGTCCCTACAGGACACTGCAGCTGCATATGTAAAAAGTGTAGGCTTGTCGGACTGTGTCATAGCCGAGCAGTGGGTTTCACTGATGCTGTGTGTTCAACTGTCGCGGATGTCTGTGACTACCTGTGTAGTGCTATAGGAACCATGTCTTCGAGCACAGAACCCAATAATTGTACATCAATGTTATAGGTTAACCACTTTCATGCAGAGGTCACGATTGGGGAATTGCCCTTTATTATCGAACGCTTCCTCCAGACTGTGTACATCATGGGAACTTTGAAGCCAGTCTTACGGCCATTTGCAATTATATTAATGCTTACACGTGTCAATACATGATAAGACATATTGTCGTAAAGGATTAATCTATATTATTTGGACATTGGCTTCTGCTATTGGCATCCGTTGCTGTGAGTGTTGCAGTTACTTTACATTGCTTGCTCAGAGGCAGACTTCACACACAATTCTGCACTACTGTGGTCTCCTTTAAGGACCCTGAGCCAGTGGTCGACAGTACTGCAGCCACTGCATCAAATGCATTTGCCATCTACCAGTACCTACAGGACTGCATGAGCAGGCATTCCACTTACCCAACTGTGGTTCATTGTACCAATGCCAAGCATCGGTGTGGTGTGCCCAGCCGCCCACAGGATGTACAACGCTTACGAGGAGTGGCTACTACTACAGGTGGAGCCAGACACCTTTGTGAGAATTATGACACCATGGTCATCCTTATGTGTGTAGAGAGTTACACACTGTTGTACTTCATGGTCAGGCACATTCCACGAATATACCTACATGGACCTGGCTGACAATCATACCTTCAGTTGCTATGCTCAACACCTGGAAGGTCACTCCCATATGCTATTTCGGGTTCACAAAGAGGTGAGTTTACTCAACACTTGCACACACATTGCCAACATACAGGCTGACAAGTCCAGTAAGGACATCTCCACCCTCCCCACATGAGGAGATGTCTGGCCTGCCAGCAGTTTGTGGTCTTAAGTGTTCTGCTTGACACACAGGTGGGACATGCTCTCTCCAGGGTAGTGGACCTTGGCATCCCATGAGACCAGCTGGTGACCCACTGTATCTCCACTATCTCATTGAGGAATTAGACCCACAGTTGGGACAGCTGTTTCTTTGTAGCCTCACACCAGGTAAAGGTGCCCAGGTTGTGCTGGCAGCTGTAGTCACGTCACAGGGGCCAAATGCCTCCGCAGGCCTGGTTATTACTGTCCCATACCATGAGGGAACCTATCTGCAAAGACATGGGAGGGATCTGCTGCTGACCTGTATGTGACCCATGGGGACATACATACTTTGCATCCAACACGATTTTACATCTTGTTCAAGTGAGGTTCATGCCTTTAAAAGCATGGTTGACATTTCGGGACAGTCACCGAGGGCCATTGATGGGGTGTTGCAGTCCATACAGCCTACCCTCGACCTGTGAGGCGGCTTCGGCATTACCCCCCTCAGGTATAGTTGATAAACCATTGGCTGGGATGTGAACACGCCATCTCACAGAATGTGTTGTAAACTGTCTATGTGACACAACCCAAGATACCGTTGCTACAGCAGCATGTCAGACCTACTGCCTGCCATGAAGTGGTGTCCCGTAAGGGCCCTTCCGATGGTCCTCCTGTCCATACATCTACATTTCCACGGTACAGGCTACAGGGGTTTGCCCAGGCAACATTGTTTGTAGATGACTGCAAAACAGGTGCACCATAGTGGAATGGGACATCTAGCCTGAATGTCAACGAGAAGGGCCTCCCAGATATGCCATCTGCTGTCCAGGGACATGTCCCACAACTAAATGCTAAGTATTGCAACATCATACCTGTGGAGAACTACTAGGTCACCCCCTGTCCAGCATATAGGTGGCTGTCCACTCAGCACAGAGGTGATTACCAGGGATCAGGGACAGAGTTTGTCGGTCACCAGTGTTCCCAACACCTACGTTGCTATCGTGGTTGTGTGGGACTTCTACATTGCCCACCTGTTTGTGCAGGGATTCACATCTACATCAGGCTAGGTCATTGTCTCCTTGTACCCATTACGTGGTACACCTGATTTGCTACATTTGCCCATTCAGACTGTATCTGACCATACACACCTACAGCAGCTGACCCTCACAGGTTAATTGTTGCATACAGATGAGGATGACATCATATTCCATGCCAGCTAACACCCCCCACTTGTAGGACCCCTGCCACATTCGTCCATGCATTTTAGTGTTGACCGCAACGCACAATATACAGAGGCCATGTCCTTCCCATATGTCATGTGTATACTTCACCTACGCATCTGCATCTCAGAACCACTAGGGCAGGTGACATTACCTTGTCACAGTCATTAATAAGGATGTGTTTGAGTAACATATGTCACCTGAACATCACATGCGGATCTACATCACAGTACAGTGAGACAGGGAATCTCCTTCTAGCCTTGTTGTGAGTATGTTGTCCATTGGATGGAGAACTGCAGGTATAGACCCAGGGATACATCATTATCACTGTAGCGGAGGTACAGCAATATCATGATATTTTATCTGAAGCACAGAAGGTTGGCAAAGTCATCCTAACTATGGTGTGTTATGGCTGAACCTGGGACGATGGCTACCTGTACCTGGACGTGTGAACCTATATTCATAATTTGTCACATTGCAATTGTCTATCCCCTACTCTTTCTCCAGTGTATATTTCTGTGGCACATGATTGTCCTCTGTATTACATACAGGTATACTGCTGTGCTGATGCACATACGTCACAGTTGACAGTGTATCTGTGTCTAACACTGTGATACTTGAGGACTACCACACATCCTTCACAACATTATGCATATGTCCATTCTATTCTTCTTTGGCCTATGGGGGTGTTAAGGCAAACATTACACAAGTCCCTGTTTATTGCATGCTTCATGTGGTGTTTGACCAGGCTCCGTGCAGTCGTGTGTTGGACAGTAGTGTTTCTGTGTGTTTGCCATGTGTTTTTATTGCGGTATTTGTCTGTGGGAGTGTGGTTGGCACATGTTCCTCTTTGCAGGGACACCATCTGGGTTTTGTGTCATGCATCTGCACTTGGCACGTGCCATATGTCCTGTTACTATTCCACAGTGGTGTGCCTTCATGCACTACTACTGCGTGTTACTGGCTGTTTGTATGTGGTACACATGGACATTGTGATGGTTGGCTTGACTATTCCCATGCTAGAACGTACATGTCCAATTAAGTTGTTTGAAATCAAACTGTACTCATTCGTATTTTCAAATGACGATCAATAACAGGCTGGGATTAACTGCTGTGCAGCAGGAGGCAAGAACTATGCAGTAGAAAGTTTAGACATTTGTTTTGCTCTATACATATTTACAGCTGTATGAGCATTGTGTATACTATCATCACACTGCACGTGTGTTGTGGTCAGTCACAAAAGCATTTACATCGCTAGAGTCCTGGCGATTGTGTTCCTACAACGGTATCGGTAATGCTTATTAAATGTTTTCATGAGGTGGCACAACCTTCACCGACCACATATTCCATTAGACTGTACTTGGTAGAATTCTGCTCTGTGCGGTTCCAACACTGTTCAGATCCGGTCCTCCTCCATTTCCCACCACTGGGTTCCTTTGTCTCTCTGCTGAGCAGCTGTACTCTGTTGGAAGCTCACAAGAAGCCTATCCTCCTCAGTGGAAGGATGACAGATATACCTGTACAGCCCATGTATTGTTCTCTAACTTGAGCAGATGACTAATGCTGAATGACATACACCTGCTGCACTGGTTACTGCTAGGGTCAGGGGTTCCAATCACACTGCAGCTACACACAGGCAATTACATGCATGATAAGCTCTACTGCCATATTGTAAGATAGAATAATATCGTTATACACTATTTGCTTCTAAAGTTGCGTCATATATATGTTTAAATATGTATTTTGCTAACATTCTCCCTCCTTTGATTGCTTCTGTTCCTGTCCAGAAACATATACAACATTATTTCATTTCCCTAACCTCTTCCCTCTCTGGAGCGTTCTTCAAACCCAAAGTAATTTGTTGTACATTTCAAGGAAAAGGATTGCATTTTCTGACAAATACCACTACAGGTCTTGATGCATAGTCTCGGGTACAGATATGTCATGGGTCCTGACTAATGCCATATAGTATCCATAATGAACACATGCTCCCAGCCCATGGGCAAAAGAACAACAACACAAATGGCAATCATGATATTCAGTATGACTGGCCCCATCCACCAAATGGTTTGTGAAATGGTTCATCAGTGAGGTTTGGGCCTGGTTCCATGCAGCGGATGACACCTGCTGTATTACCTCTAGGTGGGCGTTGATTTGTGCTTTTCATGTGGTAGTTGGACACAGCCACGATCTTCTTTAATAAAAGCGGCGCGTGGCCACCAGAGATTCTCGCCGCCAGTGCAGTGATCGCTAACCAAAATTTGGCGACACAACAGTTCTCATTGCATCCAGTTCATCAGTCACCAAGTTCAAGGCGGAAAGTCATTCGTGAACCTCCGACAGGTTTGATAACTTCTCTGTTCCTGATTGATTTCACTACTCTGGCTAGAGTGTTCCAGCCCAGGTTATGTTGTGTCACTCAAGTCCATATGAATCGTATTTCCTTTATCTCTTGCGAAGACTGGAATGTCAGAACGACTTCCATTTCACCCTGGATTAGTAGGTTTTCTCGACTGTGTTCCCAATTCTTGAGCTATATGTGTTATAGTTAGTTTTAGCACCCAGAAACTTGTTGTGCAGTATGTCATGTGACTGGAGCCAAGACAACCCAAATAACCCAACTGCGGACCAATTCCCAGGTAACCATTGATAACTGCTTTCCCTACAAAACAACATAACAATATTCTACTTTTACTACTGATGCGGGTTACCTCTGCATGTAACATTTTCCTGTCTCTAACAGAGACTGTTTATACAATTCAGGATGTTTCTGCACATCCTTCCACATTGTTCTCCTCACATGATGTTTCAATACCCAATAATGAATGGTTGCCTAAGTAGTACTGTGATCTTTGGCTGTTATATGACATTATTAAGACACAGTTATGTTCTAAATGTCTCCCACCAACTTTGAAACTGTATATCCTACATGTTTATGATAACCATACAATTCCTTTTATTGTAACAGGTAAGTACCGCAATTGCCACCACGTTGCAATATTGAATGATCTCACAGAACCACTGCTATCCAAAGTAATAAATATTCACAGAAGTCTCCAATCCCTATCCCCAAGGGGACAGAAGCATTGGCCATCAGGAAGTCCTCCATATATGATGTGGGTATGGCAAGTACAAACTGCAGCAATTTAAAGTGTTCACCAAGATCCCAGCCCAACCTTGTATATGCACACAGCGTCATGCCTAGGTATTTTTAAGTGTGGAAGACACTCTGTGGCCAGTTCATCACGTATCATGTTGCTTATCCGTTAGTTATATGCAGGTAGGTCCCAACAAATGTAAAAGTAAACTAAACATGGTTAATAGGTGTATAATCATTAGGACAACAAACAAAATGTCTTTAAGGGGTTTGCTTTGTGTTATACAGTGCTTGCCGGGTGATTCAGGCTCTATGGTACATATCAGCTACAGATGTCAATCAAACTTGATATCCTTTACTGGTTTGAAAAATGTAAGGGTGGACCAGGGCGACCTCTCTGCAAACTACTGCAGTAGGCGTTGCCAACGGTACCTGGTACAGACCTTCACACTCACTTGTATGTGTTCTTTGGATAACGGTGACACACACAGGATACTGGTGTCAGCTGTCAGATCCGTCTTCGTTTGCTCTTTATCTGTAGCGGACTTTAACTTCGAATGAAGCAGTGTTATTGGTTAACAATCCTCTCATGTCACCTCACTAATGAGCCATCGACCTCCGGCTCTGCAGAGCATGACAGCTTTCACTCTGGCACATGATGTGCCATTCACATACTACTTACCCGGCGATGGGTGCAGCTTCTCTACATTTGGAACTGTTGTCATCACTCAGCAATGCTAGAGTGGGACTTAGCACATGTAACTCGTCACTGGATGTCACCCCACCAGCCTCCTCTACTTATTTCTCCGGGGATCCCCGATTTCACAGGCGCCAGCGATCATGCTGACTTTAATGGGTTGTACATGCAATTTACATTCCAGGTGATACAAAAATAATCCCCAGGTTAAGCGATTGTCCACGGTTCACTACATGAGTCTATTGTCACTGACTTCTAATGCAGCATGCCAGATCCCCTGGGATGCTTTTATTTTACTGGCACTCTTTGCCATCTGCTGCTGTATCCGGATTCATGGTTGGGAATGCTTCTACCCGGTACAGGTATATATATGTGTAATCACTAAACAGTATTTATTTCCGCATTCACTCATTTATTCAGATGTATGAGACTCCATACAAATAAAGTCACGCGAGCGGTTGTGGTGGTGTAGGTAAACTCACTCCCTTTGGTTTAAATGCTCCTGTATCTACTAAATGTGACACGCTGCTCATGATGTTTGTGTGTGGTTTAGTAATTCCGTGTTAGGGGTATTCTGTTAACAAATGCCATCCCCTGCTGAGACATGTCTACCTTGGCTCACAAAACCCCGCATATCTGAATACATTAGGCGTTATGTGGCTTTATCACTGTGGATATATTGCAGTCCGTGTTCAAGGATTGCTCTCGTATACCATTGACTTTTTCTGCTTTTCGTAGTTGATGTTTTGCATTGTTTGTAAAATTTCTACATCTAAACTGTCTGAGGTTTGTCATTCCTCATTCACACAAACACTTTCCAACTGTGAGGCTGCTTGTTTTGCAGATGCGCGAGCTCATACCCTTACCTTTCCTACTGTCCTGTTGCTTTCTATGACCTGCACATTTACAATTACCACCTACTTTAGTAGGTAACACCAGATGGAGTGGTATTCAGAATCAATTGCGCATGATTAGCTCGGTTTGCAGTGGATGTTATCATTCCCCTATTCTTCCACTGCTGCTCATAAACGCCACTACATGCAGACAACATGACTATCGGGACATATACATCCAATTTTCCGCTACAGTACAAAGCACGTGTTAAAGCTATCTATTCTGCTGCTTGAGCAGACATTATCTTTACGGGGTTTGGGCGTCTACAATCTCATTATCAACCAACTACTGCATAACCTGCGGTTAGTTCCTGTGAGGACTCTGTCTACATGATCCGTGCATTAACTGTCACCTCCTGCATCATCTAAGGGTATCAATGATATCATGTCTGTGTGTAGTTATTTAATCATTCGTGCCAAACAACTGTGTGGTCTATTGCCATACACGGGTGTCGGACGTGGCCGTTGATGGGTTTCATGTTACGCAGCGTTCAATCACCATATGAGAGTTGACTCCAGTGGTATGGTCAAACAAAGACAAATGTCTATGCGGGTCAGGGATACTATCTTCTCTTACAGCAGACTGATCGCAACTGCATGAAGGACATTCTCTATTGAGGGTGGTCTGAAAAGTAACATTAAGGCCGGGGCTCTTGCGCCATCGATTGCTACAACTGCCTGTACACAATGTGGCACTGACCGTACCACAGTGTCAACTTTCTATTAGTGGTAAGCTATGTAGGTGCTTACTTCCATGCTGTTGCATCACGACTGACGTCATATATCTCGCTTACAATCTACAGTCCTGACAACATATGTTGCCAATTATTCAGGAGACCTACTACAGATGTTGGAAGCTATCAATCATTTCAGTCTGCAAGCTGTTTCTGCTACCAACAATCCGAACCTGTTATGTGTTGTGCTGCTGGAATTACATTGCAAAGATTAAGGCAGACAATACAGTGATTCAAAGCATTGTTTGGTAACCAGCTTTGACAAATGTTAGTGTTGAACAGGGACTTCATTCCCTTCTTGTTAGTTGAAGCTTGGTGTATGAGTGCTACCTTCCTGTAAATCATGTGATGTTCTACCCTATTTGAATTTCTCCGGGTATGACCTGTATTCTCTGTAGTTACAATTTAATAACGCTTACTTTATGTCCTATTCTGCTGAATATCTCAATAATGCTATTGTATCTTCCATACATTGCTGCTGGGTGGGGCATGAAGCAGAATATCATCCATAAGTAGAACTTGACTGGCCTGGGTGGAGTTAACTGCGAGATAGCAATAGCCATCTCCTGTAGAATATCGTTGTACTTTCACAGTGTCCCTTGTGCGGGTATGGCTGTATCTGTTACCCTGATGTGTACGCCACCAAGCAATACGGACTATGTGGATGTATAGGTATTGCCGAGCATAACATATATTACCACGGTAAGATACTTCACCGTAGCGTGTTGAAACTCACAGTTGGTGGTGAAAGCTCAACCTTTGGTTGTGAAATAAATTTGTTTTATTCTCCGTGTGCTCCTTGACTAGCTGACTCTGTGAGCAACCTTGATTGTGGTGTGTTTTGGCTGCTATTTTGGTTTGTGTACTATCTGTGGCGTGTTCATAGCATTGAATATAGTGTGTGGGTCTGCTTTCATTTACCTAAATATTATTACATGATTTACAGCTTGTACATACTGTACCATCCACCATTCCCCTTTGTTTCCGATCAGAGGTAGAGGTATTGCATGAGTGAATAGCGATTACTTTGTAGATGAGAATTCCCTCTGTGACTTACAGATATCTTCTGGTGTCCACGGTCTATACCTCTGAGGGGTTGGGTCCTGGCCTGTCCTGCATGAGGTTGATGCTAATTAATTGACAGATATCCCTCCTCTGTTCTAGTGACTGTCATGTACTCCGGGTGTCCCTAGATATGTTACGAGTTCGGGATGTGGTTTCAATAGCTTCTGTTACATTTGGTGGTTATTACCTCTGTTGCCACAGGATAGCGTGTGAGGACTAGCCTGCCCTCGCTTCATATCCTGGATGTGGTATGTAGGAGGTGGTAGGGGTTGTGGGGGGACTGTCGGTACTACTGTGTGCCAGTCTTCTCGTATGCGTATGATGCTGCCATTTGTAGTGTTCTGTTCGCCCAGTTCACTACCTCCAATCCACCTATGTGCATGTGGATACCCAATTGTCGCTGTTTTGTCATGCATCTTAAGGCCTGCCGCTTTTCAAATGCACAATGTGGACATTATTAGTGTTGGAGCGTGTAATTTCCAGGAAAAAAGCATACCCACGGCCAGTACCATGGGACAGGATTTCACTTTTTGCCAGAAGCGACCAATTGTTGTAGCATTTCAGTTGCTTATTCTGTTTATTATGATATTTTGTTGTTCCAGATAAAATTACTGTTTTTATCTACCATTTTGAAAGATATCTGGAAATGTTTGTCCTGAGATATCAGGACATTTGCCATTTTATTCAGTTTTGTTGCAGGACCTAGCCAAGGGACTGTCCCTCAGAAGAATTGAACAGGTGTTTACCCTGGAACATGTGCATCACATTTCAGGGATTACGACTGTTTCAGTAACGATATTTGTGTAATATACCATCAATGTCATATTTATTGCCACCCCATTTGCTGGATAACTCTCACATTGTTAACCTGCGATTGCATATACTTCACGTCACCCGTCAAGCGTGGATCACATGATCTGTTTCTTCAATAATCTCCCATATCCTCTACCGCGACTACTCACGTGCCTTCTCTCATACCACGTGGTGTCTCCTTCCCTGTATCCACTGTGAGTGTCTACAATGACTGTTGCTCTGCTGTGTGTTCCCCAGCCTATGTTCAGGTTAACAGTATTTGGATAGGTCTTAGGCCGCTGTCACAACTGTTAACAGAAACACAATGTAGTCTGAATTTGATCTACAATGAGACAAAGGGGCAAACACTCCTTACCTGAGCCTCCTGTTTAAGGCTTGCGATTTCTTCATGGGATCCAGTTTTCCCTTTTCAGCCACAGATCAGACAGTAAACAGCCTCTTTACACCTGCTGTGAATTCAGTCGGGGTCTTTTCATTCAAGAAGAACCATTTGAGCTTAAATTCTCCCTCTGCGTAGATGTCTAACCAGCCATGCTCTGACCTGTAGCTTACCAAAAGGGAATTCGGATTACAAGGATCACAATGTCAAATAAGTTAAACCAGACTGTAGTTATCAGTAGACTTTTCTAAGTGACAGTCAATAACACAGGAGGCTCAAGGGTTCAGAAAGTTTTTAGTAGTGTGCACGGGCAGAAGCTAAATAATATGGTCAGAGTGTAGAGTTTTGTCTGACTCTATACAGTAAGCAGTTTTCTTTATATAGTGTTTACAATCAGCTTTTGCCCACTGCTTACTGGCCGTGGTCGGTCTGGGGCATTTCCATCACTATGGTCCCCAATAGTCTATACATAAGGCGTGGGTGCTGGGGGAATTAGGTGCTTTTAAAATGTTTTTCCCATGAGAATAACACACAGCCTTGCAAGGCACCTTGTCAGTACAGTGTCCTTCTGTGATTGTAGCTCATTTCAGGACCTAGACTGTTCCGATACAGCTGGTCAGTTAATTTCTTAATCGTTGCTTTGTCTCTCTGGTGAGAGTTGTACTGTTATCTTCGATAGAACTCCTGAGGCCATCCTCCTCAGGAAGGGTGATGTTATGCATGTACATACATTTATTGCTCTGTAACCCAGCAGATAATTAATGCTGACAGACATAAGCCTGCTGTGCTAGTTACTACCGGGATCAGAATTCCATCACACTACAGCTTAGCTTCACCAATTACATGCAGGCTTAGTTATACACCATGTTATGCGGTACAATTCAATGCATTATATAATGTTCGGTCTAAACTGGCACTTCATATGTGTTTCTATGTATATTTTTCGAACAACATCCATCCGACCATATGCATGTTGTTCAAGTCCTTCCCTTGACTTCCGTGTGTATTTGGCCGTCAACCAGCAGCTACTCTCCACATGTGATGTCCCACCTTCCCCTTCTTTGCCTGTAGCACCCTGTTGAGACATCCTGTTTGAGCGAGCCGCGTGTTCCGCTATATGTGATCGACTTCACTGCATAGCTAATCATCGATCTTGGTGGTTCAACAACAAACTTGTCCCACATGTGTACAGTTATGTGCACACACGTCGTATGCAAACCTATATGGTTCGGCGGTACATACCACATGCGGGATGTACACATTCTGCAGACACATTCACATGCAGCCATTTACATATCTGTACCTGAGGTGGGTTGGTGACATGTGAGATGCGTATTTGCTTGCAGTGGCATTGCCTAACACAAACATCTTACCACATTTCAGGTATGCACATTGTGTGTGGGTGTATAGCTGCCTGAGATGCTAACGAGTTAGGGTGCACAGGTGTACATAGGTGGGACGAAGCATACAATGAGGAGGGCTATTGTATTACCTCTGAAAGCATGGTTCTCGCCTTCTGGATATTACACTTCAACATATGCCATCAGTGTATGCGACAGAGCGTTGCTGGGTGTGGGATATGTTACTATACTATGTTTACCTGTGTTTAAGGTATCTTGATTCCTTACTATTCCCATGTCAACACAACTACTGCCATTATGTACTCTCACTACTTGTGACCATTATAGTTGGCACCTTTTCCAATACTTATGGTAGAATATTATGTGAAGCTTGAATTTGCAGGACTACCACATACCCGCAGCAAGTGCAGTTGACAGAACTTCACTTGTTTACCCATACTATAAGCTTATTCTACTAATAAGCATTTGGGTTCATATTCATTTCTTATACCATGTATGTGTTTCATGTACTTTTAAATGTATATTTTATACTACTATTACATGTATGTGCAGGAATATTTTTTGGAGGATCTGAGGTCATTTACTGACGTGGTTGGTCACAGGGCATTTCCATCACTATGGTCCACAATAGTCTATACATACATGGGTGCTGGGGTCGTGCTTTTAAAATGTTTTCCCATGAGAATAACACAGCCTTGCAAGGCACCTTGTCAATTACACTGTCCTTCTGTGATTGTAACTGTTTCAAGGACCCTAGACTGTTGCGATACAGTACTCAGTTAATTTCTTAATACGTTGCTTTGTCTCTCTGGTAAGGAGTTGTACTGTTATCTTCGATTGAGCTCACAAGGCCATCCTCCTCAGTGGAAGGGGTGATGTTATGCATGTACATACATTTATTGTTCTGTAACCCAGCATATAATTAATGCTGACAGACATAAGCCTGCTGTACTGGTTACTGCCAGGATCAGAATTCCATCACACTACAGCTTAGCTTCACCAATTACATGCAGGCTTACTTCTACTGCCATATTGTACGGTACAATTCAATGCATTATATAGTATTTTGAGTCTAAACTGGCACTTCATATGTGTTTCTATATATTTTCGAACAACATCCATCCGCCATATGCATGTTGTTCCGCCTTTACCTTGACCGGTGTATTTGGTCCGTCCGCAACGCTACTCTCCACATGTGATGTCCCACCTTCCCTTCTTTGCCTGTAGCACCCTGTTAGGACGTCCTGTTTGATAGGCACGTGTTCCGCTATATGTGATCGACCTCACTGCATAGCTAAACATCGATGCGGTGGTTCATCAACGCGACTTGTCCACATGTGTACAGTTATGTGCACCGTGTCGTATGCAAACCTATATGGTTTCGACGGGTACATACCACATGCGGATGTACACATTCTGCAGACACATTCACATGCAGCCATTTACATATCTGTACCTGAGGTGGGTTGGTGACATGTGGGTACATATTTGGTCACGTGGCATTGCCTAACACAAACATCTTACCACATTTCTGGTATGCACATTGTGTGTGGGTGTATAGCTGCACACGGATGCTAGCAGGTTAGGGTGCACAGGTGTACATGGGTGGGACTGACATGTACAATGAGGCTATTGTGTATTACATCTGAATGCATGGGTTCTGCTTCTGGATATTACACTTCAACATACGCCATCCAGTGTATGCGACAGAGACGCTGGGTGTGGGATATGTTGCTATGCACATGTTTGCCTGTGTTTAAGGTATCTTGATTCCTTACTGTTGTTATGTCGACACAGCTACCCGGCTATGTACTCTCACAACTGCTTGTGACCATTATGGTTGGCACCTTTCCAATGCCCATAGTGGGGCATGTTATGTGGAAACTTGAATTTGCAGGACTACACATACCCACGGCAAGTGCAGTTGACAGACCTTCACTTGTTTGCCATACTATAAGCTTATTCTGTAAGCATTTGGGTTCCTTATTCATTTTCTTATGCCATGTATGTGTTTCATATACAAATGTATATGTTTTATACTACTATTACATGTATATTGCGGGAATATTTTGGCAGGGGATCTGAGGTCATTTTCCATTTTTCCGATTGTTGCAGGGACACAACTGTCCAATCAGGGACTGTCCATGGCACATTGGGACAGCTGGTAACCCTGGTGACCATGCCCATGTCGCTACTGGGGATGCCACCTTTTCCAGTTTCCAAGCTGGGATATTTCCGGGACTCACATCTGACTTTACAGGCCGACACATACACACGGTCACTATATAGCATAGAACTTCACTTGTTTGCCTAAGTAAAAGCTTATTGTTGTGGCAATTTGCTTGCTTATTCTGTTTCTTGTGACATTTAGGTATTTCAGTCACAGAAATAACCAATTCATGCTACCATTACATTAAATACGGGATATCATTATGTCCTACAATCTTAGCACATTTGCCATTTTTAATACGTTTTTTCGGGACACAACTGCCCATTGAGAGACTGCCCCACCCAAAGTGGGACAGTTGGTGACCTTAGTCGCTGCTCCTATGTCGGTGCGGCGCGCTGACATGCTGCTGTACACCTTCTCTGAGTGTAACCACTGACGGTGCATTGCGGGACAAACGCGGTCTTATGCGTATCCTTTGCTCCTTGGATGGGTACACTTAAGCCTTCATGGCTTGTATTTGCTTCTCCGTTTATTTGGGACGGGTACTATGCTGCATACTCTACGTGCGTTTCATTCTGCATGGGACCTGGCTGCTGCCATTACTATTATGGGCAGACCGTGGCTGTCAGCACATTAGGTTGCTCACCTCATGCCGGCTTAGACACGCCTCCAGACGCATCCTACCTGGGCTCGCTCACGTACACTACGCACGTGTCTGTGGTTGCGGTGCACTCTCATTAATATGCATATGGCACTACTGCGCCAGCTATTCACTGCACCGCCGGCGCAGACCTTACGCCGGCCTTGCGCCGAGCTTCATGAATCCCGGGGTAAGTGTTTCTTAGCTAGTCCAATCCCCATACCCAGGAACCAGTATAAATTAACCAGGGTCCAAATGCTATTGTTAAACTTAAGTATAACTAAGGCCATGAGTCCATCATTATCTACAAGTTTGTAAATAATTTGGGGATTTAAGAAAGTCTTTTTTCATAGAATTGTTATTCCTCTGGTCTTATTTTTATAAGAAGATTGAGCAAGTATTGTGTATTCCTTAGGGTCCCACATAAATGCGTAATTTATTTTAAAGTGTGTCTCTTGGAGAAAAACTACTTGAGCCTTGTTTAGTTTAAGATACCT
The DNA here is from genome assembly GCF_019279795.1 of Protopterus annectens. Taxonomy (NCBI): domain Eukaryota; kingdom Metazoa; phylum Chordata; order Ceratodontiformes; family Protopteridae; genus Protopterus; species Protopterus annectens. The sequence continues at coordinate 512,041,575 of NC_056737.1, read as the reverse complement.
TAGTAGATTAGCTCTCTTATATGGGTTGTTTAAGCCATTAGTATTTAAGGATATCAAAGTTAAATCCATATCAGAATTCTTTAAAGATAAATAATAAAAGAACTTGTATTAATAGAATCCTGTATACATAATATTCTTCCTGAATAGACAGCAGAATATCAATTGTTGTATTTCTATTTATCTCAATCCAAATAACTTTCCCCATGAAAGATAAAAGTAAAACAATTTTGTCAGGCATTTCAAAATTAGAAAAACAATTAAATAACAAAAAATTAGCAAATTTCACTCTGCTATAAACTTTAATACACCCTATACATGGAATGAGATACATTCCTAGTCTAGCAAATAAACTAAATCTGATAGACTACCTATCCCAGCCATCAACCTTTGTTGGTTTGAGCCCATGAAAACAAAGTAAAAAATGGAGAATATATTATAAATTAAGGGAAAAATAGTAGTGATAAACAACTAATCAGATATTGATTCCAGTTAGGTTTTAGAGATAAGTTACATACACTGTTATTAGAAGCATTAAACGTTTATACAATAATTATTCACTAAGGAAGCAAGAGACATATATATATATATATATATATATATATATATATATATATATATATATATATATATAAAATCTGAATTTAGTATTTAATAGACTAAGGAAACATTAGCTTTATTAACACTATAAATGATTACCCAAAATACCTAAGCATGTCATCTGTCTTAGTTCTAATAAAAACTTCAAAATGGCAGAACAAATCAAAGAATCATTTAGCATTTGTATTTACTTGCCCTCTGAATTAATCTTATCATGACAAACTCCCACTAAATAAAAACTTCACAAGAATTGGGTCATAGATATTACTGAGCTCTTTTCCTGTCATAACGTGCTAATATACTAAAAAATATGACTTTATAATAACTGAAAACATGGCATCTGAAACATAAATAATATCTAAGATACAACAGCTATTACCAACATGAGTGACCAGTGTACCACAGCAGAAGTCAATGCCTCATTGGTCCAATCTGACCATAAGCTAATTACCCTAGATATCCACATCCTGCCCCCACCCCCATTAAGGAAACCATGGTAAAAAATTTCTCCAAAGCCAACTTCATGCTTCTTAAGACAGAAGTGGTGAACTTCATGACACCCATGCAGATGGACAATACAGTTACGACTACTGAATCCTACACAATTGCACTTTATAAGCACTTACATGAGTGCATGGATTGTGCTATCCTAAACAGAACCAAGACGCTATCCTCCAAAAAAAGGACGCCAATCTGGTGGTCCCCTACCATAAACAAACTGTACAACAGAAGGAATAAACTGTTGCAAAAGAGAGTAAAATCCCATGAGTGGAGGAACTCCCTGGTCACCCTCAGTAAAAAGCTGCGATCCCTGGTAAAATCCTCCGAAGCTAGTTACGAAAACAAAATTGCCACTGATTCTAAAGACAACCACAAAGCATTCTATAGCTATGTCAAGAATCTCAATGGCAACACTCAGATCTGCTCTGAGTTACAGCACAATAGCACTAAATATACATACCAATTGATATTGCCAACATCCTGGCAGATAGGGTCAGTGCTAACTTTACCCCCCTCTCATCCCCTAAAGAGTCCAGCTCTATAATAGAAGAATGCAAAGTTCCTGTAATCACAGCTGCACAGGTAAAACCACACTCTCCAAAGCCAAGAACACAGCATCCATGGGACTAGACAACATCCTAGGCTGCATTCTACATGAACTACAGAACGAACTGGCACCCCACCTAAGTACCATATTCAATCATAGTCTCACCTCAGGCTTTGTGCCTGCTGAAAGGCACACAGCAAAGGTTATCCCACTCCACAAGGGGGGAGCCACCACGGTCCCCGGGAACTAATGCCCCATTAGCCTGACAAGCCTGGTCTGCAAGACCATGGAACGTATCATCATGGAACTTATAAACAAAGACATTGGTAATTTCCAAACACTGGACCCCACCCAGTTCGGGTTTGTAAAAGACAGATCATGTCTCCTAAACCTGATATAATTTTTTGAAGCAGTCACCAAAGCCGTACACAAGGGTAAGGTGGTTCACACAGCCTATCTAGATCTTGCCAAGGCTTTCGACACCATCCCACACTCTGGAATTATAGATAAACTCACTAAACTAGGTATAAATCCCTATGTCACAAGATGGGTTGCCAACTGGCTCACTGACAGAACCCACACTGTGAAAGTAGCAGACTCCAAATCCGACTTCAGACCAGTGGCAAGTGGAGTACCACAGGGTTCAGTCCTGGGTCCTCTCCTGTTTGGTATCTGGAGCATTTCTCCCCGGGCCTCCGCTGAAAACAGGCTCTGTGGAACCTAGTCGGACTTTCCCGGTCAACAAATGTTAAATAAAAAAAAAAAAAATAAAAAAAAATAAAATCTACTTCTCTGAATTACAGGCTAACACAGAAGGTCTTTGGCTAAAGAAGTTCGCAGATGACTGCAAACTAAGAGCCATAATCAAAACACCTAACGATGTGGACATCCTACATGAGGCCCTCACTGAGATAGATGCCTGGTGTCAAAGCCATGGCCTCAAGCTCAATGCCAAAAAGTGCATTGTCATCCCCTTTGGTAAAAACTCTGTACCCATGAACTACAACATAGGCGGTAGTATACTTAACACCGAAAGTGTGATAAGAGACCTTGGGATACAGGTGGACAGTAGTCTCTCCTTTGATAGTCACATTGCCACAGTAGTCAGGAAATCCTTCTATGTGGCACACCTCATCACAAATGATTTCTCATCCAGAAAAAAGAGGTCATTGTTCCCCTCTACTCATCACTCATTAGACCCATTATAGAGTACAACGCCCCTTTTGGTATGTACCTCACAAGACATCTACAACAACTGGAAAGACCACAGAAATACCTCACAAAGAGGATTACTGGCCTCAAACAGATGCCCTATGCAGACCGTCTCAAAAAACTCCAGCTTTACTCCGTCGCATATCGCCTACTCAGAGGTGATCTCTGCCTAACATACAAAGCTATGTCAAACTCAGAGCTGTTGGAGATGTTCTACTTAAAGAAATCCCAATCCCTCTGAGCTACATGCTCTAGGAACGTAAACCTTGTCACAATAAACAGAACATGCTTGAAGGATAGATTCCTGTCCCAGAGACTTCCCATACTCTGGAATAAACTACCTATCTATATCAAACAAAGCTCCTCATTAGCACTGTTCAAGAAAAATCTTGATGATTGGATGGGAAATAGGAAATTCACCCTGGGGATCACCTTTGTGGCTCTGCTCGACAGTGGCACAGAAAAATAATTTTCTTGGGTGGCAAAAGCCTGGGTACCTTTTTGGCTGGGCTTGTATAGGCCCCAGGGCTGATAGCCTAGTACCTACCTATGAACCTATAAGAAAATCAGCATATTAAATGCAAAGTAATTATAGTTCAATCAAAATTATTCACACATATATTTGCTAGGATTTAGTACGGTGTTTGAGTATCCTTATAGTTATTACCATTATTCATTTCCTGTAAATGTATATGCCTATACTAAATGCTAACTGCATAGGATAGTTATTTATAAAGATCTATTATAAAAACAATTCCAGTATATTCACTAGAAATAGTGGCTATAATTAACTGTTTACAAAATAAATAACATTTCTGTATATATTTGATCACAAAATATAGTCTCTATTACAAAAGGGAACCGTGAATATGTCTGCAGACAGTGTAGCTCATTATTCTTGTAAAAGAAGCCTACTATGCTATATTAGCCAATTGGAGACTTGACATTCACAATTAGGCTTGCATATACACATTAGATGTAATGTAATCTGATCTAAGCAGTGACTATGCCTGTGTAATAATGCAGAAGAACGTTTAGCAGGGCAAAGGGCTATATATTATTTGAAATAAAGCATGTCAACTTAAGGTCATAAAAGCAAAGATAGCTTACTGTTCAATTATGTCATTCAATAAACCAGTAATATACTAATATACTAAAAAACATAAACAGTTATTTAATTTGTATATAAACAAAAAAGTGCAAAAATGAAAAAAGCAAAAAGAGAAAGAAAAACAATAAGAAAAATATTTTCATGACATACCTTACTTGAAAATTTAGCAAGTATAAAACAAATTAAAGTCCAGTTGCAGCAGATACTTTGAGAGATTTAGAGGGAACAGCAATCTTTGACTCGGTTTTTTGTTTTTTTCTTTTTAACAGTCCAAGAAGATTTATCAGTAACTCTCTTCAGAGATGCAGATGCCCATTCCATATCTTCAGGTAAGGAAATAATGTTATTGTTTTTAATAAAGGCAGTGGCTTCCTCTAGGGCATTAAATGATCTCATTTCATTCTGATATAGAATTTTTATTCTGGCAGGAAAGACAAGCTGAGTTTTGATGCTATTCTGCTTTAACAGTTTTATTAATGGCCAAGTTTTTTCCTCTGTTCCAAACCCCTTGTAGAATAGTCATTATCAAACCTAATTGGGTTTTGATTAAATTTTAATGGACTTTTCCTCCAGGCAGATTTTAGGACCAACTCCTTGTCCATATAAGATAGAAACTATATGATTACTGATCTGGGAGGAGTAGAGGAGTATATTGACACTGGCTTTCCTAAAGCTCTATGAGCCCTTTCAATACCAAAGGACAGACCCTCCATTAAATCTAAAATCTCTGGAATCCAGGTATTTAGGAAAGAAATTATATTGTCTCCTCATCTCTCTCTGGGATGCCAAAAATCCTTATATTTGACCTTCTCTCCCTGTTTTCCAGGTCATCCACTTTATTGAGAAGCCAAGTGTTTTGTTTGATGAGGAAATCTTTCTGGCTTTCTTCTTCCTTCAGTCTTCCATCAAGATCATTCAGGGATGCTTCTAAGTGTGTTATTCTGGATTGATGCTGGTGTATAAGTTCTTTGAGAGAATCTGTTTGTTTCTGACAATTTTCCTTGAGGTTTTGTAAATTCTCCTTAAAATCATCCATTTTTAGTGAGAGTTCTTGTACAGCATATGTCACAAGCTGCATTTCTTTTTTTAAAGCCATGTCAGAATGAGAAGTCTTCAAAGTGCTCATCTCTACAACTGATATATTCTCCTTTATAATTTGACAGGAAAAACTTTTCCAAAGTTCACCAAAGTTACTAATAATATAGTTTATACTTTTATCTATCAATTCTAAGTATTTTTGCTAAAATAAAATAAGTTATTTCCTGTTTTTTATACTAGTTTCATGGAGCTCTGAAAAACTGCTGCTATCAGTTGACCATCTTCACATGTAGAAATTCTGATGACGCATAACAGAAAATAGAAAAAAAAGAGATAAAATTAGTACCATCATAGCTGAAGTATTATATTTAAGTATATGTCCTAAAAAATACAAACTATGATTATAGATTGCTCAAAGTACTTCCTGAAATTTGCATATATTACACATATGCTTAGTCCATTTATACAGATTAAGGTTAACAGCAGGGCATTTATGCCATTAGTATAGAGTTTAATTTATGTAATATTATTAAATAAATTCAGTATTGTATAGTTGTTACTAGTGGTATTTGAACCCACAACTTCTGACTACAGTCTTACACTTGACTTTTGAAGTTGGTTTGTGCTACAGACTTATGCATGCATACTTTCTTTTACAGTTAGCCTATGCATGATCGCTTTGCTACTACTGTATATAAAACAAAAATATCTTTAACTTTTAAAGCTACAATAATACTTCTCTTGTGCTGCATGCATACTATTTGCTTTCCTCAGTTTCTCCAACTGATCAACATGAACCAGCCAACTGATTAAACTCAATTTCAAGATTAGCTGTGAAAAGAAGAGAAAATAACAGAAGAGCATTATGCATATCAGTCTTCCCTATATTAAGCGTTCTGTGTATTCTAAATTCTCTTTATTAGCATACTTACACAGCTACTGTGTGTCACTGGTTTGAAACTTATTCAACCACTGGCTGAGTGTATCCCTCTTGGATCTTTTGTGGTCATTAAAATTATGCCTACACTGTTCTCCAGTGGGTGGCATGCCAATCACACTGGATACAGCCTTGACCAGACTAGTCCAAGCCTCAGGCTTGTACTGAAAGCCATAATATTCCCCCCTGCAGAAGCCTTTGGCTGTGGAGCTTTACCAGGAGTGCAATAAATATCCTGGACTAATGAACATCTCACCTCTGTGCCTTAATGTGGGTACCTTCCTCTCTAATACCAGATATTTCTAATCCTAAAAATAGAGCAAGGACAAGAGATGCTTTCCTGTCAATTCCTGTTATTGTGTTTACTGATAGTGTGCAAATCTGAGAAATTATGCCAACCATGTTTACTCAATGTTAAGCAGACAGCAATAGTGTCAAGCAGGGAGGAAAGCAGGTTTTGAACCTGGAAGATTGAGCTGACACTTGACATTAGTTTCAGGGGTGTCTGTTGCTGTAACTGTTAGGTGATTTAACTTTGCAGATATGCATTGGAGACATACATTTTTTGACCTGACACATTTTTGATTTGGCTTTATACACTGATAAAATTGATTTTTACAGTATGAGATTCAAACCTATTCATAAGAGACAAAACATTTTCTTCCATAGTGGTGATTTTCCATCTTTGCCACAGAAGAAGTGCCTCTCAGACATAGTCATGAATCATTCAAAATACAGATGACAGTTTGAGGTGTTAACCATGTATGTGTATGACCTGAAAAGGTCCTTGTATATAGATTCATCTGTGCATGTGTCTTATTTAAGTGTGATGTCATTCAAGTCCAGATAGTAGAATTATACTTATAGAAATATAGTAGACAGTATGCCATCAGTCATACATCTGAAAACACAAAAGCAGTGTCTTACCGCTCATATATATAATTCGTACCATCTCCACTGTCTATAGAATTATAAGTGAGAATGAATATAATGTGAAATAGAACAACAGTAAAAATGTCTGCAATGTCCTGTATTAAAACCGAGGACCATCTGTATGGCAGCCCCACTCTTACATCTGTTGCCACAAGAATGTTGAAATAACACTCGTATATTTTTATGTTCATTACTATAAATTGGACTGTCATGACAGTACAAATATCTTACACTTCCTATATTAGAACCCAGGAACATCTATATTACAGCCCTTTACTTACACCTGCTACCACAGGAATAGTTAAATGACATTGCATAATTCGACCTCAAAACGAAACCAAAGCACTTAGAAGAAGCCCACAACACTTCTTGGTGTAAAAATATCTAATATTCACTCCACTTGCATTGCATAATTCCATATTTATTCTTAAGTTCTGTGTGTTAACTGCCATGTAACACCACATAATGTGTTTGTGGGGTGCCAAACAGAATTAATAGAATGTATCCATTTCAAATTGTTGACTGAATCCTGTATGCAGGTGTTCAATGACTGCAGGTGTTGGGGAAGCATGCTAACTGCCATGCAACTTTGCTTAGTGGCGTTGCATGATGGAAAGTAAAATCTGCAACAATGTGTCCTTTTTACCTTTACACTGTCTATGCCCTGTCTGTAAGGTTTCTGTCCACTTCCTGTGTCTGCCACTAGTCTGGGTTTGCGCACTGCTAAGTATCAAACACCAAAAAAATTAAGTACAGCTAAACATGACATTCAATGTGTTTCTCTATTTCCCTTGCTTGCGTTATTCCATACACTGTGCAGACACTGGCATTTTTTTAAATTAAAAAAGAGAGAAAATGAGTTGAAATATATAAAACAAATTTATGAAATAAACACTTCAAAATATCTGTTGGTACACCTGAAATATTTTTACACAGGTCAGGATTTGAACTCTCACTCCAATTAAACTTCAAAATGCAGTAAGGGTGTCTCATCCCTCTTTGCCACACAAACAGGGTTGCAGCAGAGACCTGAAGTCATTCTGCATACAACCAACTGTGACATCATCCACAGTTGTAACAAAACATATGACAGTTGTCTGTACATGTATTCATTTCAGATGTAGTGCACTGAATGATCACACAACTATTTTTGACTATTACTTGCAAATATCCAGCTCTGTTTTATCACTTTGTGTTTGTTGCTCATTCTCATCTTATCTCAGCAGTAATTTGAGATATGCAGTCTGTAAGGCATTCTGTATCATTTTCCTTAAAATGTGTATGGATATTAAATGGCAATAATATACGGTGATCAACAAATGAAGGGGAGGTTGGATGTTACTGAAAAGAAACTGTAAAATGTGTGCTGCTTACTTACAACTAAAACCTTGATACAATTACCTCTACACTTTGTAAGTCTAACCTGGCTGACCCACCCACTGGATATAGTGCAGTCACAATTGCTGTTGTATTTTCCTTCTCCCTACCAGTAATCATTCACAGTTGCAATCTATTATCAACAAACACTGAGCAAGTACCTCCACCATGTTTACATCTGCCATGCAGAGCCAGGTAATTGGATTCAGCAATTCTTATGAGTTCACATCTCATTTGCATCTTTACTATGCTCACAGCCCTGAATCTACACCATAAAAAGGGAACTGTGTAGCTAGGGAACCTGAAGGTGCGGAGACTTTTTTATGTAGACAACACAGAAAAGGATATTACTTTGGGATATAGCTGCACAGAACATGACTGAGCTTATTAAGGTATGCTTACATTTCTCAGCTATATAGTGCATATGCTGAAATGTCATTAAGAAAAATCTGTTAACACACACACATATATATATATATATATATATATATATATATATATATATATATATAGATATAGATACATAGATAGATATGTGTGTGTGTGTGGGTGTGTCTATGTGCACTATCAAATGCTACTTTTATCTGTATGCATTTCTTAGAAGTGTACTGATGGCATGGGCATGTTTGTTAGTTCACTTTCTCAGATACTCGGCCTTATTAACTATCATCACAAGTGCTAATGTTACAACTGTTTCTCTCTGTACACTCTTCTATTGTTATTTCCATGAAATCTAAATGACCTATATCGTCAATGACACAGGGGTGTTAACCTTCTAGGATGAACCAAATACACCTCTGGAGGAGTGCTGGCCACAAGTGGACATGACTGGAAATAGCTTAAAATTTAATGTTCTGGGTTGTCGTACACATGTTTCAAGTACATTTTATTTGATAGCACTTTTAGCATGTCACTGATGGTTTGTTAGCAAAATGTATCATTTGCCTGTTCTTTTGTGGGTGGGGGAGCATTTCTGTTTTGGCACAAACATGATCTTTGCTATTGTTACTCTCCCTTATTTTTGATCTAACCTTGCTTTGTGCATGATTGTAATATGTTACAAGCACCCAATTCATTTTTTATATTTGAATACCTTGATTGTTTTATGTTTCTCCAGTGGGTAATAGTAAAATGCTACCTTTTATGTGATATACCTAAGCAGGACTTTTAGTTATGTGATACTTATGTGTATTATCCTGCTGCTGTGTTTTAGGTCACATAGGATTATGTGACCCATGTGTCTCAATCCCTAAAACCCCCTCCTTCAGTGATCTGAGATGAGGTAATTGTGGAAGCTTTTAGGCGACATGGTACCTTTCTGCTTGAAAGGGGATGTGGTGATATGTTAGGCAGAATGCAAATATGGCAGCAAATAGTTGCTGATGTGAACCCAGTAAGCAGCCACAACAGGATATATAATCAGGCGCGCCATAGGGCCACTGACATGATTTCATCTGCATGGAGGAGAGAAGCTGCAGTGGCCCGTGAATGGGTGGGTCTGTGGGTACTAGGGGTGGCCTGCTACACAGCCACCACTAACAGCAAATGAAGAGTTCTTGTCCACTGTCAGGGATCCAGACAGCTCACTGGAAAGTGCACAACAGCATATCATTTCCATTGGTGCTACTGTTTCAGGGTAAACAAATATGTCCCAGATGGAGCTTTTGGGTAGTCTTATCTATGTCAGTTGTTAAATACTTCTTGTATAGTAAAATACTGACAACAATACTTAAGTTCTGTTTAACGTTAAATTCATTTGGGGGTATAATTGTCAATTGATACAGTTAACATGTTCTGATTTATTACACATGGGCTTAGGGTGGACTTATCATCCAAGTTCTTGTTAAAAGTATTGTTAATAGACATATAAAGGGCAAAATGTTTTAACCCCCTATGTTGCTGTTAATTGTGGTGATGGTGTCCTTACCTTCTGCTTAACTTCTTTCAGGTCCATTATTTATGGGAAGCATAGCATTATCTGCACATGGTAAGCCAAATATTTTTTGTCAGTAGTGATGAGCAGTTCAAAGAAATATTAATTTTATCCATATGTGTGATGTGGGTGTTAGGACTGTTGTGTGTATTGCTGTACTGTCTGTAATAATGACACCACTGTTTGTTTGTTAGCATACATTTGACTATAGTAGTGTAGTTATTCATTTTTTTTCCTGTTTTTGTGGCTTATTATCACAGGTGATTCTGACAGTGAAATTGTAGGAGTATTACCACTTGATGTCAGAGTATCAGCAGACTGTGATGATGATGGTGGACAAACAGAGGCACAGTTGAGGAGTGCAGAGGTTGAATCTGTCACTGAGTTTGACATTCAGCCGTGCCCTGTAATTCTACTGGACACAGACAGTAGGCCTACACCAACCCATTCCAGTCAGCCATCAGATATTGGACAGATGGAGGGTGAGATAGTCAGAAAAGTGTGATTACCTTGGCTTCGGTAAATATTGACTTTGGCCATAGCCAAAGTGTGGGTGAAGTGCCACACAGGAGGGTTGTTAGGGGTGTTCACAATAGGCCTGTTGTCAATCCTCCACCTGATCCAGGAGTGCTTCCCGTGCCACTCCACATATGTTTAGGGCCATCACGGAGGTGCAGGCATGTTGCTATAGGTCCTCAAGAGAAAAGTTTAGGGTTATTAATGTGGCACAGGCTGACACGAGTGTCTACCTCCACCATGTTCCCAGTGCAATAGATTGGATGAATGGCACATTGGAATGGGCAGTGTTTGTGATGGAACATCTGCTGGCAGGGGGACAGCATCCTCATGGGTGTAGGTCAGCCACATCATCTGCTGTTAGCTGATCTGGCTGTGCCTTATCATGCTCCCATAGTGGCACTACTTCCACTGTTCCATCAGTGGCTGAGGTGTCCACACCCAGACGTAACAGGCCATGGGGTTCTGGTCCTGGGCATCCTCGAGAGGGGAGCTCATCCAACAGACATCAGTTATGTTCAGATAGCAGCAGTGCATCTGACAATCAGTGTGGACATGCCAGTATAACTCCTGGCAGATCCAGTTCCCACTGTCAGGTAAGACAATAATGAACTGACACCTCTACAATGCACAACTCACCTGTCTGACATACCAGGATGTAGAGCTAGCACTGAGCTTGGGTGTATTCCTGCAAACATTCGTACATCAATTTCACCTGGAGGACCCATACAGACACACACACAATAGTTACATGGTCCAGCTGTGAAGCAAATCTCATTTTTTCCCCACTAGCCATTTGTCATTTTATCCAAATGTCTGCCTGCTTCCCTTTCTTATTCATAAACACTAACCAACCTTTTGAATAAGCCTAGGCTTCCTATCCCCCCACAAAACCCCCTGTGCAAGGTGCAAGTGATGATCACTGCCAGATCCTTGTTTTCTATCTTTTGGATTCAGAGATATATAACACTTGTGTCTGATGCTCAGGGTGCATAGCTGACCTAGTGCTTAGTATATCTTCATTTGTGATGTTGTTTTGCTAATTGTACTTTTGACATGCTTTGGTCTTAGAACATTAGACAATTGATAGCATCAAACATTTTTGGCATCAGTATGTTTAATAATCTGAGAGATGTGAAGTCTGAAACTGAAATGTGTATTGTTACTTTCTAACTTCTCTCTTTAATTATTTTTCAGTACAAACGTATGATGCCAAAATGAGGACATTTGGTGATCATCAGCACTTTTGAGTGGTTTGAATGTGTGGATCTTTGATCTTTGTTACCTGAGGCCTACTACTTGATAGAAAACACATAGTCACATAAGTCTCTACTGTTGCATGCTAGAGTAATTTCTGTACAAATCACCCACCTTTTACTTGCTTACATTGCCAAGTAACAACATGCATGGATATGCCATTAATTCATATTATTACACCATACACTCCAGGTTCAACACTTACCTTGTAAATCCAGCAGTTGCAACAGTTTTAGTTCAGGGCTGACTGTGATTACTATATGTTTGTGTTTAGGAAGAAGGTTTTAGCCAATTAGGTGGTGAGTGAGTGTGCTATGTGTTGCCTCGTAGCCAATGCAAGGGCATACTGAACATGCCTATGTCTGCCTACTCCTACAGCAGTTGCTGGTTTCCTCTGACTCCTCACTTGTGTGTGGCTGTGGTAAACCTGCCATTGGTGGTAGGATGTGTGCCCCTTCCCCTTGTTGATCCTGTTGAATCTGCTTTCTCAGGATAATATTATGTAGCATGGCACAGACAGTGAATATTTCAGTACATGTACATGGAATGTACTGCAAGGCTCCCCAGATGCATCTAGATACTGGAACCATGACTTCAGCAGCCCAAACAAATGCCCTATGATATTTATGATTTGAGTGTGTGCCTCATTATGACACTCTTCAGCAGTTGCGTGTGCATTTCTGATGGACATCACCAGCCACGGTTCCAGTGCATAACCTGTATTCCCCAGTAAATTACCCTGTAGGATATCACCCCATGTGAACATCTGATACAGTTGGGAGGTATGCCAAATATGTGAGTCATGGTAACTGCTTGGGTTGCCAGCAAACGCATTCAAGAGGTTTCCCTTGGCATTACACACATCTTGGCAGTTAATAGAGTGGAAGCTTTTTTCTATTTATGTAGAGTCTTCCCTATTCCCCGGGTTGTGCCTTAATTTCTACATATGTACAATCTATGGTACTCAGTACTTCAGGGTAGTGTGCTAAAGAGTAGAACTTCTGAATATGTTTGGCCCTGTCTTCAGGAGTACAGGGAAACAATGTGGTCACTGGCATGTTGGAGCATTGCATTCAGAAACTAATGGAGGATCCTAGATGCTGATGCCTGTGACACCCCCACCATGTCCTCTGTCAGTCTCTGAAACGTTCCTGTAGCTAAAATTCTAAGTGCTATACATTTGTCTCCATTGGTATGGGTTTCTCTCAATTTGTACCCTAGGTCTGAGTTGAGTATGACAGAGGTTGCAGAGTTCCTGTAGTGTGTCTCTATCCACCCTGTAGCTATCTACAATTTCCACCTCATGCAGATTATGACAAGTTACTCTTCTCCTTCTTGGCCATGGTCTGTTGCGCATACACGTGAATTAGAACAACAGCAGAGCCCAACATTCTTTCTGTGTTGAATCCTTTATGTGGCTGTATTCCAATAGGTTTTGGAATTTGCACAGAAAACCAGCACTGAGTCTACATGGTTGCTTTATATCTTGTTGAATACCTCTTCCATCCTGGATCAATTAAGTAGCAGACAATTCAGCTTCTTATGCTGTAATTAGCATGCCATGGTGTTTATCATGGTTATGTGGCTCTACACACCATGCGCGATGTGCACATGGTTTTAATGGGCAGTGTAGGGTTTATTGAATCTGACTTTTTATATTTCTTTAACCTTTTAATACATAATGTTCTTAACATTAATCAACAAGGGAAATCCTATATTTCTAAAACAACATGAAATTGTAACTATCATTCATTAACAAAAGTCCTGCGACATGCACTCAAACTAAGCCATGGACAATCATAATAATAATAATAATAATTGTTCATCAGCTTGTAATACAACAATTTACAATGTGGAAGTGAGTTTCTCACATCAGTTTTCCAGTATGTAGTCTTATCCTCATATTCTTTCAAAAGGAGATGCATACAGATTTTACATCTAAGTGTCCTTTTCAATCACCACAAAAATGTTGAAAAGTTTCCCAAGGACATCAGAGGATTGCAGATGAAATTAAGTAAAGACGTAATATAAATGTACTGATGTCACCTATACTACAGGATTATTAAGACTTAATTCTCCATCGTTGTGTGGACAATACAAAAGATTTCTCTTAAGAAGGTTATGCTTAGAACTCAATAAATTAAAAAATTCGCAATAATTGTTTTTCTTTAACTTCAGCTAACAGAAATATACCACCAAAAATAAATCAATCTACTTAACACCAAAGATTGTAGAAGAACAAAATTTCTTCCTGAAGGACATCTTATGTACACCCATTCTTCATAACTGCAAAGAATAATACACGACAAAATCCATACCAAATTTTAGACTTAGTACTAATAGGATCAAAAGTAATAGTAAAAAATTCATAACTAACAAAAGTATAACCATAACCATGACATTTCTCTAAATTAAGGAATAAACCAACAGCATTAAAAAAGTTCAGCAAAGTGGAGTAAGTAAAAATAATCCCCTCGTGAAACTGTAAAACAAAATTTGAATCCTCAACATAAGAGAGATGGAGAGGAACATGCGTAACGTTTGTTCGGCTTAGCTGTGGCAACAGCAAATAGCAGCACAGGACAAAAGACATGACTATCCCAAACAATAAGCCACTTAAAGTGCACTCCTGAGTTACTCATCTTTTCATTAAAAATTGCTTTCCAAGCTATTCATTAACAAGGCACCTTCCCAATGTACACTCATAAATAGATTTTAATATATTTAATAATGTAGAACTAAAATTATATTTTGCTAGTATGTACAATAACAACTCATGAGAAAAGATATCAAAAGCTTTGTGAATACCACAACATAGCAATAGAGAAGAAGTGGTTTGATGATTAATAGCATATATCACCTTCTTCAAGATCAATAAAATATCCTTAATAAATTTACCTGGTACATCCTATACCCTCTCATAATGTTAAGGAAAAAAAAACAATACACATCCTATTTTGCTAAAAAAAATCGTACAATCTGTATTACTATGAATGAAAAGCCTCCAATTATATGTATTAGTCCTATCATCTTTATTATAACTAAAACACATGCAGGTATAACAGTATCCATGTACTGTAAATAAGCCACTCATCCAAAATCTGCCCAAAAAATTGGTTCTGAAAAATATACATAGTGGTATAGGAAGTGCATGGAATACCATTTTTGCCTGGTGAGGAAACTTTAATCTTTATTTTTATTATTGTAAAAGGTTTTCAGCAACAGAATTGCTTTCAAAAGTCACATTAGTACCCAATGGCAGAATCAAAGAGTCCCAAACCTTGCGCATATTAATAGGTATATTTTGTTTAACATTAATATGAACCATAGGGAATTTAACAGGTTTTCTGATTCCCTGAAAAATAGTCTTTTGATCCCAGTGCTGTACCTTCTATATGCAATAATGGAGAAGAACGTGTTTGATTTGGAGCAGGCATCTCTTGCCTTCTATCTAAAATATGGCAAGCAGAATACTCAACAGGGACCAGAACTTTAAAGGCATCTGATATCACCTCTTGCTGTAGAGTAACTGATGAATCCAATATGTCCATTATCTGACTCCAAACGACACCATCCTGATCAAGGGTTCCATCTTTTTTTAACAAACATTCACATTTATCTTCAGGTAAGCCACTTTCTGATAACTGCATAATATGAACAGGGTTATTCCAGTCAGTCAACGTTTGTTCAATAACAAACTGTTCTTGATCATTCTGCTGCAGGCTGCAGTCACCCTACAGGCCACTGTAGTTGTACTGGAAGTGAAAAGAGTAGTGAAAGTTCTCTAATGCCCTGGCAAAACTTCCAAGAGTACTATAAACGCCATCTTGTGTCTCCCCTGAAAAATAAGCCCCTGCCCTAGTGAGACTAATTCAGTCAACACAGGAAGGATAGATAGACACATAGATAGATAAAGTGCATGTCTGAGTGTTTGTTTGCACATTTGTGTGCAGTAGCTTAGCCAGATTACATTTACTGAGGATAAGCTAACTCTCAGATTTCTGAAGTAACGTAGTAAACAGTTTTCAGAGACCTCATCTAGTACATGGAGAATGCACATCCCTGCCATGTGTACCTCATTATGTGGAACATTCCTTATTTTGAGCTTTAAAAAGTCTATCTTCTGCAATGTTCCACACTGAAATGGTCTACCACACATTCAGTGTTGTTTTTCAAATTGGTATCCATGGTAAATAATAGTGAATCATATTAATTTATCAAACTAACTTTTTATACATATAAAGTAAACATGTTAACCATATTGTGAGCTTCTGAATTGAAGTTGTTAGTAATCTGTTAGTTAAATGGTGTTTTTCATATTGATCATTGATGCAGTAGCCTTAGCTCTATGGGGTTATATATCCTGCCAAGGATATAACATTTATTCAGATTTCAGATCTGCAGGACACTTTCCATATGCCCAAACTGTCAAACAGCTCAAGCTGCGCTGACTAAAAGACAAGTTTTGGCATGAAGCCCTTCAGATCTTTTCTGCTGCTGAGGAGCACAATCCTCTGAGCCTTTTGAGGATTGACGGTCGGCTTGTGCTTTACTTAGCTGGGCAGATTAGTTCCCTTTGGGGAAAAAACTTCCATTTTCTTTTTTCTTTTTTTACTGATGCTTCGTTCTTTCCTCTTCAGGAAAGTTATTTTAAAGCTAGGAGTGTTGGGAGTTAATGGATTGAGAAAAACAAAAATAGAGTGATAACAGCTACTTAAGGTTGCTCATACTAAAGTAGTTAATAGAAAAAATACAAACGTGAGCACACCAACACAGCCAGCCATGAAACAAATAGTCCAAATAGTCCAAAAGGTGTTTTTATTCCAAGGATTAGCACTTTCACAGGGTTACTGCTTCATCAGATCCAAAACAAGAATGATAAAATCACAAAACACATTCTATATAAAAGAAGAAAAAAGAGAATGCAAACAATCAACAATTTGCATTAATAAAACAATTAGCAAAGATCACCGCCTCCTAATTAAGGCTGGTCTGAGAGGAATACTAGAGTTTAAGCCTGGAGGCCTATGTGCCTGTAGAGATATAATCCATTTAGCTTCAAGCATTTCCACTTCATTATTAACATTACCTCTACTATTGCTAAGTACTGCTAGTTGTATGACCGCAAAATTAAAAACACTATGTCCTGTTGAAGCTGCATGACTACCGATGCCTTCATAAGAACCCTATTATGAATATTGGCTTGAACATGGAACAATCTGTCATTCCCAAGATCAGTCTTTCTTCTAGCCACAAAAAGAAAAAAAAATTAAGCAAAGCGCTTTTGCCCCCACAGCAGGCTAGCAGTTTGCCTCAACCACTGCAGTGGCCATTTGTTGTACCTCAGACCATTCATTTTTTACCCCAGATCCCTTCGGTGTAGCACCTACTGCCACTATGGACCTAGGGTTAGCCACATCCTCTGTGGCCGTTAGTGTCCCCTCAGTGGGCAAACGAGAACCACTCTTTTTGGTACTGAAAGAGGGAACAGGGAAAGTTTCCATGTTGTGCCAGAATGCTATGCCCATCCCTGGAGAAGCAGCAGCTGCCATTAGTAACACAGTTGGCCTCATTTTTCCTGTCAAAAAGAAACAAAAAAACAAGCATGTATCTACTCTTCCACAAATTTCTTTGGATAACAGTAGTCTACTGGGCTGGCTCAGGTTTTGCTGCAGGCGATTGATCCTTCTTATAGAATAGTTTCTGGTAAAATAAGTGATTCAAGATTCTGAATCTGAACAGGAAGATGCAGGGATGGATTCAGGGTTTTGTCCTCAGATTTCTGATTCAGAATCAGAGGAAAGCTCACTTTATGAGTCTCTTTGGGGGTTTCACTTTCTCTGTGACTATTGCTTGAATGCTTCAGTGTTTTCAGTGGGAGAACACTGAGGTTTCTCAGTATCTCAAAAAATACAGTTGTACAGAAAGATTTTCCAGAACCAACACACTCTCCTCCTGTCCTGTCTGTTTCAGAGGATGTGTCTTAACTTTTTATACACTATTTCCAAACCTGACCCAACAGCAATAGCCTTAGTTGACGCCTCTGCTGCTAAACACTTAGTTAATTCCAGTCCTACTCTTTCTAATAAGGATGGGAAATTATTGATAAGTATGGGAGAAAAGTGTATATTTCTGCAACTTTGAATTTCAGAATTTTAAATCATCAGCCTCGTATGTTAAAGTTTATTCTGACATATTGTGACGTATGTAGGATGTTTTATCTATGGTTTCTTCTTGTGAAGAAAACATTTGCTTTAAATAATTTAGTTTCTTGCACCATGTGTATGACTGTGTTGATGCTTCTTCAAGGGTTATTGCCACTGCTATGGTTCCAATGAAATTTGCATGGCTGCATTCTCAGAACCTTCTAGATGATGTTAAAAATAAGATTTTAAATTTTCCCTTGTATAGAGATTCAGTGTCTGGTTGTTCTGCTGCAGAGGTGATCAAAAAGTGTGATGAAAGGGGCAAGCTGATCCAGGAACTCTCTAAGATTTTTCAACCCTCCTTTTCCAAATTCTCCAAGGGACTTGCTTTCTCCTCATCCAGTTTTGGCAAAAAACTGAATAAACAGTATCAAAAGAATTCAGGTAAACAGATGTTTAAGATGAAGTGGCAAGGAAGTTCCAAAAAGAAGTCTCAAACTTCTCAAAGCCAAGGACACAAGCCTGAATGGCTATTCAAGAGACTTTATGACCCACTACAACCCTGGCCTTCTTTCTCTTCCAGAAAGTCTGAATCTCCATTTTTCTTTTTGGCAACAGATTGTTTCAGACAAATGGGTTCTGAAAACCATTCTTCGGGGGTAGAGATGGCAGTGGGAGGAAATTCCTCCTTACCAGAGGGTAATTCCTCATCCTGCAGATCAGTCTGTTTTGTTTCTACCTGTTCTTCATTACATGCTGTCCCAAGAAATTATAGAATCAGTTCCCCTTTCCCTGGTGGAAAGGGGATTTTATTCAAGGATGTTCCTTGTCCTAAAGAAAGCACTTAGAGACCAGTACTGGATCTTTCTTTCCTAAACTGTTTGTGATAGTGCTCGAATTCAAATTAATGTCACTTCATAACCTGTTGGCTCTTCTTCCTCTTTCAACTTGCCTGGCAATACTAGACTTAAAAGATGCTTAACACATTCCTATTCATCCAGACTTCAAGAATTTCTTAAGTTTTTGTGTTTCTGGATCAAATTATCAGTTTTTTGCCTTACTTTTTGGGCTATCCACTACCCCAAGAATGTTCAGAAAGTGCCTAACTCCAGTTATAGCTCATTACAAGATACGGGGTATCATAATTTTTCTGTATTGAAATGATGCGTTTATCTTTGCAAAGTCTTTTTCAAAATGTCAATAATCTCTCTCTCTCTTGAGTAAGAGATCTATTGCACAAGATGGGATTCCAAGAAAACATTCAAGTCTTTCTTGAGTCCCTCACACAGGATTGTGTTCCTGGGATTATCTAGATGCCTCAGCTCAAAGAGCATTTCTTCCACAGGAAAAAATCTCTCTTTA
This sequence comes from Protopterus annectens, assembly GCF_019279795.1. Lineage (NCBI taxonomy): Eukaryota > Metazoa > Chordata > Ceratodontiformes > Protopteridae > Protopterus > Protopterus annectens. Next base: position 512,022,108 of record NC_056737.1, on the reverse strand, counting down.
TTTAGATCTATTTCTAAGGTTTTCCTCTCAGATTTCAATCACTGTGAAGGAATACCTCAGGATTTTTGGACTCATGCCATCTGTGATTCTCATGATACCCCTGGCAAAACTCCAGATGAGAATGATACAGTGGTATCTGAAATCTCTTTGGTCCAAGAATCAACACGTTTTATCATTTCAGATCCTGTACTGGGGTTTGTCACAAGAGAAATCACATGGTGGAGAAAACAGATACCATTAAATCAAGGTCCCCCCTTCTCCCTCCCTGCTCCAAAGCAGTTAATCACCACTAATACTTCAAACTTTGATTGGGAAGATGTTTCACAAGTGATAAAAGTGCAGAGGGCGTGGGACACAGATGCAAGCACATATTTATCAAGGAGATGCTTGGCCTGATCAAGACACTCAATTTTCTAAGCCATCTGTGCTCCCCAAGACCTCTTCAAGTGGTTACAGACAATGCCACAGTGGTGTGGTACATCAACAAGCAAGGGGAAACCAGGTCATACCTCATTTGCAAACTAGCCATATTAGCTTGGGATATAGAGTTACAGTGCAATCTCACTCCGCAGGCATCCAACATTCCATTAGAGCAAAACTGTGTGGCAGACAAACTCAGCAGGACTAAACAGACCCACACAAATGAAAGCTAGATCCAGGGGGGGATCTTCCAAGATTTGATCCGTCTGTGGGGAGTTCTTCAAGTAGACTTTTTTGCCTCCTCCCTGAGCAATCATCTGGCAAAATTCTGTTTCAGTACTCCATGCAAGAAGGCCTGGGAGACAGATGCTTTTTCTTTGGACAGGAATGTTCCCGTATGCATTTCCACATTTTCCACTAATATCCAGTGGACTACTGGAGATTCAGAAGGAATCCCTGAAGATCATCATGGCAACTCTGTTCTGGCCCAGGAAACCATGGTTCTCCCTTCTTTTGGAAATTACTAGGGGTAGTTACCACAAGCTTCCTCACAGAATGGATTTACTCACACAAGAACAGGGAGTGTTTAATACACCCCATCAATCCTCTTCAACTGAATGTCTGGATGATAGGGTCTTAATTCCCATTAGGCACCTATTTTCTGAGGATGTGCTGCAGGTACTAATGGAGGCAAGAAAGCCTGCTACTAGAAAAACATATATTAACAAATGGAAAAGGTTTTCTAGTTGGTGCCAATAACATAAACAGCATCCGTTCAGGGCTAGTTGTTCTCTGGTTTTCAATATTTGTATGCGTTACTACCAATGGCCTTTATTATTCCTCTGTCAAGGTTCATTTATCAGCCATTTCAACATGTCTGCTCATGGATCCTCCTATTTTAAGGCAGACACGTGTCAAAATGTTCTAGAAAGTGCTTTTGCAAAATAGGCGTCCAAGTGAACTGATGTCCCCACCTTAGGATCTTAATTTTGTAACCAACACAAATACCAGGTACTGGCAAACCCAGTATCAACAAAATTACAGCAAGACAGTTATTACTACTGTTGGGTACTATAAAAGGCTGTCCTCCACCAACATATATATGAAGAAACGAACTGACCGATGATATAAGTCCAAAATCTTTATTTTGACATACACAGCCACAAACTGAAACAGAATTCAAACAGATTGAGCGTGCTTTCGTCTCATATCGTGAGACTTCATCAGAATCTCATGTTAGTACAAGTGTTCTGCTTAAATACACTCATAATAAATCAATTCTTGATTATTTGATTACTTGTTTATCACATTAAAGTTGATTCCAGTTCTGAATAACCCTTTTGTATATAAAACTGTTGAAAATTACTTAACCCACATATAAATAGCTAAAGTGCACACCCACATGACAATGAAAGTTATATATATATATATATATATATATATATCTATATATATATATATATATATATATATATATATATATATATATATATATATATATACCTCTCTCAATATAAATGACATAAATGCAATAATAATACATATAAGAAAACGTAAATTCATTCACATAAATTCTTGAAGGCAAAAATATGGACAACTACTAAACTTCATGTTATTGGTAATTTATAAAAGGAACCTTTTGTAGAAATGCAATAATTCTTGAACATAAAAAGTATATAAAGTTCCATATATTCTTTTTGTCTATCACCTATATGTTCAAATATGTTAAAATAACCAATTATGTAAAATATACTTATGAAAACTAATAAATATATATACTAAAATATATATGTACAAACTTTCCTAAAAATGCATTAATTATTCATAAAATTAATTTAATATAATGTACAAAAAATATATAAAAAATGGATGTTGAATAATTCTCTAAAATACTTTAAAATACTTTATAAAATTATTTTATAAATATTTCTAATATATTGTTCTATTCGTTACCAAACAATCATGGCAAGGTAATTTGTATATCTAAAAACTGTATGTATCTACCTAGGTATCTACATATTCTATTGCAACTGGTGAAAACCACAATTTTATTTCTTCTTTTTTATATTGTTTGATGCCAATAATTTCAAAGCAGGCTTAATAGAGATATGGTCATTCATTCCTGGGTACACACAAAAATCCAATCTCATTTGCCAAATCATCTCGTGGTACTCCAGGAAAGTTTCCCAATCTCCTCTCCTTTCTTTCTGTTTCACTACCTCAAGTACCCAAAATTTTATATTCATATTCTGACAAATGGTTGAATGCCTATAAAGTGCATTATTCTCATTCTTTTTATTTATATCCCTAATATGCTCGTATATATGAGTTTTCAGATGCCTTTCAGTCTTACCTATATAATACCCCCAGCATGATTGACAATAGGCTAAATAAACCACTCCTTTGGTGTAACAACTTGTATAAGCATGGCCTTTAATTGTAAAATTTATGCTGGATATATTTATCTCCTTTTTACAGGCTATATATGGGCATTGTGCACACCTTCCACATTTGTGTGCGCCCACCTTTAGTAATGCCCCTTCTTTTTCTTGTCCTTTCTTTTTCTCCAAAATATTTTTCAAATTCCTATTTCTCCTTAATGTGTATTTAAGTTGCTGTTGAAATATGTTTGTTCTCGTCGGCATTGTTTTAAACATATTCCAAATCCCATTAATGCCCTTTTTTAACCAACCTATGTCAGAATAATACATTAAAATTAACCGGGGTATATCCTTTTCTATTGTTGTTTTACTTGTTTCCATATTCCTGTCCCTGTTTATGTCATACTCATTATTCGTAGTCGTATCCATATTAATCACATTATTAACTGTCCCATTGTCGTACTGTCCACTCAACAACAATGGACTATATCTACTATTACGTTTCTTAATTATTTCTTTTTTAATATTTTTCACCATGTTGGCAGGATAACCTCTTTCTATAAACATCTCCTGTACAACATCTAATTCTCTTATGAGATCACAAAACTCAGTTGTCATTCTGGACACCCTAATCATTTGTCCTTTTACCACGTTTCTTTTTAAGTGGTAAGGATGGTCACTTTGATAATGCAAGTACGAGTCTGAATAACATTCCTTTCTGAAAATATTTGATTTATATAGTTTCTTAGTATAGTCCTTATTTATCCTTACATCTAAATAATGTATTTCATCCTTATTACTCTCATATGTAAATTTCAGAAAGTTGGTACTACCATTTACATATTCCATAAATTGTTCAATTAATTCATATGCACCATCCCATATAATAATAATATCATCCAGAAATCGAAAATACCTTATGATATGCTGCTGAAAACTTGACCCAAAAATATATGTTTTCTCCCAAAATAGCATTATTATATTTGCATAAATGGGAGCACATGCTGAACTCATGGCAACTCCATCAAGTTGATGGTAGATATCTCCTTGAAAATAAATAAATTTATATTTCAAGACTAATTCCATGTTTTCCAACACTAATTTGAATTTGTCAGGGTTCAGCATGCTGAGTTCAGTAATCATTTTCTCAAACCATTCCATGCCTTCCTTGTGTGGGATTACAGAAAACAAATCGTTAACGTCAATTGTTAAAAATAAATAATCTTCATGAAATGGTATTGTACTGAATTTCTTCAGAAAGCCCCAAGAATCAATCAAAATGTGCACATAATTTAAATAAAACATTTTTAACTTAGTATCAACATATATGGCAAGAGGTTACGTTTTAGATCCCCTAGATGTTACTATTGGTCTCATTGGGGGATCAGCTATATCTTTATGTATTTTTGGGAAACCAAAGATTTCAGGTATAACTGGTTTGGGGACTCTAAGGAAATTATATAATTCCACATCGATAAGCCCTTGTAACAAATTATCCTCAAGTCTATTCTTTAATACAAAATATTCAGTTCATTCATGGAAATAATACGATACCTGCTATCCATATTTAAATTTTTTTTGCATTCTCTCAGTATAATCCCAGCTATCCATAAGTACCACTCCACCCCCCCTGTCAGGTTTCATAACTCTTATATTTTTATTATTGCTAAGTTGTTCTAAAATGATCCTTTCTTCATCAGTAAGATTATCTATTATTTTGTGTCTCTTCTTGTATCCATCTCTTATCATATTGATGGTACATACTTCGAAGTTATGTATATCCTGCTGTAAAGGGGGATTATATATACCACTTTCCTTAGTACTTTGTTCTCATAATTTAAATTATCTTGATATAAAACTGTTAAATTCAGCTTCCTTGTAAACAGTTTTATATCTAACACTATTTCTTCTATTCTTGGTTTTCTAGCTGGTATGAAGGTAAATCCCTTTGTAAAAAGTCTAAAGTATTCATGGGTAATCTCCATGTCTGTATAATTGAATATGTTGAAGTTGTTATAGCTATATATAATAGTTTTAGGATTAACACCTAATACTTCATTTATAGCCTCTTGATTTATTTCATCTGTCAAAAATAATTCCTTTTCTAATACACTAATTCTATCTGTAACTAGGGATGATATACATAATTGATTTGTATATTTTTTCTGGGGTTGATGTGAATAATCTACTAATCATCTCCTGTCTCATCCTCTTCCCTTGTATCTTCCTATCTGATTCCCGGTCACTTCTGCATATGATTGCTGACCATTCCGATTCCTGATTCCTTCGGACCTCCTCACCTCCTGTCTTACTCCTAAAGGGTCTTCTGCTTCATCAAATTCAATAACATCTATCTGATAGTCAATATCATTGTCATCCATTTGTACTACCCTGTTGTTTGGGTTTGTTACATTCTTCATATGTTCCATCTGATAATATTGTTTTCCTGTTGCATTATACCTTCTTGAATTGTGAATAAAATAAGCCTTTCTTAATTTTAATCTTAATTTTGTGTTAGAGAAACTAGCATTTGTTCCATTTGTTCCATTTGAACCAATTAATCTGGCTGACTTGAGGTTATTAAAATGGAAAACAGTTTAATTGTCTGCTCTGACCTCTGTAAGAAGGGTATCTGAGTTGCAAACTCTTATGATGAGTCAACCCTACCTCTTTTTCCACACGAACAGGTTTTTTTTTTTTTTTTTCTTTTTTTGAGAACTAATCCTTCGAATTTCTAAGTGTTATCCAAGTTTATTTTAAGTCAAACTATCCATATATCCATTTTCTTTCCTAAACCTAAAAATGAGGGTGAAAGGATACTCCATATTTTGGATATCAACAGACAAGTCAGATATCATTCTAAGTCATTTGGATTAAGCACTTGGGCTTCAGACCAGTTGTTTTACATTAGGAAGGTTTGTGGCCTGCACTGTGGTGGCAGGACAGGTAGCTTACATCCTTCTAAGTTGGGAACTGCTGATTGAGGGCTCAGTGTCTGTTATTCTAAAAGTGTATTAGTTCTGGTTTAAGCACTTGGGCTTCAGGCCAGTTATTTTACATTAAGAGGGTTCGTGGTCTGCACTCTTGTGGTAGGAGAGGCTGGACTCTGCCCTTCTGAGCTGGGAATTTCTGGTTAAAAGCTTATAGTGCCTGCATATTTGAATTGCTTCTTACTGTAATTGGTACACCTTGTTTGTTGTAGCATAGACTAGATCCAGGCCTGCTGAATCTAGCTTTGTTTGTATGCTTGTTGTTTGTTTGCTTGTTATTTCCCTGAAAAGCTAATTCCACCTAAAACGCGGCTTTTCAGCGCTTCTGTGGATCCCTAGTGATATCTGCATTGCTTACTGTACTTATTTCCTTGTTTCACTTGAAAGAAAGTTACTGTTTGTCGTTTTTGCATTTAAGTTACCTGTAACACATTGCATTTAAGTTACCTGGCACTTGCTCACTAAAGCAATTATATAAGTCAGCACTAAAAAATTAAAAGCACTACACCCTCACAAACTCCCCTTGAGTACCTTGTTCCCCATAGGCCCTTTTTTTCAATTATAAAGGAATTCCCAATACTATTCTAGCATGTCCAAAGGTCAGTTGTCAGTCTCCTCTCTGGTCCAGCTGGTGAATCTGGGAATCTTGAGGCAATGTTACAACTGCCTCATGTACACAGACAACCCTATCCTCCTCCCAACAAATTCCAACACATGTGAGAGATGCAACCATATAGCCAAACTGGAGGCTAAGCTCTCTCAACTCAGTACTGGCGTAACCAGTCAGGAGGTGAAGGAAACCACACTCACTACAATTCCAGTCTCACATAAACCTACCACAACAGCAAACCAAACACATAAACACACAAAAACATACCCGGAGGCTCTAAATAAAAATCTGCCTAAGCAGCAGAGACCTCCAAAGCAGACACCCAAGCAACCGCTACCCCAAAACAAAACACATGCAACACATAACTCACAAAGCCAGTGTGCCGAACAGTCACAGCCCTTAAGAGTAAACAACACACCTGATACACTTGTAATAGGTGACTCTATCATCAGGCACACTGACATCCCGCTCACCAGGCTGAACAAGGAGAAGGTCATGGTGAGCTGCCTGTCGGGCGCTAGGATCCGCTACATAACACAAGCACTCAGGTCACTCCAAGGCAAGTACAAATATGACTCAGTCATTGTCCATGCTGGTGTGAATGACCTGAGATGTACCTCCCTGGACTACATGAAAAGAGACATAGAGGAGCTCTCTGAGCATGTAGCCCAGGCCGGTATGACCCTGACCTTGAGTAGCATCTTACCCTCACCAAGAATGATGCCACAATATGAAGACAAGATGATCAATTTCAACAATTGGCTTAAGTATTGGTGTCATTCAAAGGGGATCCAATGCCTGTCAGCCTGGGATGACATGCTCGACAAGCCACGATGCTTCGCTAGGGACGGCTTGCACCTGCCACCCCTGGGCTTTCGGATATTGGCAAAGGCTCTTGCTACCCCCATAGTGCTTTTTTCAGGCAAGGCTCAAAAGACAAACCCACCTCCATAGGTATCACAAGGGATAAGAAACTAAGAGTAATGCTACTCAACGCCAGAAGTCTAAACCTCAAGATGCATGCACTCGAAACTCTCCTTAGCATGGAGAACATCGATATCTGTGCAGTAACAGAAACCTGGTTCAAGGCTCCCGAGAGCACCCCAGCACTACCAGGTTATACCTCATACCATGCTTTTCGGCCCCAAAACTTGGACCGAACAACAAAAGGAGGGGGAGTATCAATATTCGTCAAAGATACCCACACCTCCAGGTTGGTGGCACAGCACGAAGCATCAGAGACTATCCATGTGCAACTAACAGTGGGTAAAACTGCCTTCCAGTTTATAGCATGCTACAGACCACCCTCCCAAACCCAGGAACCCCATTCAGCCTTCCTGAGAACACTGGAAAATATGAAGGTCTCTCCAAACATCATTATATCGGGTGACTTCAACTACCCAAACATAGACTGGGAGCATTACTCTAGCTCCAACACCCTAGCCCAAAGGTTCCTAGAATTTATAAACTCAAATGCTATGGAACAACATGTTACCACTCCCACAAGAGGGGAAAACATACTGGACCTGATCATCACCAACATGGGGACTTTATGCTCCAGACCAGAAGTGTATCCCTCACTGGTAAGATCAGACCATAAACTAATCTCACTGGATATTCACATCCCGACCCCAGCCCCTGCCCAGAAAACCACAGTGAAAAACTTCTCTAAAGCAAATTTCACACTCCTCAAAACTGAGGTGGAATCCTTCAAAGCCCCCAGGCCTGTGGAAAATACGGCCCAGACCACAGAATCCTTTATAAACGCATTCTATGAACACCTTCAGGAATGCATGGATCATGCAATCCCAAATAAAACCAAGACCCAATCCTCCAAAGGCAGACGTCCTGTCTGGTGGACCCCAGCCATAAACAAACTATACAATAGAAGGAGGAAGCTACTACATGATAGAGCAAAATCCCAAAAAGGGAAGGCATCTCTGATCAGTATTAGCAAAAAACTACAGGCACTCATAAAATCGTCTAAGGCCAGCTTCGAGAGAAAAATTGCACAGGCCACTAAGGATAATCACAAGGCTTTCTTTAGTTATGTTAGTAACCTGGGTGGGAATTCCCAGATATGCTCAGAATTAGTCCAAAATGACAAAAAATACACCGAACCGACAGACATTGCCAACATGCTAGCTAACAGGTTCAGCGCAAACTTCTCCCCCCCCCTCCCCACCAAAAGGGCAAATATCTATCCCAGCAGAGTGCCGCCCCCCTGACATCTCAGATGCTCAGGTAAGAGCCACCCTCTCCAAAGCAAAAAACACAGCATCAATGGGACCAGATGGTGTCCCGGGCTGCATCCTACATGAACTCCAAGAAGAGCTAAACCCAAACATAAAACTACTGTTCAATCTCAGCCTTACTACAGGATATGTACCCAAAGAGTGTCATACAGCAACATTGGTCCCTCTCCACAAAGGTGGTGCCTCAACGGATCCTGGAAACTATCGCCCCATAAGCCTGACTAGCTTGGTCTGCAAAGCTATGGAAAGGATCATCATGGACCTCATAAATAAAGATATTGGGGACCTACAGACACTGGATCCTACCCAGTTCGGCTTTGTTAAGGGCAGATCCTGCCTCTTAAACCTGGTCGATTTCTTTGAAACAGTCACCAAGGCCATTGACGAGGGGAAGGTGGTCCACACAGCCTACCTGGACCTCGCAAAAGCCTTCGATACAATACCCCACTTGGGCATTATAGATAAGCTCACCAGCCTAAATATAAACCCCTATGTCACTAGATGGGTTGCAAACTGGCTCAAGGACAGAACCCACATGGTTAGAATTGCTGGAGCCATGTCAGACTCCAAACCAGTTACAAGTGGCATCCCACAAGGCTCAGTCCTGGGACCTCTCTTGTTTGGTATATATTTCTCAGAGGTACAGGCCAACACAGAAGAACTGTGGCTGACCAAGTTCGCAGATGACTGCAAACTGGGCGCCATAATCGACTCTCCAGCCAACACAAACATCCTCCAAAAGGGCCTCATAGAAACAGACAACTGGTGCCAGAGTCATGGCCTCAAGCTAAACACCAAAAAGTGTATAGTCATCCCCTTTGGCAAAAACAAAGTGCCCACAAATTACCACATAGGTGGTAATCCATTAAGTACAGAAGAAGTAATTAGGGACCTGAGGACCCAAGTTGATAGCAATCTCTCATTTAACAACCACGTGGCCAAAGTGGTTAGAAAAACATTTTATATAGCCCACCTAATTATGAAGGGATTCACATCTAGATCAGGGGAGGTCATCGTGCCTCTTTACTCATCCCTCATCAGGCCCATAATTGAGTACAATGCCCCTTTTGGGATGTACCTTACCAGACACCTGCAGCAACTGGAAAGACCCCAAAAGTACCTCACCAAGAGGATCAAAGGGCTCAAACAGATGCCATATGCTGCCCGGTTAAAGAAACTCCAGCTCTACTCAGTGGCATACCGCCTGCTCAGAGGCGATCTGTGCCTGACGTATAAAGCCATGTCCAACCCGGAATTAATGGACATGCTGTACCTCAGAAAATCCAAATCCCATCGAGCCACGCGCTCGAGAGACTTGAACCTCAGCACTGAAATAAATAGGACATGCTGGAGGGACAGATTCATAACCCAGAGGCTCCCTTCACTCTGGAATAAAATCCCAGTCCAGATTAGGCAGAGTCCCTCATTGACTCTCTTCAGGAGGAATCTTGATGAGTGGATGGGAGATCGTAGGTTTACCCCGGGTATCACTTCTGTGTCACTGTTAGACAGAGGCAAAGTATACTAACCTCGAAAAAAGGCATAGCAAAATTAATTTAAAATGGGTGGCGAAATCCAAACACACTCTGGCTAGGCTTATAAATGCCCTAGGGCAGATAGCCTAGTATGAACCTATGAACCTATATTATCTTGACAGATCATTGGATCAATTGTTCATTTCTTGTGAAGGTAAGAAGAAAGATCAACCGGTGTCAAAACAGACTATTTCCAAATAGTTGTCTAAGGTTATTTCCTTTTGTTATACTCACCATGACAAATCTATTCCAGGCAGGGCCAAAGTCCACTCTATAAGGACCTTGGCTTCCTCTATAGCTTTTTGGAAAGGGCAGAACTCTAGAAGTATTCTAGAAGCTGCTACTTGGTCCTCTGAACATACTTTTACAAAGCACTATAAGCTGGATTCCTTCTCTAGGTTTAAGTCATAGTTTGCTAGGACCATTCTCCAGGAGGTCCTGGACCCTTCTCCTTCCACCTCCCAGATATAGTTAGCTATGATAGTCTACCCATATATCTAAGGCTACTGCAGCAGTGATCAATATGAAGAGCACAGTACAATTGTATAAGTTGAACTTACAATAGCAGTAGATGTTCAAATGATCACTGCTACAATAGCTGCTCCCTCCCTATAGCCTCCTTGTTTTTGGGATGTTTTTATGCCATGATGTGGACATTTATTTATTCTTATTCCTAGCCTTGTCATTACAAGGCCTCCCTCTTTCTGCTGGCAGGAAAGCTCTGAAGGGCTTTGCAGCCACACTTGTCTTTTAGTCAGCTCAGCTCAAGCTGCTTGATAGTTTGGGTGCATGGAAAGTACCCTGAGGCTTTGGAAGCTGGATGGCTGTTATATCCTTAGTAGGATATAATCCCATATAGCTCAGAATACTGCAACAGTGATCATGTACTTTCCCCATTATACCCATTTGCTTCACATTATGAAAGGCAGTGTTCCACACTTTACCCATTTGTTCCACATTATGAGAGGCAGTGTTCCACACTTTGCCTATTTGTTCCACATTATGAGAGGCAGTGTTCCACACGTTGCCCATTTGTTTCACATTATGAGAGGCAGTGTTCCACACTTTGCGCGTTTGTTCCACATTATGAGAGGCAGTGTTCCACATTCTAGAGATGGAAGTTTGAGAGCTTTGCGAATGCAGACAGCTGCAAATGCTATTATGTAATCTGGTGTACCCAGTGTAAGATCTTTTGGAATCTCATACATTCTGTCCAGAATGAAAAGATAATTCATAGAACCTGGTTTTAATTGAATACTGCCTCTGCAAGCCTCAGATTTAAGTTATCTTTCTTTCTTTTTGTGTGTTTTTTCATTTGAATGAAATTGCAGTACTTTTATTTAGTAGCCTGTAAAGCCATGTATGGCAGTTGTCTATAACTTCTGCAATTATTATTATTATTATTATTTTGCATTTTCTTGACTTACTGGTCTGAATAACATAAACGTTTACTAGTGCTACAATATTTTGTGGTATAAGATAAAATAATGTGCTTCACAAAACTGACATAATACATAGCCTACCCAGACCGGGAAATATACTCTGTAAGTGTTTCTAAACATCATACTGACATACAAATGTTGTCTTCTGAAAGAAACAGAGAGGGTAGAATGAGTACATGAGCAACAAATGTCATCACCATCACTGGAACAGACTTTTCTACATTAGGCTTACAAATCTTCATAAATGTACTGTTCAGCAAAACATTGGTTTGCTCTTGGTAGTGCTGGTCCAAAGCAGAAAGGGCTAAGGTACCAGGCACAAAACATGTTTGTATATCTTCAACAGTGTAAAATTCAAACATTGAATGAAAGCATTTAAACATCTCTGTGGCAATGTTTAGTTAGGTGGTATCAAAGGATAAATATAGTTTGAAGTCTGGGAAAGTATTGTACATTTCATCTTACCTGTCATTTCATTATGAAACCCTGTGTTCTGGCATTGTGCATTCCCCATATAGTGACCTAAAGACTTTGAGGGAGGAAGAGGAAGTTTGAAATTTGTTCTCCTTAAGTAAAGCAGGAGTTCAACTGAACATGACTTTGGAAAACTTCCATACAAAAGAAGATGTGTTGTTCCAAGTTGTGCCAGATTTCCTGAAGTGATACAAGAAGAAGCCTTTTAAGTGACACGTTTGCAAGATAAGTACCAGAGTCCCCTAGTCTAACGTCATCTCATCTTATAAAAGCTCTCAAAAGTCACCTCTGAAATAATAAGCGAAAAAGATCTACACTCCCCATGCTGTTAACAATATACACATAAATAATGACATCAGTAAAGGCATATAATGATTTCCAAAGCAAATACCTTGTACTATTACAGATGATGATAAAAGACCTCATTGTTCAACTATCTTAACTTAGCTCATGCAGGATCCCACAACAGCTGGAATATGAGCTACTGCCAAATAATGCAGCTGTATTTCTTTTTGATATTCACTGTAGTCTCCTTAATAAACTGCTACAACAGATTTTTCTAAAGCTTTATCAAACAATGAAAGCACATTGAATTAACTGTACCATCACTAGAAATTAATTTTACAAGCTTCAAATAATTCACCCACTGAAGTAACAGTCAAACAAAGGCTACCAAGCAGATATAGTTACATGTTAGTTCTGGAATATATATGGCAGTTATTCCACACACTAATAAGCAGTTGTACAACTGTTTTAACAGTGGACAGGAAATCACTAATCCAGAACATAATCTCAGATAAATAAGTGAGGTTTTAGGTTAAAATATTCTCTGTCCACAGATGATAGTGTGCAGAAAAAAAACATCTTGACATGAAGTCATAGTTTTTGGGGGAAACATCTTTCCTTGCATATTGATTGACTCCTGCATACACTGATCCAAAACACCCTGCCTGTGTCGAATGCAAGCAAAGCAGCCTTTTCACATGCTCAAAGACTTGCAGCTTTCCTGTTCTCTTCCATTGAAATGCCATAAAAGTCCTTGTAGACGTAAGTAATTATAATGACCAGACTACGTGATATATCCCAACTGAGTACTATCTGATGTTTCACTGCGAAGAAAAAAGCCTAAACTGCATGGGATATCACATTGTAACTACTTTGACACCATTGCATATAAAAAACAACTTGCAGAACAGGCTTACAATGCTAAAACTAATGCAATAATACTATAATAAACTCCATTATTCCCAAAATCTGTACTTAAATGGTGAGCCAGAATCCCTTTTTCATACTAATTTCTGGTGTCCAATAGGCACCATGAAAAATAGTTTTCACATAAAAATGATGATGAACTCTTAAATCTGAAAGCTACATATATAAAATCAGTCATGATAGCATGCACCATCTTGCCAAATATTTCTAAATATGTAGCCTGGAACTCTGCATTTATTCTTTTAGCAAAGGTATTAGCTGTATCCTACACAAATCAGAGGCGTTGAGTTTGCTAGGCCCTTTCAAAGATGCAATTGTGAAATTCTCAACACTAACCTTTGTACTACATACCTATTTGTAAATACTTCCAAACACCCTTGTGGAAGTGTCCCCAGGTATCACAGAGATGTTGAAAGGCAATGAAAACCTCCTTGTCTCCTACTCTTTGCCTCAGGTTATAAGGGAACTTGATACCCGTTCACTGCCAAACATGTAGCCTCAGGGGTTCCATCCACTTTTAGGGAAGAATAGACTGTTACTGGAATAGTCATCCCCCGGTCTTGCTCAAAGATACTGATTTATACAATTGTTGAAGGGCTAAGTGTGATGTACTTATCATGTGCCAACTTTTTTAGATGTTTAGTTAATGATTTCTGGAACCAGATAATTATTCATGGCTTATCTGCTTTTAAAATGTTAGTTTCTAATGGTGCCCAAATGGAACAGTTACCCTGCTTGAAGTCTAGCAGTGGATTTAATGTAAATGGTTTAGCACAGTCTTCCCGTAGTGGGACACAAAGACCTGTAATATGTAATCCCAAATCAGCCCCCTCCACATTGTTTTATAATCTGCACCAATGTCTTACTTCTACCTCTCTTTTACTAATCCCCATCTAGTCTTTTCATTCTCTCATCCCTCCCCTCTACTCTTCTTGTCATTTTATTCATACTACAATTTCATGATTTAAAACTCAATAAGCATATTGTTATGTTATGGATATGTATGAGCTACAGTGCACACTATATAATAATAACAGTAGAAACAGTCCGTACCTTTATTTAAATTTGAACTGTATTCTCATCTGGCTGTGGGCTAATGTCATAAATACTATCATATATTGCCATCTTTTATTGTATGTATATGGAGCCTTTCTCCCTGAGCCTCCACTGAAAATTGGCCCAGTGCACAGCTGGACTTTCTTGCAAACAAACACAATAAATAAATAAATAAATTAATTAATTAAATAAATGTAGGTAGGGGCATGCACCACATTTGGAGATTTTTCTTCGTAATCCATCCCAAATAAATTGCCCACTCAACTAGTTAACCTTGAAAACTACCAGTTCTTTCTGTATACCAGAAGATGCTAAACATGTAAAACATACACAGAGCCATGAATAATTTAACTTTCATTTATTTGGGCATTCAATAGACTCAGCCCACTGTCTACCCTTCCTGCACTCAATTAGCTAATTTATTCCTCACTTGGGCAAGAGCCTTTTTGCCCATTCATTCTCCAGTGCAGATGAGAGTTAGGTGTTAGTTAATGGGCTATGAGAGTTTGGTCTTAGGTAATGGGCTAGAATGCACATCCTGTGGGTCATGCTATCCCTACCCAATCAATAGCTTGCAAGCCCTTCTATAACTTCTCTTAGGAAGGGCATGAGCATTATGACACATGGAAAACCTTCAGATTAAGCAGCACAATAATGTTTGCCATGAGCATGGGCATGTTAGTGTCTTCACTGCAGAAAATATACCTGTAGTCCTGCAGGTGTTACTAATGCAGTGAACCAGAGTGCCTCAGTCTTCTCTGGATGGCAAGCAGGTCTCAGCTGCTCAATTCCATCATCCATTGCCTGGTCCTCCTAGCTCCCATGATACTGGTCAAACACAGGCTATCTGGAATGCAGTCAGGGCATCACCTTGGTGTAAAAAGGTTCAAGGTGTGCAGGGCCATAAACACTTTTACTACCGTAATTCTTTCAATTACAGAAAACTTCAGGGATTTGTAACTATGGACCCAAATATATAATTTTGACCAGAATTTCTCAAAATTTGATTGAGTATCATATTACTATAAAAGGATGATTTTATGAGCTGGTGTTTGGGAGTTGCCCAAGTCTGTAGAACGAGCATTGTTGTCCCTGATTTGTGGTGGTTTGGGAGAAGGAGTTTGCTGGAAATTGTATTATTTTAGAGATACTGATCCCAAGACCATAGAGAACTGTGAAATTATTCATGTAGTAACAGCATCATATGGGCACCTTTTTGTGGGTCTTGTATAAAAACCAGTCAGTCATCATCAAACCAGATTGCTGTGAGTGCAATATTATACAGAGGCTATACAGAAATCTAATTGTCTGGTTTCCTATTTAACATGTCATCTGTTGGAGGAATAAAGCAGACACAGTACATACCCCTTGAATGTACTCTTTTTTAATCTAAATAGATATGAGCTAGAGTTGTTGATAAAGGCCAGTGGCACTGATGTCATATAATCCCCAGGTGCTCATAGCTTGGAGAATTATATTCTGCATCTTTATGTGCTTTTCTGATGATGCCAGTAGCCTGCTTTTACTGCATCAATCACAACATTGTAGTATCCCTGCTAGAACTGTCATGGAGGTGAGATTTTTTAATTTCTCTGAACTACTGAAGACGTCACAGACATGTCACTGGTATTACTGTTCACATCATAGTTGTTGCCTATGATCAGTTGCCCTGCTGCAGTATTAAGCATTGCCCATGCCATTCTGTCATCACTATCACTGAAAGAGTCCATCAGTACCCAACCTAATAAGGGTCTAACAAAATCCTCATTCCAGGTTTTGATTTCATATTCAAGTAGTAGATAGATTTTCCTCATCTCCAAAATGCCTAATTATTCTGGCACATGTCTTCACCATTATACATCCCTGGATGCAAAGAAGATTTTTTTAACCATTATTCTATTTTAAAATTGCCTTCTTTTTATAAGTAGCATTTAAGTTCCAAACAGGGCAGTATATCATCAGGCCCTCAGTGTAACATGCTCTTCACCTTGAATAGCATAGTACATCAACAATTAAACAATCAGACAGATAAGGAGAGCCATGGGTGGTAACCTAGCAACTGTCCCAAACCACAAACTCTCAATGTTTTAAATTGACATTGTTAGAATGTACCAGCAGTCAACAACTATAGTCAGTTGTGTTGCTGGTAATTAAATATTTTTATAGTTTCCTTCCTGCTATGTATTTATTGGAAATAATAACAAGTTTCAGCTTTAACCCTTCAGGTTTTAGGAATAGCTTCTTTGTTTTTTTTTTTTTTTTTGTATTTTTTTTTTGTGCAGCCTCACAGTTTTTGACAGTTCCCATGCATTTCTCACTATCTGTTGCCCACTTGAAGTAACATTAAATAATATAAAACTGCTTTTTCTTTAATAGGATCATAGGTGTATACTATGCTAATGACCACTGGGGCTGTTATAAGCCAAGCATCACAAATGTATCCCTTAAGTTTATGTGCCTTAGAGGTTATATTAAGGGAAATATGTAAGCTAGGGCAAGATTTACAGGCTGCTCCTGTCCATTAGAGGCATAGGTTCATAGGTGTGTACAAGGCTAATTGCCCTGGAGCCTTTACAAGCCTAGTCCATAGGATTACCTTGGCATTGTGCCACCCAACCTTAGTTCCTAGTGCCTCTGTCGAGTAGAGCCACTGGAGTGATCCCCAGGGTGAATTTTCTATTTCCCATCCACTCAACAAGATTTCTCTTGAAGAAGGTCAGTGAGGTGCTCTGCTTGACATGTATGGGAAGTCTATACAATAGCATGGGCAGTCTCTGGGTTATGAACCTGTCCCTCCAGCATGTTCTGTTGATTGTGGTAATGAGGTTGAGGTCTCTGAAGCATGTGGTGTGGAGGGATTGGGATTTCTTTAGATGTAGCATTTCTAACAAAGCAGACATGGCTTTGTAAGTCAAGCAGAGATCGCCTCTAATTAGGCGATATGAGACAGAGAATAGTTGGAGTTTTTTTGAGTCTGTCTATATAGAACAAGTGTTTAAGGCCTGGGATCCTTTGTGAGGTACTTTTGCGATCTCTCCAGTTGTTGCATGTGTCTAGTGAGGTACATGGCAAATGGGGCATTATACTTGATGATTGGTCTAATGAGGGAAGAGTAGAGGGAGAATATGACCTCTTTCTTCTTGGATGCAAAACTCTTAGTAATGAGATGTGCCACATAGAAGGACTTTCTGACCACAGTGGCAACATGGTGGCCAAAAGAGAGGTTGCTGTCAACCTGTGTTCCCAGATCTCTTATAACACCTTCTGTGTTCAGTGGACTGCTATTAATGTGATAATTCAAGAGAACAGAGTTTTTCCCAAGGGGGATGCCGACACATTTTTGTGGCATTGAGCTTAAGACCATGGTTCTGATACCAGTCATTGGTTTCATTGAGGCCTTTCTGTAGGATATCAACATCACTTGGGGAGTTAATAATAGCTCCCAATTTGCAATCGTCTGTGAACTTTGTCAACCAGAGTCCCTTTGTGTTGGCCTGGACTTCAGAGAAGTAGATACCAAACAGGGGAGGACCCAGGACCGAGCCCTGTGGGACTCCACTCGTGACTGGCAGGCAGTCTGACTTGGAGTCAGCTACTTTCACACTGTGGGTTCTATCTGTGAGCCAGTTTGCAATCCACCTAGTAATATAGAGGTTGATGCCTAGCTTAGTGAGTTTTTCTATGATTCCTGAGTGGGGAGTGGTATCAAAAGCCTTGGCCAGATCAAGGTAGGCTGTATGAACCAACTTGCCTTCATCTACAGCTCTGGTTACTGACTCAAAGAAGTTGACCAAGTTAAGCAGGCATGATCTACCCTTCACAAAACCAAACTGTGTAGGATCCGGAGTTTGGAGATTCCCTATATCCTTGTTTATTAGGTCCATGATGATGCATTCCATAGCTTTGCATATCAGACTCATCAGGCTAATGGGGCGATAATTCCCGGGGTCTGCAGTCACTCCTCCTTTGTAGAGAGGGATGATTGTAGCAGTGCGCCTTTCAGTAGGGACAAAGCCTGAGGTGAGGCTGTGATTGAACAGGGCACACAGGTGAGGTGTCAGTTCACTCTGTAGTTCATGTAGAACACAGTCATGGATATTGTCAGGTCCCATAGAAGCTGTATTCTTGGCCTTGGACTATGCTGTTTTATCCTGTGCAGCAGTAATACTGGGTTCTTGGCAATCTACTGGTATTGTGATTGGTCCTTTGCAGGGGGGGGTAAAGTTAGCACTGAATCTGTCGACCAGTATATTGACTATCTGTTGGCTTGGTATAGGAGGTACCATTGTGCAGTAGCTCAGAGCAAATCTGGGTATTGCCGTGGAGATTCTTAACATAACTATAGAAACCTTTCTGGTTATCGTTACTATCTGCTGCAATTCTGTTTTCATAGCTAGCTTTAGAGGATTTGATGAGGGATCTCAACCTATTGTTGAGGCTGATAAGGGAGTTTTTCCAGTCTTGGGACTTCGCCTTATTCCACATCAGTTTCCTCCTTTGTTGTAGAGTTTGTTTATGGTAGGGGATAATCAGATTGGCTTCTTTTTTTTTTTGAGGAGAGTGTCTTGGTTCTATTGGGCATGGTGAGATCCATGCATTTGTGTACGTGTTTGCACAGTGCATTGGTGTATGATTCAGCATTCATGCAACTATTCTCCATTTGCACGGGTGCTGGGAAGTTAGCCACCTCTGTTTTTAGGAGCCAAAAGTTAGCTTTGGAGAAGTTTTTCATGGTGCTTACCTTTGTGTGTGTGTGTGTGTGGGGGGGGGGGGTATGTGGATTTCCAAGGTGATTAGTTTGTGGTCGGATCTAACCAGGGAGGAGTTGACTATTGGTGTAGCACAACGGTTGCCCATGTTAGTAATGACCAAGTCAAGGATGTTGCTACCTCTAGTGAGGGTAGGAACAAGCTGGTCCAGAGTACTGGAGTTAATGAATTCCAGAAAGCATTGGGCAAGTGTATTGGTACATGAGTAGTTTTCCCAGTTAATGGAGGGGTAGTTGAAGTCGCCCAGTATGAGAGTGTTAGGTTGCACCCTAATATTCTCCAGGGTGCTTAGGAATGTGGAGTGTGAGTCTTGGGGCATGGTTGGGGACCTATAGCAGGCTACAACCTGAATCACTGTCTTACCCAATGTTAGCTGCACC
Source organism: Protopterus annectens (assembly GCF_019279795.1). Lineage (NCBI taxonomy): Eukaryota > Metazoa > Chordata > Ceratodontiformes > Protopteridae > Protopterus > Protopterus annectens. The sequence continues at coordinate 512,002,584 of NC_056737.1, read as the reverse complement.
TGAAGTATCTCAGATGCGTTATGTTGGGCTACCAGTCTGTAGGTGTGCACATCCTTTATGAATATAGAAACACCACTGACTTTGGAGCTTCGGTCCAAGTTCTGGGGCCGAAAGGTGTGGAATGATTTATAGCTCGGTAGTGCAGGGGTGCTTTCTGATGCCTTGAACCAGGTCTCTGTTACAGTACAAATGTCAATGTTCTCCATTTTAAGGAGTGCATCAAGCGAGTGCATTTTGAGATTTAGACTTCTAACGATGAGCAGCATGACTCTCAGATTGCATTTGTTTGTAGCTGTTATGGTGTTAATTTGGTCTTTGGAATACTGCCTAAAAAAGGCATTATAGGGGTGGCAAGATACTTGGCCAGTATCTGGAAGCCCAGGGGTGACAGATGCAGGCCATCTCTGGAAAAGCATCAAGGTCTATCAATCATGTCATCCCAGGCAGACAGATACTGGAGCCCCTTAGAATGACACCTAAAACTTAGCCAATTGTTGAAATCAATAATTTTCTGCTTGTACTGTGGTATCATTCTGGATGATGGTAGGATGCTTCTCAGGGTTAGGGTCATACCCGCCTGGGCTACATAATCCAAGAGCTTCTCCATGTCTCTTTTCATGTAGTCCAGGGAGGTACGTCTCAGGTCATTCACATCCACATCTACAGCATAGTTGCTAAACCTGGGATGTATTTCTAACTTCCTATTCACTGGTCTAGGTTTCTGTTGAATAGAGTTAGGGAAGAACTCTGCTTCACATAGATGGGGAGCCTATTCCAGAGAAGGGGAATTCTCTGAGACACATACCTCTCTCTCTCCCTCCAACATATCCTGTTTATGTTGAAAATAACATTTAAATCCACAAATTGAATAATTCTGATGCTATTCATTTTGTAACAGGTAAAAGGTCCATAAGAGTGGGATCCACGGATGCCTTGTATATCAAACATAGACCACATCTCAACAATCTAAAGAAAACAGACTGCAGAGATAGGACTTTGAGATAATCTGCACAGGGCATGCTGTTAACACCCTATATTCTTTAGGTTGGGAACCTCTGTGGAGTTCCAGTTATTGCATGTGCCTGGCTGGGTACATACCAAAGGGGGCACTGTACTTAATGATAGGCCTGATCATAGCTGAGTACAGTGGAATTCACCCCTGGCTGTTTCAGTATCCATTACCTTTCCTTCTCCCTCTTTCATTTGCAATGATATCAACTTTTTGGAAGTCTGCATTGCTGCTGGAAAGAATTGTCTAGACAATATTTTGCAAAGGTGAGCCCCCTAAGACTTTTGTGATTCCAGTTTTGCTGCTATCATAGAACTTAGCAGATGTGCAAAATCATGAAAATGTGCCCAGGCCAGAAATAGTTTCTGACCTGACTACTGGCTGATCTGAAAGTTATGTATTATATTGGGTGTCTTTTGATGCTTTTAGATGGTAGCTCTTGCCCTCTTGTTTGGGACTGAAACAGAGAGAGAGAATTAGACTTAAGAAAATTCAGAGCTACATCTGGGTTAGAAAACAAACTTTCTCCACCCTTCCATTTAATTATACATTTTGCTGGAAGTGTAAGTCTTGTAGTGACTCTATTTCAATAGAACAAGGACCTTACTGAAGCAAGGTCTGTGTGTTGTTTGAGAGACTCAGGACATACAACTGGAAGAGTCAAACCATAGTGATGAACTTCAAGAATGGTCCCCTTCCTTGGCTTTACTCAGCATCCTTTCCTTGTCAGCTAAATTTATGATACTGAAGATAATTTGTCTAGGAGGTTTGTCTACAGTACTACAGTTGCCGGGTTCAATGCCATGTGACCTCTTTCTGTAACAAATTAAAACACTTAGTCTAGGTCAATTGTTTTAGTAAAATGGGTTTCAAGGAAGTCACACATGTTCCCCTTTACCACTCCTTTGACTACACATTATTCCATCTATAGAGAATGGGCAAACTATACATCAATGCACTGATTGGAGAACAAACATTCCCCAGTAGGATATTAATGTACAAGTAATGCCCATTGACAAAAGAGTCCACTGCTTCATGGCAGAATATCAATTTGCCATGGAGCTCGGACTGGAAAATAAATAACGTCTGTCATTATTTTATGCTCATTAAGCAGCGGTTCTGCTGTTTAGCGAGTGTAAAATATAAAAAAAAAAGAAAGAGAGAGAGAGAGAGAGAGAGACTGTGTGTGTGTGTGTGTGTGTGTGTGTGTGTGTGTGTGTGTGTGTGTGTGTGTGTGTGTGTGTGTGTGTGTCTATGTGAGATCAAGAGAGTTGGAGAGAAAGTGAGAGCGATCGTTTGTGACTGAATGCGTGTATGAAAGCAGCGGATCCTGTGTGTGTGTGATAGATTGAGAAAGAGTGAGACCAATTTTAAGTGAGTGAATGTGTGCATAAAAGCAGAGGAGACTGTGTGTGTATATGTGTGTGCGTGTGTGCGTGTGTGTGTGTGTGTGTGTGTGTGTGTCTGTGTGTGTGTGTGTGTGTGTGTGTTTGTGAAAGAAGAAGAGACTGTGTATGTGTGTATGAGTGTATGAGAGAGAGAGAGAGAGAGAGAGAGAGAGAGAGAATGGGATATATGTAAAACTGTTGTGTATTGCTTACTTATTCATTTTTAAGCACTATGTTATTTATTTTATGTATTTTTGTTGTAAAATGCTTTCCTCCAACACCATCAACATATACTACAGCAAGTTCAAAACATTAGCAGGAGGCACCATTTTACATTAAAAATATGTAAAAAAATAATATAGTACTTAAAAAAATAAATAAGTAAGTAAAACACAACTATTTTACAGAGTCCATTCTCTAAGCACAATAATGCCCTCTAGGGTGTGTGTTAATGTGTAATTAATGCCCTTCCAGGGGTATAGAGGTCCTCCACCTGTGGTGTTGAGCCTCATAACACCCCTGGGTGGGCATTAATTACACATTAACACACATAGGGGTTGGTAGGGTGGCCTAATGGTCAAGGTGTTTGCCTTAGAAACACAAGGTGCAGGGTTTGAGTCTCACAAGGGATAATTGGCTAGGCTTAAAATGGCTTGCAAGGGCAGTTAGCTTAGTACTAACCTATGAACCTATGAACCTATGATGTCAGGCATTATTGCTTGCATAATGGCTTTCAAGTTCTATCATCTTTTTCATGACATCTGCCAGGGCATCCTCTTTTCCTTGTTTGATCGAATCACATCTGCATTTGGGTGGTTCGAGTTTTTCATTGCTAATAACAGGAAAGCAATTCATGCTGTAAAAATGTCTATTGCCTATTGAAAATGGACATTCCCATTCTTAATGGCTGTGTTGTTTTGCAGTGCTTTATCAACTCAGTGCTAAGATTATCCAGTTTCATAAGATGATAATATTCTAGAAAAAGGCCTGCTGGACCAGTCATGCTGCCAGCCTCAGCCATGTCATTCATATTAGACAGCTGATTTCCAAAGAGAAAAATATTGTTTAAGAAGACAGCCAAAAACTCTGCAATACATAAAATCAGGATTAATATTTTGTTTACTTTAATATTAGAATTAAAGGGCTTAAAGCAATTTTTAAATAATAAAATAGCTGGAGCTTGAGAATAGTACAGCTTAATGCATGTTTGCAATTTTCACCCCAACCCCAAGCTATTATAAACATATGATTGAAACTACTGGATGTAGGCAGGAATCAAAAAAATAAATCATGTTGGGATTTACAGATAAAGTTTTCCATCAAGGGGAAGCAGATGCTGTCAAGAAACATGGACTGAAATGCTCCCGGGTCAAACTATTTTTTATCTTTTTATATACCAATTAATATTAAGAACACATTTTGATGATGGAAATAAAAGCAATGATTTTATTAGGTGACAGAATGTCTTGACCTTTTTGTTTTATGTTTTCTTATTTCACATCAGCAACTTCTATTCTCTGTCCTCCACTTACTCAAATTACTTTGCTGCTAACATGTTAATACTGCCTATGTTTTGTCTAAGATCAAGGAATTGTATATCACAATAATATTCTAAGGTAGTACTTTCAGATTAAAAAAGTAATTTAGTGACTTATTCTGATTTCTGTTCAGAACGTTATTATATAATGCCATCTATCCAAATGTGGAGCATTTAGCAATTCAGGCTCATATTTCACTTTTATTATTATGCCATTGGCAATATTTCTCAGGTGGAGGACAATCTGCAAAATTACTCTGTCACAATTAAAATTCATGGTCTTCATTTCACTCTTCATTTAACATTAGTTGTGGTGCTGGTAGTATTTCTCCAAGCCTGAAAGCCAAGTTTATTTCTTCTGCTTATGTCAAAATATTCTGGGTGCTGTAACTCTGTATCGATTACTGTTCGGCACTAGATAGGGAAGCATGGTGAGGCAGTGGTAACATTTTGTCTTCACAGTCCTAGGGTTTGGGGCTCATGCATATGTCTGGTTACTATCACTATGGATTTTATGAATGTTTTTCCTGGGTACAGTGTTTTTGCCCCAGAAAGTTTTTCTCTGGAGACATATATGTTGACATATATCTGGCATGTGTATGTGTGTGTGTGTGTGTGTGGTGCATATATATATATATATATATATATATATATATATATATATATATAGATATATATAGATATATATATACACACACACACACACACACACACACACATATATATATATATATATATATATATATATATATATATATATATATATATATCGTACAAACCACCCTATCGTGAACCAAAAATATATATGTAGATATATGCACCCTGGAGCTGAGAAAGAACAGAGGCAACCAGTAGTCTTCTACGGAACTCAAATGGCTGCCAAGTCACCAAACGCAAAATAATTGTACTGTTGTAAAAGCCTCTGAGACAAACAAATCAGCACTGACACAAACCTGTCGGTTCAGGACAACATAAATGAAATACTGAAATTCGTACCAATATTGGTTTCACTTCGGTCCACCAAAAATGACAAACCAAAATAAGTAAGCTCGCAGTGCTAATTATACGAAAATCAGTATCCGCTCACCAAATAGCCTCAGTACTGCAACGCTGACTCCCTCAAACTGGCTTGTAGGTGAATCGGAAAATGTCTAACAGAGACAAAATAGCATATCAGCTAAATACAGGTCCAAAAGACCTGTAAGAACAATGGTTCACTTCGCGACCTCAACGTTTCAGCTAAATCCAAGATACGACCCTTCGGTTCAGTTTTAGTTCACTTCGCGACCTCAACGAAAGCGCTCACAAATAAATTCAGCTTTTACCTATAATTTTCATTGCTTGGAATCCATTCATTATAGAGGATTAACTGCTATATACTATCAACTAAAACTACTGATTTTCGTATAATTAGCACTGCGAGCTTACTTATTTTGGTTTGTCATTTTTTCAGTATTTCATTTATTTCATTTATGTTGTCCTGAACCGACAGGTTTGTGTCAGTGCTGATTTGTTTGTCTCAGAGGCTTTTACAACAGTACAATTATTTTGCGTTTGGTGACTTGGCAGCCATTTGAGTTCCGTAGAAGACTACTGGTTGCCTCTGTTCTTTCTCAGCTCCAGGGTGCATATATCTACATATATATATATATACATATTTATGCTTTAAAGAAAAAAGAAAAATGGGAAAGAGAGGAAGGTGGTGAAATGAGGAGCAAACAGGGGGAAACGGGAAAGAACAAAGTAAAAGGAAGACAGGAATGTGCAGGAAGGATATAGGAAAGAACCACAGCTATCCATTTATTCAAGAATAAAACATGAACATATATGCACCAATTTTGCTGAATTTGGATTGTCACCTTCAGAGACTGTGGTGACAACACAATCTGTTGTATAGGGAATTCGACCAAATCAAGTGTGTCATGAAGACATGTGTATGAAATGAAGAGCTATGTATGAGACAATTTTTTTTTTTTGTGGGACGGGTGGCCCTTTTTTTTTTTTTTTTTTTTTTTTTTTTTTAGAGAGAGAGAGAGAGGAATATTGGGGAAGGACTGTAGGAATGTTTGAGTGTGGTAATTTGGGCAGGTGAGGAAGCAGTTACAGACAGACAAAACAACAAGACAAGAGACAGGGACAGTGAAGGACACATGAGGTGGGTGAACACCATGGGTGGGTGAGGGCAGGGACATCAAGATCCTATGGATGCCGAGTTTTGTGGCAGTGAGAATCGAGTGCTCACCCCATAGATTGTCATCACATCATCACTGTGACCTCACTGCTCCAATGGCTGCAGTGTCTGATGTCTGCAACTCCTTGTGTTATTTAATACAATGAAGGAGAGCAGTGTCTCCATCTGGTGTAGGCATGCACCAACTGTGTGGTGCACAATCCTACGCACTAACCATGGCAAGTCATTGCGGGTGACAAACTCACCACCTCTGCCACTGCTCTCAGAGGGAACCACTGGCCTATCCTGCAGGGCAGAACTACCTGAGAAGCCAGGTAGTGCAGGGTCAGAAGAGGGGTTGCTACCAGGTCTTGCAGAAAATGCACTACACAACCTGGTAGAGCAGCAGATGCACTGGGCAGCCATGCTGTAGCCAGTGGTGGGGGCAGGAGGATACCATGGGACAGGCCTACCCTGCTGTGCTGTGGGAAACACAAAAAATAAAAAATTTAAAAAGGACAAAAAGAGAGAAAAGGGTCGGGGTGAGAAAAAAAGACCATTAGTAATATCATATGTGAAATACAAAACATTGATACAGGTATTTGACACTATTCTATTACCTTTGCTTTTAACAGTATCAACTCCTAACAAGTACCTTTGTTTACTGTTAAGACTACCCAGCTCCTAACAAATGGACAATATACAACAGATTGCAGTAAGTAATCACTGATGTGTGTATTCGTTGCACATATGTGTGGTCCACTTATACTGATTAGAGTTTACAACAAGCCAGTGATAACACTACTCTACAGCTCTGACATTACATTGCAATATTATAAAAACTTAGCAGTAGTGTATATGTGGGAAGAGTGGATTAATACGGAACTGTTTGTTTTACCCTCGAGAGTAATACCTGCATACTTCCCTATTACAGTTGAGAAATGAATGCTCAATTTGATGCAACTGTATAATTAACTAATAAATGCATCGTAACTTTTAATGCTAAAATAACCGTACTGTTGGGATGCATACATACCACATGCATCTTGCATCTGTGCCAATCTAGCGCATGGGTTTAGACATTCAGTTCCCAGTCTGTGACCTCTGTGGAAAAAACAGAACAGAACAAAATATCATTAAGCATACCAATCTTGAATATATCTAGCTTTTAACTCTGACATGTAGTCTTTGTAAGTGATACTTAGACATCTGTGGGGTGCCCCCAGTCCTAAATTCCTTTATCCAATAGTCAAGAGTATCCCTCTTCCTCATCCTGAGATGTCTATAGAGATTCCTACATTGTTCACCCGGGGGGGGGGGATACCAGTAGCACTGGAAGAGCCTGGGCCAAACTATTCTATGTCTCTGCCTTGTAATTCGAGCCATGATAGTCCCTGTACAACAGCCTGGGCCCATAGTCATTCACTAGGAGTCCAGCAAACACTTTGGACTCCTGGACACCCCATCTTTGAGAACAAAATCTCAAAAACTCTCCAGGAATGCCTGCCATACCTATCACAGATTAAGACCAATGTAGAATGATGTTTTCCAATTAACTGCAGGTATCGTGTTTACTGGGAGTGCATACATTCTGGATTTGCAACATTTGAAAGTGTTGTGCAGCACTTACCATCATGCAAACACATTGTGTGATAGAGTGCACTGCCCAGAAATGTATTTGTGTAATGGCCAATAGTATCAATTGGATGTATCTGGTGTATGTTTTTGGTTATCTGAGTCTCGCCTGCTACCTGGATGGCCCAATCATCTGGTTTGTGCACTGCCACTCTATGTGCAAATGAGATGTGCATAGCCAAAGCTGTTTGTGCTAAGTGTAGCATCTAGCAAACACTGCCCCGCCAAAAAAAAGTATAAAACATGGAGAATTAGTTGAAATACAGAAAATCAATTTTTGACATACACAGTAGAAACTGTTAATACACATGAGATATGACTTCATAGGCATGGATCCCAATTCTCAATGCAATGCACTGTCAGAAAACAGGATGGGGGACTTATTCATCTTTGTCCGCAAACAGCTTTGCAGCAAATACATGACATGATTCCTCGCACAACCAAGTGCAACTGAATGTACACTGATATCATGGCATGACTGTTATTTGTAAATGCATTCTATGTAATATATTTGGATGTGGTGCACTTATTGGTCACACAACCTACTATGATTATTCCTTGCAAATATACAGCTGTGTCCTACTGTTCTGTGTTTCTTGGTCATTCTTCAGTTATCTGATCAGTACTCAGAGACATGCAGTGTATAAGCCAGCCTATATTATTTACCTTCAAATCTGTGAGGATGTTCACTGGGAACACTATCATATGCAGTTGCCATCAAACTAATGGAAGGTTGGATGCCACAGACAAGTATAGACTGCTGTTTTGGAGGTGGGAAGGAAAGATGGGTTCCTGTCATGGAACATGCAAGGGTATAATGTTCTTTCAATGAGGGTGGACCCAGGCTGAGCTACTGTTATGGCACAAACAAGGCTATGTCTCTTTTGTTACTCTCCTTGTTTTGCATCTTGCTGGTTTAATCTTGTGAGGATTTTGAAGCTGGAAACTGCTATGTATCTCATTATTTGCAAACGTCTCTCTGTTATGATTTCCCATTACAAACATATGGTGCTAAATTGAGGGCATGCAGCGATCATCCGTACTTTGGGGAGGTATCAACATGTGAATTTTTGAGGCCTGAGGCCTACTACTTACTAATGAACACATAAAAGTCAAATAACTTTCTGCTTTCACATACAGCATTAATTTGTGTACAAATGTCTCACCTTGAAGTTGCTTACTGTACCAAGTGATGAAATACAAGGACATGTCATAATATTATTATACAATACAGTATATGTTCAGGACATACCTTGTAAATGCAGTTGTTGATACAGTGTTAGTTCAGGACTGACTATAATTCAAGCAGTACACAGCCAATACTAAAGGCTGTGGCTCAGAGTTGAGGCCGGCAGAGGTTGCAGGGTTCCTGTACTGTGTCCCTGTCTGTCCTGTAGTGCTATACAATGTCCATGTTGTGTATATTGTGATAATTTAAATGTGGCCTGAAAACTCTTCTCCATCTTGGTCTAGGCCTATTGGCAGGAGCAGTAGCAGCATTGCCTGCACAGTGTGTAGCACATGCAAATGTTAAGTGGCAGCAACTCTTAATATTTTGTCTGTGCAGACTTTCTGTGTCTCCACTACTTTTGAAATCCACAGGAAAAAACAGCATGGAAGCTAAATGGTTGCTTTATAACTTCTTGAATAGCTCCACCAGACTGGTTGATTAGCATGCAATTCAGCTGCTTATGCTGTAATTAGCATCTCTGAAACACAGCCTAGTCAGATGCATTCCAATAGTAATCTACTCCATTATAAAAAGGTAAACATGTTGCTAGTCAAACTAATGGTGAGAATCATACCTCTCAACCTTTTAACACAAGGAATCTTGACAAAGCCTAAAATAAAAAGGGGGGGGGGGCAAAGGTCCAAAAATAGGGACAAAATTTAAATATTGCTCCTATAAACCTAGAACGTTGATAGAATAACATGAATTGTGTTAGCATGCATCTCCTGAAGGATCCAATTTATGTCATTATTTAGTGAATTCAATCCTCAGTGATTTTCCAGAAAAAACATTAATTTTATAAGGAACAGAACAAAAATAGGAAGCAAAAATCTGGACATTCTGCAAAAATCTGGACAGTTGAGGGGTACCATGAGGATACTTGCTACATGTTCAACAAAACAAAATCTTTCCCAAGCTATCTTTACAGAGTAGTATTGAACTCCAGCAGTTATGCTGTAATTTTTTTTACCTGCATAATGTATATGTTTGAATATATTAATGAATAATGTGAAGCAAAGCCTTTTTCACTGTTATCTATATGCATTAATTAGAAGTGTACTGATGGCATGACCTTGTTTGTCAAGCCATTTCAGAGGTACAAATGACTGGCAATACATGAAAATAGTCAGCTGTGTGATATATATGTACAAATATTTCAGGGACTGGGTCTTTGAATGCATGTTTAGCATTTCAAATGTGTTTTATTAGCAAATGGTCCATGTGCCTGTTCTTTAGTGGGCGGGGGGGGGGTCAAAGAGACATTGCTGTTATGTCACAAATTAGAATGGACTGTTCTTTTCGGGGACCACAGGTAAGTTACTGCTATGGCACAGTTACTTTGTAGTTATGTGATAGTTATGTGTATTATCATTCTGTTGTCTTTTAGGACTGAAAATGTCACTGAGGTGCAGAACCCCATTCAGTGAGGCAGAGAATACTGCTGTTGCTCAATACCAGAGGGTAACCAGGGGTGGGCCTGCTGCAGAACCACCTCTCACCGCCAGTGAGGAATTCTATGTGAATCTTCTACAGCAGAGCAACTCATAGCAGAATGGCCCATGTTATGTGATTGATGTGGGTGCCCCTCCTTCTCAGTCCCAGGAAGAGCATCTAGGTGGTCTTTATTATATGACTAGCTGAATACTGCTGTCTAGTAAAATAATTGAATTAAAAGTTACTTCTGTGTCACATGTCTTTTTTGTGGGGCATTGAAGATTGGTACAATGATAAGCCCAGTTTGGAGTTGTCTGCCATGTTCTTGTTGAAGTAACATGTCATGCAGATTGGGAGGAGTACATGTAGTACCACCATCATAGTGTTAAATGTGATGTTGTTGGACTTACCTCTTGCTTAACTTATTTCAGGACCATCAGGAATCCAGCAATGTATGCCTCCTGCACATGATAAGCCAAATCATGTTATTTCAGTACTGCAGATCAGTTTCTAGAAATATAATGTGTCATTTTAAGCCTGTTGTGTGTATTGCTATGCTATCTGTCACAGGCCAGCACTGTTAGTCATTTAGCATATATTGCACCACAGTAGTACAGGTATTAATGTTTGCCTGTGTTTCTCCCTTTTTATCACAGGTGATCATGACAGTAGAAGTGCGAGCCCTGTGTCACCTGATGTCAGTGTCTCATCAGACAGTGATGATGATGGCGGTGAAACTGAGGCACAGTCAGGGGGTGCAGAGGTTGAATCTGACACAGAGGTTGACATCCAGCCACTCCTTTCCTTTTCCCCAGACACGACCTGTAGGTCTACACCTACCCAGTCCACTGAGTCCACACATATAGGACAGGTGGGGGATGATAACATTGAGCAGGGAAGTGTGGCTACTGTGGCTTCAGTGCCTGTTGAGTCTGTCAGCCAAAGTGTTGGTGAGGTGCCACACAGGAGGGTTGATAGGGGTGCTCAGAGGGGCCCTGCTGTCCCTCCTCCACCTGGTGCAGGTGTCTTTTCCCATGTCACACAATGTATGTTTAGGACCATCATGGAGGCACAGACACATTGAGAAAGGTGCTCCAGGCAAATGCTCTGGGTTGTGGAAGTGGCACAATCTGACATGCATGACTGTTTCCACCATGTTACCAATTCCTTGGATCAGATAAATGTCACGTTGGAACAAGGGGTGTCTGTGATGCACCAAGGGGTGTCTGTCATGGAACAAGCAGTGTCTGTGATGGAACATCTTCTGGGAGGGGAACGGCATACTCATGGGCATAGGTCAGCCCCAACATTTGCTGATAGCCAACGTGGCTATTCCCAATCACACTCCCATAGTAGCAGTACTTCTGCTGGTTCATCAGTGAGTGTGCTGTCCACACTCATATGTGGCTGGCCATGGGGTTGCGGTCCTGGGCATTCCCATGAAGGAAGCATGTCCAGCAGACATAATTCATGCTCAGGTAGGAACACTCCATCTGACCTTGGGAGTGGAGGTGCCAGTGCAACTCCTGGCAGAGCCTGGGCTTGTGGTCGGGGGGAACAATGATGAACTGCCACCTCTACCATACATGGCTCACAACTGTTCAACATACTACAATGCAGAGCTAGCACAGAGCTTAGCTGTGTTCATGCAAACTCTCACTCACCACTTTCACATGAGGACTCCTACAGACGCACACACACACACACACACACACACACACACACACACACACACACACACACACTGCCTGTCTGCTTCCCTTTTTCCCTCACACACACTCACTGACCTCTTGTGTCAGCCTAGGCCTCCTGCCCCCCCCCCCCCAGCACCCTGTGCAAGTGATTATAACTGTGCCATATCCCTGTTTTATCTCTTTTGGATTCAGGGATACAAAAGCTTTGTGTCTGATACACAGGGTACACAGATACATTAGTGCCTAGCATATCTGCATTTGTGTTGTTGAACTGATAATTGTTCCTGTAAGTTATATTTGCCTTGTCAAATGATACAGTGGATAGCATCATCATGACAGTATTTTCTAGTGCATTCTCTTGTAAGGGTTGTGAAGTCAGGAGCTGCAATGTGTATCATTACTTTTTAACCTTTCTTTTTAATGTTTTCCAGTACATATGTATGGTGCACATCATAAGAGATGCCATCACATTCAGATCTCAGGATTGCATGATAGCATTGTAGTCAAACTCAGAAGAACAGTAATGCAGTATAATGCTCTCTTTTGCATGAACCCCACCAGACACATCCAGCAGCCGGACAGACCACAAGGCTTTCTCATCAAGAAAACACAGGGCCTACTAACCATGACATGATGTATGTGGGTAGATTAATAGACTTGTCACTGTCATCTGTCTGGTATCACATTAAATTGTAGCTGCTATTCTAAGCATATTACTTTTGGTTTAAGCAGTTGGGCTTCAGGCCAGTTGTCTTATATTAAGAAGGTTTGTAGTCTACACTCTTGTGGGAGGAGATGGTAGCCTCTCCCCTTGTGAGCTGGGAATTGTTGGTTGAATGCTTATTGTGGCTATTGCTCTAAGTGTCTTTGTTATGGTTTAAGCACTTGGCCTCCAAACCAGTTATTTTATATTAGGAAGGTTTGTGGTGTAGAATCTTGTAGCACGGGAGTATAGTCTACACCCTTATGTGCTGAGAAATGCTGGTTGAAGGCTTATTGTGCATGTTACTGTGAAATTGTCTTAGTTCTGGTTTAAGCACTTGGGCTCCCGACCACTTATTTCACATCAGGAATATTTATTGTCTACAGTGTTGTTTGAGTACTCTACTGAAGTGCTGCTTTATTTAAATTGTTTGTTCTTCTGTTGTGATTGCGATTTTCTGCACTTTGGATTCCTAGTACTTTGGCATTTTATAGCATAGGCTCGATTTGGGCTTGCTGAATCTAGTCTGTTTGGTATTGTTGGAGCACTAAAACCAGCTTTCTTACATTAAGAAGGGCACCCTGCACCCCTGTGGCGGAACTGTGCAGAAAAGAAACCATCTGAGTTGAGGATTGCTGGAATAAGGCTCACTCTTGGCCTTTCCCTTTGTTATTTTTTTAAAATAGTTTAACTTCCCTTGTAGTCTAGCATTGTTCTGGGAGGTTTGCACTCAGTTTACCATAGCTGCTCAGAGCTTCCACTGTTGCCCTGCAAGCAACCCAGTTCTGCATTGTTAAAAATTGACACTTTTTTTATCCCTAGCCCACCACAGAATAGACACATTTTTGTTAGTCTTACACTACAACCTGGTCCATCTAGCCCACTCCCCACTAGTTGCTACAATATATACTTTCTATAATTAAGCCAGTTTCCCAACATTTCTCCAGGCAGCCTGATTTACATGAGCACCCTGAGGCAATAGAGCAATTGCCTCATGTATACTGATAACAAGTTAGTGCTAAAGCAAACCAATACCACTTGTGAGAGCTGTATCTTTACAATGGATCTGGAAGCAATTATCTCACATAACAGCAAACCAGATATCAAACATGTTCTCAGCACACACGTCACCTCTTGTACAACAAGCTCACAACACATAGACCCAAATACTCAGAGGTGCTTGCTAAAAACCTAACTGAAGATCAGAGACCTCCCAAGCGCAAACCTTCTACACAGAGTGTAGACCCAACAGAATCCACTGCACATAATAATACACACACCAGTGTCTCAGCCAATAAGCGCTTCAGTCAAAACACCTCAAAAGCAAATGACTTGCTCATAAGTGACTCCATAGTGAGACACACAGATGTTCCCCTCACCAGGCTGAACAAGGAGAAGGTCAGATTCAGCTGCCTGTCAGGTGCCAGGGGCTGTTAGATCATGCATGCACTGATGTCTCTGAATAACAAGCACCATTATGACTTTGTCATAGTCCATGTTGCAGTGCATGACTGGAGACATGCCTCACTGTACTATAGGAAGGTGCTTGCCTCCCCCATAATGGCTTTTTTAGGCAATGTCAGAAGAACTAAAGTCCCAGTGTAAAAGAACCCACTAGAGACAAACTGAAGGTTATGCTGTTAATGCATAGAGTATAAGTCAGAAACTGCACTCACTGGAAGAACTCTTTACCTTAAATGATACCCATGTCTATGCAGTCACACAGACATGGTTCAAGGCCACAGACAGCCCCCTGGTCATGCAAGGGTACAATGGCTTCCATATGTTCAGACATTGAAACAAGCATGAAAGAACCAAAGACAAAGGTGTATACATCTTCATTAAAGACAAATACACAGCAAGACTGGTCAAATAGTATGACTCTGTAGCGCTACTCCAAGTGCAACTAACTGTATGTAAACCCCCCTTCCACATCATTGTTATCGACAGGTCCCCTACCATGAACCAAAAGTACTACTCTGCCTACTTGGACCTACTTGAGTCACTCACTATACAGCCAGACACCTTGATCATGCGTGACTTTAAGTATCCTTCCATCAATTTGGAGTCATATATGTGCACAAACATGTTCATTGTAAGGTTTCTGGACTTTGGTAATATACATGCTGTGTAACAGATAGTCTGCACCCCCATAAAGGGCTTGAATTCCCTAGATATAGTACTTATCATCGTAGTGATTCTCTGCACTGATCCCTGTGTGTTGTCCTGCCTGGTCAGGTTGGATCACAATTCCATCTCATTCACATTCACAATCATACCTGACACTTCCTTAAGAGCAGAAAGGATGAAAAATTTATCCAAAGCAAACTATAGCCTCCTAACTGATGCCATAGTTACAACGCCCCTGCTACCACTGTCAACAATGACTGCTATATGGAGATGTAGACAAATGGCCTGTATGAACACCTATACAAATGTATAGAGTCAGCTGAATGTGAACAGTTCAAAACAAGATCCTCACAGAAAACAAGCCACCCTGGTGGGCATCAAGCATAAATAGGTTATACAATTCCAAAATTGAAGAAAAACAAACTGCCAAAAAACAAACCAAAAGGTTCCGAACCAGCAGGTGTAAAACTCCAAAGGTTTATTAAGAAATATGAAAGTAAAGTGCTTTTCGTCTCCCTTAGTAGAAAGACTTCTTCAGACAAAGTAGGAAGACTTCTTCAGACAAAGTAAAAAATTCATCTAACACAATTTAAAACCAAAAAGGCACCAAAAAAAAGGGGTGTATTACAAAATTACAAATAGCTGCCTTAATTGGACTCACTGACATACCTTCACATTTAAAGTTGTATTACATTAAAAGCATGAAATAAATGTCTACTTTGTACAGACGAAGTGCCAAGTATAAAAAAGTTTTCAAAAAAAGAAACACAAACTTGATAAAAGTAACAAAGGATGTCTTAGTGAAGATTCATGAACACATTCAAGTGTAAATACGGTTTGTTTCCCTTAAAATACATTTTAGCAACAACTTTTTGTAGGGTAAACAAAACTCATGCAGAATCTTGTGGTTAAGAAGAAAATAAAATAAAGTAATGCTTGCAACTAAGTATATACAAATATAGTATCCATTGCTTAAAAAAGAAAGTAGTAAAGAGTACACATCTCTAATACATGAAGAGTCAAGAATAAATAAATAAATATACAGTGCAACTCAACTAGGAGTCTACAATAAGCGGAATTTCAAAGGCGTTTCTAATAAAAGGAGTGTTATTTCTAATGTTAAATAATCGAATATATATGTGTGTTTCCATGTTAAATATCTAACACAGAAATTACTTGTCATTTCAATGCCAACAGAATGCAACAACAGTATATGAAAAAGAATTTTATATGAAAAATAATTTTTTAAAATGTTCCTTAAGCAATGGGTAAAGCACCAAGCTGCAATGAGAACACTTTTTAACCTTTAGTATACACAGTTGTATCAGCCAAAACAAGTCTAAATGCAGCTTTCAGTAAAAAAATACGGCAAGGCATTGCTTAAAAGACACGTCTAAACCAAATCAAATAAACTGCCGGATTCACATTACGGCACTTCATTCAAAAGCCATGCAGATACTGAGCATGCGAAAAAAGGCAGATAGCCAAACAAACAAAAAATCAGTTCACAACTGTGCCCATGAATACGGCACATTGTTCTGCAAATGAGTTGGTACTGTGTGCAAAAAAGTAACAAGTAAATAAAGTAGAAAAAGACAAAAGAAAGAAAGAGATGCAACACCTAAGTAAATCCACAGCTGTTGGTGTTCAATGACATTGACAATCGGTAAACATAGCGCTTCAAAATACTGTGGGTCTAAACATTAAAAGCTCGTTGTTGCTTACACAAAAAGATGTGTGTGTCTAGAAGTAAGCAAAAATCAAGTCAGACCACAATGCAGAACCTGACAAAAATAAAACATACAAATCCTGAACTAAACTATACAAAGTAAAGATAAGATAAGGTAAGGATCAAAGTACAGCGAAACGCTGCAGAAGTCAGAAAACCAATGTTTCTAAAGTTTAAAAATTTGTGAATTAAAGTTTAAAAGCCAGACTTAAGGTTCAACATAAGAACCAATTGCCCAAAATTCTTACAGGTAGAAAAGAATAATAATAAAAATGACTAAGGAATGACTAAAAAGTGTCGGGTGTCACTTATACAGCCCTAACAGGTTTTCTAGAAGGCTAGTTCCTGTAGGGTGAAAAAATGTAGTGTGGGGTAACAGCTCAATACTGCTGCTGCATGGGTTCTTCAACTTTAAGAACTGCACTCAGGGCAAGTAAAAGTCGCTAAGGTCACAGCAAATAAATGCTCAAAGAATCTTTAATGTAAAGTATATATGAAATATATATAATGAATGTGAAAATGAGGAAATGAGAAACTAAGAATGGGAAAAACAGTGAAAGCGAAGACAATACATGTGGAGACCGTGTATGTGCTAAACAAAAAAATGGGACAAAACAGGAAACCAAAAAATGGGAGAACACGGGGAATAATTAGGTTCCAACATCTTGTAATAATAAAAAATTATAATAATGAAAATAATAGTGAAAATAAGAATTAAAGTAAAAATAAAGAAGTCTTATCTTAGAAGGTTTCTTAACTTTAAAACACAAGTCAAAGAAGTAACTTCGTTCAACCCTGGTGGCATGTAAGAATTCATTTTAAGTTGCCAAATAAGTTCCTTTTTCTCTAATAGCAATTGTTGGGGTCCTCCTCTTTCATCTATAAGTACTTGGTCTATAACTTTAAAAGGAAAGTGTGAGAAGGGTTGTTATTACAATGTCTTGCAAGGGCATTAGTATTGCTCTTCTTCCTAATGTGGTACGTATGTTCGTAAATTCTCTCTTTGAGTTTTCTGTCAGTCTTCCCTATATAAAAGGCAGGGCATGACTGGCACACAGCTAAGTACACTACTGATTTTGAGTTACAATTTTAAAGACCCTTTGCTTTAAACAGATGTTGCTTCACTATACATGTGGACCCTGTAGATATAAATTTACAATAGTTACAGGTCTCACATTTGTATGTGCCTTCAATTCTAAAATGCTTTATTGAAGATCTTTCCATAATGTTTTTGAGGTTTCTGCCCTTTCTGAAAATGATAACAGGTTTGTCCCCTATTTTCTCTGTGAGTTCTTTTTCAAAGGATAACAACTGCCAATTCTTTCTAAGTACATTGCTAATATATTTAGCTTCTAATGAAAAAGAAATAATGAAACTTTTTTTTATTGTACTTCTCTTGGGGAAAAATGGTTTGACCCATGCTAGGAGAGTGGACACCAAGAATCTGTAATGTAACTTTGTCTGACTCTACCAGGTTTACATTGACTTGTTTCAAAGTCAGAATGGGATTAAAAGAACCCAAACCCCTTTTCCTACAAACATCTCCTATTGTGTCATCAACCAGTGATTCGGGGTACCCATGACTCATAAACATGCATTTCAACAAGGTACATTCCTCGTTGAAAGCGAAGTCCTCAGTAGTCATTCTTGCCACTCTAACTAGTTGGCCCTTTAAAACAGATTTTTTTCTGGTGTAGTGGGTGGCAACTAGAAAAGTGTAACATAGTGTTAGAGTGCATGGGTTTCCTGTAAGTTTTAACAACATAACACCTATGAATGTCATCTCTCTTCAATTCAACATCTAAATAGTTAATGGTGTCTTCACCAAAAGTAAATGTGAATTTCAAAAATGGAGTGCTGTTATTTAAAACTTCAACAAAGTTACTTTCATCCCCTACGTGTCGTCCAAAAACCTGTTATATAGTTTGACTTTCTGAAAATTGTTGTCTTTAAATACATAGTCATGTTCCCACTGGGCCAGTACTAAATTGGCGTAGCTGGCTCCGCAAGGGGAACCCATAGCTACTCCAATTATTTGTTTATGTATGCCCTCATTAAATCCAACATAGTTATTGTTCAGGATCACGTCTAATAGTTCTTGAATTAGACAGATCTCATCACTCTCCGCTCCATGTGCTATTAGGTTCCTGGTGACATAGTCAATCCCTATGTCATGGGGTATGGAGAAGTAAAGGTCGACTACATCTATTGTAAGAAAATGTATGTTGTCACAGTATTCAAATTTGTGTACATTTTTTTAAAAAGCCCAGGAGTCCTTAACTATTTGTAACTCTTGGGACACATACTTCTTTAATAACTCATCAACAAACTTGGCACAAGCATAGGTAATAGAAAACCTAGTATTGACTAAAGCCCTCATAAGGGGGATTTGAAGGGTTTTTATGAATCTTAGGTAAACCAAATAAGTTAGGTGTTTTTGGGTTAGAAACCACTATATAGTTGTAAATATCAATGCTCATCAAACCTTCAATCAATAAGTCCCTAAAGAAGGAAACATTTTTTTATATGCAGTGTTCATTTCGTTGATACTTGATCTAACATAGGTGTTACTGTATAAAATGTCCAACATTTTCCTATCATATTCCTCTTTGTCCATGATCACCAAACCACCTGCTTTGTCTGGTTTCAAAACTCTGACCAGTAAAGTTCTGACTAGGTTCAAGGCTTCTACTTCATTGTCTGAAACATTCCTAATGGTATTCCTCTTTCTAGTCCTGCAGAGAGCCCTGAAGTGAGCCTCACACATGTGTTCAAACAAAGATAAAGGGGGGCAAATTGGTGGATTGTAAGTACTAGATACCCTCAAAGGGTCTTCTACAAAAAGCTTGTCTCCAAAAATCAAGGACAGGTTAAGTTTTCAGATGTATAACTTCAAGTCAATCAAAGTCGCTGGTAGGTCAAAGTGCTCATCAGGTACAAAGGTCAGTCCTTTGCTAAAAAGGCTACAAAGTTCGTGTCTAATATTAAAATTAGAGTAATTGTACACTTTGAAGTCTCCAGTATTGTTCGATAAAATGACAGGTGCTGAAGTTATCTGTTGTAATTGATGTTCTCTTTCCTGCCCCTCATATTGTATCTCCGTTGGTGGTTCTGGCCCCTGTTGGAAAAAGAATCATTACTGTCATTAGTGTTAAAGTGGTTGTTGTTAGTCAAATTGTTGGCTGGGCGCAAGTCAGGGTCACCATTTCTCCAATCTCCCTCAAATGCATCTAATTCTCCGACACCTGTTCCTACTCGCATTGCAGGCTCAGGATCTTTACTACCATAAGGACGCACAAAGTTATTGCACTGAGTTTGTTGACCAAAAATGCCTTTACCCTGAAAGGGAGGTGGTTTAGGGTAGGCAGATCCATTTTTGTAGTCATTAATATCCCTTCTTAGTTTCTTTAATTTTGCCTCAGAGTTCTTAACTAATTGTTGGTCAATTGATCAAAACACTCTCTTGTAATCATAATGGTACCTCATAAAGTCTGGATGTGTCCTTATGTCATTATTCAACCCAGTGACCTCATTTGTCAATTTTTCTATGGATATGGCATAATGCTTACACATCATGTCCATAAGTTCAGTACAATGTCTGTCAAATAGAGAAAGTAGTTCATTGTAAAATTCTGTTCCAGCTTCCAAACCCGATGGATACTGCCAGGATCGTAAACCTTTCGGTACTACTCCCTGTTTCTTACATTCTGTAAAGTAACTCACTTCCAGTTGTAGTTTTTTAAGTTTCAACATTTTCTTGTCAACTTCCTTTAATTTAAAAGGTAAGGACTCACCACCTCCAGCTGAGCCTCTAACAACCCTTTCATTGTGGTTGGAACCAAAAACTGATTGTAACTTTAACCATTTGATCACGTTAGGAAGCCCTCCGAGGAGGCTTCATTTGTAGAATTAAAAAGAGTGGAAACTTCACC
The DNA here is from genome assembly GCF_019279795.1 of Protopterus annectens. Lineage (NCBI taxonomy): Eukaryota > Metazoa > Chordata > Ceratodontiformes > Protopteridae > Protopterus > Protopterus annectens. The sequence continues at coordinate 511,981,992 of NC_056737.1, read as the reverse complement.
ACTAGTTTCATTCTGTCGTGGGTGTTGTAGTACACTAGTGTGGTTCGCTCCTTCATTAGTAGTTCCGTTTCCAGAACCATTAAAAGTAGTCAAACACCCTTGCGATTGAGTGCTAAGAGCAGGGTTAGCCGTGATTTAGTCATTTTTATTATTATTCTTTTCTACCTGTAAGAATTTTGGGTGATTGGTTCTTATGTTGAACCTTAAGTCTGGCTTTTAAACTTTAATTCACAAATTTCTAAACTTTAGAAACATTGGTTTTCTGACTTCTGCAGCGTTTCGCTGTACTTTGATCCTTACCTTATCTTATCTTTACTTTGTATAGTTTCGTTCAGGATTTGTATGTTTTATTTTTGTCAGGTTCTGCATTGTGGTCTGACTTGATTTTTGCTTACTTCTAGACACACACATCTTTTTGTGTAAGCAACAACGAGCTTTTAATGTTTAGACCCACGGTATTTTGAAGCGCTATGTTTACCTATTGTCAATGTCATTGAACACCAACAGCTGTGGATTTACTTAGGTGTTGCATCTCTTTCTTTCTTTTGTCTTTTGCTAGTTTATTTACTTGTTACTTTTTTGCACACAGTACCAAATCATTTGCAGAACAATGTGCCGTATTCATGGGCACGGTTGTGAACTGATTTTTTGTTTGTTTGGCTATCCGCCTTTTTTCGCATACTCAGTATCTGCATGGCTTTTGAATGAAGTACCGTAATGTGAATCCAGTGGTTTGTTTGTTTTGGTTTAGACGTGTCTTTTAAGCAATGCCTTGCCATATTTTCTACTGAAACAGCTGCATTTAGACTTGTTTTGGCTGTTACAACTGTGTATACTAAAGGTTAGAAAGTGTTCTCATTGCAACTTGGTGCTTTACCCATTGCTTAAGGAACATTTTAACAAATTCTTTTTCATATAAAACTATTTTTCATATACTGTTGTTGCATTCTGTTGGCAATGAAATGACAAGTAATTTCTGTGTTAGATATTTAAAACAGAAACACACATATATATTTGGTTATTTAACATTAGAAATACCACTCCTTTTATTAGAAACACCTTTGAAATTCCACTTATTGCAGACTCCTAGTTGAGTTGCACTGTTTATTTATTTATTTATTCTTGACTCTTCATCATGTATTAGAGATGTGTACTCTTTACTACTTTCTTTTTTAAGCAATGGATACTATATTTGTATATACTTAGTTGCAAGCATTACTTTATTTTATTTTCTTCTTAACCGTAAGATTCTGCGTGAGTTTTGTTTACCCTACGAAAAGTTGTTGCTAAAATGTATTTTAAGGGAAACAAATCGTATTTACACTTGAATGTGTTCATGAATCTTCACTAAGACATCCTTTGTTACTTTTATCAAGTTTGTGTTTCTTTTTTTGAAAACTTTTTTATGCTTGGCACTTCGTCTATACAAAGTAGACATTTATTTCATGCTTTTAATGTAATACAACTTTAAATGTGAAGGTATGTCAGTGGGTTCAATTAAGGCAGCTGTTTGTAATTTTGTAATACGCCCCTTTTTTTTGCGCCTTTTTGGTTTTAAATTGTGTTAGATGATTTTTTTCTTTGTCTGAAGAAGTCTTCCTAATAAGGGAGACCAAAATTTCTTTACTTTCATATTTCTTAATAAACCTTTGGAGTTTTACACTTGCTGGTTTGGAACCTTTGGGTTTGTTTTTTGACAATAAATAGGTTATACAGCAACTGGAATAAAGTAATGTCTAAGAACAAGATGGAACTGACTCAGCAGAGGAAGGACATCCGCTACAGCATAAACAAGGAATTTAGCTATCTTGTAAAGTCCTCTAAAGCCATGCACAAACCTAAATTACCACCCCTAGCTAAAGATAATAAGGCAGCATTCTTTAGATACATCAGAAATGGGCCAGCTTTGTGCCGAACTAGTAGTGGATGGTACCACTCATACTGATCCTGAGGACATTGTCAACCTACTACCAGACAGTTTGGGGCAAACCTCACCCCCCTGTCTCCACTAGATATACCCCAAGCATACCTGTCACCAGTCCTCTACCTAGAATCTTCAAAGAGCAGTTTATAACTGCACTCTCCACAGGCAGAAAAACAGCCTCCATAGGACTGGATAACATCACAAGCTGCAAACTAAATGATCTGAAACAGGATCTAGCAGAACCAGTTGGCACTCTCTCCAACCACAGTGTAAGTACCGGCTTTGTTGCAACAGAGTGGAACACAGCAACAGTAATTCCCTTGCACAAAAAGGGGTCCGTCAACTGACCCTGGGAACTATAGGCCCCTAAGCCTCACCAATCGTATTTCACAGGCCATGGAGAGAATAATGATGGACATTATCAACAAAGACATAGGTGACCTTCAAACTGTTGTCCAGACACAATCTGGCTTCATTAAGGGTAGATCAGGCTAATTAAAACCTGGAGGACAACTTAGAGAATGCCACCAAAGCCCTGGATGAAGGCAAAACAATACATACAGCCTATCTTGACTTAGCCAAGGCTTTTGACACAATCCCCCACTCAGGCATCATTGATAAACTCACACAGCTGGGAATCAATAGACATGGACAGATATAGGTTCATAGGTTCATAGGTTGATACTAGGCTATCTGCCCTAGGGCATTTATAAGACTAGCCAGAGTATGTTTGGCTTTCGCCACTCTTTTTAGATTAGTTGACTGTGCCTCTATATAGTAGGTCACAGACTATAGCCCTTTTAAGGTTAGTTTACTGTGCCTCTGTCTAGTAGGGACACAGAAGAGATCCCAGGGATAAACCTACGATATCAAGATCAATAAAAGAAATAAACTGCAGAAGGTTAATATAACCCAAAAAGTCAGAAGTCTGATAAAACAAATGAAGATAATAATTAGGACTGTTCATAGAGATCCATGTGATATAACAGAAGTAAAAAGGATATATTACTGTGCAGCTAAATTAATAACGGATAAAGTTCTACCACAAGAGCACAGGGTAGTGAGGGAAAGGAAGGGGAGAAATCGAATACCATGATGGAAGTATGGAATAGAGAAAATTATAAAGCAATTAAGACAAGAAGTGTCACTGTTAGAAGACTATAGAAGAGGGAATAGATCAACAAAAATACTAAGAAAAACAGATGTGATTAAAGCAATGCACAGTATTAGAACAGACCATGATGTATCATGCACTATCGTAAATAAACTAAAACTTTCAGCACAGGCAGTAAAACTTAGAAGATACACATATAAATATAAGGGAAAAGTACAAAATAAGCAATTTATTGATGACCCAAAAAAATTTATAGAGAATTGGAAATAAGGTAAACGGAATTGAAAGACCACCAAAAAGAGGAAGTAGATACATTTTGGAGAAGTATCTATGAAGATCCTGTGAAACATAATAAAGATGCTAAATAGATGGAAGAAGTAAAAGAAAGAATAATAAGTTTAAAGGTACAGGATATGAAATGGGATGAAGTAACAGCTAGAGATATTGAAACAAAGTTAACAAAACCCTCTAACTGGAAAACCCCAGGCCCAGATGAAGTACCTTACTTTTGGTTGAAAGTATCAACATCTTTGCATGAGGATTTAGCCACAAGTAAGAACTATTTATATGCACACCCAGGGCAGACACCAACCTGGCTAACAACAGGAAAAAACAATGCTCCTACTTAAGAGTGAACCTGCTAGCTCTCCTAAACATTATAGACCAATAACTTGCCTTCCGATGACATATACACTACACGTGGGAATTGATGTTGACAGAGTTTATAGTCATTTAGAAGAAAACTCAATTATGGCAGTAGAACAAAAGGGCAATAAAAAAAAGTCACATGGAACAAAGGATCACTTGTTGTTAAATAAAGTCATAGTGGATAACTGTAAAAAGGGGAAGAATCTAAGTATGGCATGGATTGACTACAAAAAATATTTGATGGTATCCCTCATTCATGAATAAAAGAGTGCTTAAAAATGTATATGATACACCCCACACTGTTTGATTGCATTACAGTGACCATGAAAAAGTGGCAGACCACATTGCAATTAACCCATGATAAAGGACAAATTGTCATCCCAGGGATCAAAATTCAAAGGGGGATATTCCAGGATGACTCTCTCTCTCTCTCACCGTTACTATTCTGCCTTGCCCTTAATCCATTAAGCTGTTTACTCAACAGCTTAGGCCATGGCTATACTCTGGCTCCTAGAAAACAACAAAGTGTAACCTTCTCTTTGTTGATGATTTAAAACTTTATAGCTCATCAGATGAGGAACTGAAAGCACAACTGCAAGTTGTCAAAACTTTTTCAGATGATATAAGAATGTCATTTGGTCTTGATAAATGTGCAAAAGCAACCTTTAAAGCAGGAAAACTGCAACCCCAGGAAAACATCAGTTTGGAACAAGAATGTGATATAAAAGAACTTGAGCAAGAAGGAGTGTATAAATACTTGAGAATTGATGAAGGATCAACAATAAAACATAAACAAATGCGAATAAAACAAAAAGGAATACTTCAGAAGACTTAAATTTGTCTATGGACTCACTCCGCTCCCCTACCCTACCCCCAAATTCCACCCACCCCCACTGCAACTAACTTTATAGACACCTGAATCTCCTCCCCATTTCTCCCTGACCTATACTGATTCCTTGCCCCTCCCCCTCCCTGCAACATATTAATTACTTAACCCTCCCCCTCCCAGCTGCAATTTAATTAATTACCCCTCACCCTTTATCCCTCACCTAACTACACTCTCACATATACTCCTCTTCCATACTGCCTCATATTCTACCTTCTCCTCTATGCCTCCTCTCACAAAATATTTTCTATTTTTATTCAACCATGTCCTGTTCAACTCAAATCACCTCCATTACATGTATTCTCTTCCAAAAAGCTCTTTTTATTTCAACCTCTTACTCCTCTTCCAAAATATCCATCTCTTTCTCCTCCCCACCTCCTCCACTCTCTCCCTTCCCCACCCTCTTCCTTTCCACTTTTATTTAATATCTCCCTCTCTACTTCAACCTAATCCATTTCATTACTTCAAATTAAAACTCCAAACAATTATTTTAAAACCACTCTCTATAAAATCAAAACTGTTTCTCCATCCTACCACAAGTTACAATCCAAAGGTTGTTCTCATCTCTCCCTTTTCATGGCTTGCTCTATCAGGGGACATCCACCCTAACCCTGGGCCCACATCCAGTAACACGCTTTCTTCTACATCCTCCTCTACTAGAAACAACCATAAATACCTTAAGTTCATTACCATTAATACCCAGAGTATAAATAACAAAATAACAAACTTCCATGCATGGCTAAATCACACTGTACCTGACATAGTAGCAGTTACAGAAACATGGCTAAAATCACACATTACTAACTCTGAAATTATCCCTCCAGACTCCAAGCTCTTCGATTCGACCGCCAAAACAAAAAAGGAGGTGGTGTAGCATTAATCTACAACTGCCTGCTAAATCTCCGCCCTTAGCAAAATACCATCCCTCAGTTTAGTAATGCTGAACTAATCATAGGAATCCTCAAAATGAACAACGTTAGAAGTATTTGTATTATAACTATCTATATTCCCCCTGGAGACAACACTTCCACCCTAGAGAATATTCTCCTATGGGCTTCAAACAATATCAAATTACAGACTTACATACTGGGAGATGTCAACATTGACTGGAATAAAATTGACAACAATTCTCTTACTCTTTCTATCAATCGTTACAACTTTACTCAACTCATAAAGGACATTAGTAGACCTAACAAAAATCATCCCCCAGGGTCCATCCTGGACTGGATCTTAGTCAGCCATCCAAACAAGATCTCTGACTGTGGTATACTTCCTCACTCTATAGGTGATCATCTTCCAGTCTTTACTCAACGAGCTACCCAACACCTCCCTCACCAGCACCAATATGTCCACACTCGTAACCTGTCCAATTTCAACCCCTCTATATTCTCTGAAACCCTTAAACTAACACATTGGGATATCTTAAAAACTATTCCTCTAGATGAGGCCTTAGATGTCTTCAATAATACCTTTCTGAAAATCCTAAAATCCCAAGCCCCACCTAGAACAAAACAAATAAAAAATAACTCTGCCCTTTGGCTAACTAAGGACACAAAAACTCTCATGCTACAAAGGGACAAAACTTGGAAACTCTTTAACAAAACCAAACACCCTGCTACACTACTCCAATTCAAGCAACTCCACAACCTAACCAAAAAACTTGTTACTAAAGATAAAAAATCTTACTATACCAAACTACAGTCTTCCCTCTCAAACAATCCCAAAAAATTCTGGAATTCCATCAACTCCCTTTTACACCCTGGTTCTAAATCCAATCCTGTCCCAACAGCAATAAGTCTGACACTGAAATTGCAACCCTTTTTAACTCCTTCTTTACCAGCTCTATAGCTGAACATACTAAAACCTTCACCAAATCCATCCCCTCTATTACCGCTAAACCCACTTCCTCCTCCATTTCCCACTCCAGCTCTCCCAAACCCCCTCCCTCTTTTCACCTAAAACCAGTGTGAACCACCTGTATCAAAAAACTCCTCACTAAACTCAAACCATGCTCCAGTGCCCCAGACAAGATCCCTCCACTCTTTCTTAAGCTTGCTGCCGATGGTATCGCCATACCTATTAGCAGTCTCATCAACAGATCCATCCAGGAATCTTATGTTCCCAAACTATGGAGAGCTGCATATATCCTGCCCCTTCACAAAGGAGGCAAAAATAATAGCATTTATAACTTCCGCCCAATAGCCATTCTTTCCCCAATTTCAAAAATCCTTGAAAATTGTATCCACCTGCAACTCATGCCCCATCTCCTCAATAACCAACTCCTCACCCCTACTCAACATGGATTCTGTCCTGGCCACAGTACCATTACTGCTCTCCTCTCTTTCTCAGACATTGTTAACCATGCCTGTGACTCTGGAAATCTTTTCTCCACTGTCCTTCTTGACCTCTCTAAAGCATTTGACACTGTATCTCACTCACTCCTTCTTAACCATCTTTCAAGCCTCAATCTCTCCCTATATTCCCTTTCTTGGTTCAAAAGCTATCTCTCAGATAGATCCCAAGCTGTGAAATGGCAAACAGGTACCTCTACCTTCCTTCCTACCCCTACCGGAGTTCCTCAGGGATCTATTCTCGGTCCTATGCTCTTCAATATATTTATCAATGACTTTCACACTGCAATTCCTCACTCTCAAATAGTGCAATATGCAGACGACTCTACTCTAGTCTGCTCAGCCCCTACACTTCCCGAACTCCAGGCCAGAACACAATTAGCCTTCACAACCACTGGGAATTGGATGCTTCAAAACCATCTCTCCCTAAATGCCAACAAATCCCATATCATTATTTTCTCCCCCCACTAAAGCTCTCCCACTCGATAAGCTCTCCTTCAAGATCACCAGCCTCTCTCACTCTTCAATAGAAGTTGTTTCTAATAATCATATTCAACTAAACATAAAAAAAAAAACATTAGAAGCTCGGCATGCTTTATAGAAATGCCCCCTTTCTTTCATTAGCCACTAGACAAACCCTCACCTCCACCTTCCTTCTACCTTCTCTATTGTATGGTGCTCCCCTTCTAACCAACCTCTCATCTTCTATCTCCTCAAAACTAGAAAGTTGCTACAACAAAATTGCTAAATTTGATACTAACTCAAAGCATTTGTCTCACCATTGTATCTACCTTCATTCTCTTCAATGGTTTGAACTTACTAATCATCTTGACTACCTCCAACTTACTACAGCACACAAACTCATTTTAAAACTCTCTGCTTGCCCTGCACTTTCTAACATCTTGCCTTTATACACTCCTCTCAGACCTCTAAGATCAGCCCACCAAAATCTTCTCACAGTGCAAAAACCTAAACTTCCCCCTGGCCACCTTCTATTTTCTTATACTATAGCAAGGAAATGGAACCTGCTCCCTCCTCTGCTAAGATCCACTACAAATCCAGAAAAAATTAAATCTCTACTCCATAATCACCTCTCACTAAACTGGAAATGTAATTGTATACTTCCTACCTAAATCCTTTCACTTCCCCGTGTAATTACCTCCCACCTGCCCCTCTTTCTTCTAACTCTCTTTATCCCTCACCTTCTACTTTCTTCACCTTCGCCCCACTGTAAACTCTATGCAAATTCTCTTATATCTTCACTTCCCTCTGACTACATGCCTCTTCTTGCAACTGTAACTTTCACTATTTACATAAAATGTATCATTCATCTGAAACTTAAAATGAAACTATATATTTTTTCTGTGCTATTAATACAATCTGTATAAAAAATTGTATTTTTCCTATTTGTAAATTGTTTAAGGGTGTAATTTCATTGTAATATGTAGCTTAAAGTGTGTAATATGTTTATGATCGGAGCTTTTCTCCCCAGGCCTCCACTGAAAATGGGCCCTCGTGCCCAGTGGACTTCCCCGGTTATCAAACTGGAAATAAATAAAATAAATGAATAAATAATAAATAAATTAATCCTGAAAACAGCACTGACATCTAGGAACAAAATCCAAGCTATAAACCAATTTGCTCTTCCTGTCTTAACTTACAGTTTTAGAGTGATTAACTGGCCCCAAAACATGTTGGATAAATTAGACAGGAAAACAAGAAGGATGCTCCATGCTCACTAAATGATTTATAAAAATCTGTGCATACAAGATTATATATTCTGTATTCCAAAGAGGGATGGGCCTCCTTGAAATTGATTATATGTATAGATCTGCAATCGTGGGACTCCACTCATATCTGCTGGCCTCACAAGACCCAAAGGTAGTGAAAGTTTTGAAGCATGAGGAGAATAAATCTAAGATGGCTTCCCTGCTTAATCTAGCAGAAGCATATCGTTGTCAAGCAGGAATGGAAATCAAACCAGAAGTAGATAAAAATCAGGCAGCAACTGAATGTGCCAAAAAAAAAAAAAAAGAAAGAATATAAGGTGAAGGATCAGATGAGAAGGCAAGAAATGTGGAAAAAGCATAAATATAGTTGCAAGTATAGAAAACTTCTGGAAGAACCTCATGTTGATCAGGAACAAACACAGGAATGGTTAAGGAGAGGCGAATGCAAACAAGAGATGAAAGGTTAATATTGGTGGGCCAAGATAGTGGGCTGCATACATGTTGGTTTATAAAGTCCTTTGAACATGTGGGAGAAACAGACAAATGTAAGTTTTGTAAAACTGAATTGGAAACTGTTGCATACCTCATTGCTGGATGTGACATACTAATGGCAGAAGGACTGTATACTGAAAGGCATAATAATGTGGTGAGACTGTTGCACTGGTGATTGTGCAAACATTATAGTACTGAAATGGCCGAAAAACACTGGAAGCATAAGCCACAAAGCATCACAGAAAATTAAGAAGTCTACATCACATGGGATCGTCCATTACCAACAGTTCAAAAGATAGATGCTTGAAAACCAGATATAGTGGCCCAAGAAAAGAAGACAAGAGTAGCATTGCTCATTGAAATTGCTATACCCAGTGACTACAGTGTCTTGAATACAGAGAGACAGAAAGTCATAAAATATCAGGATCTGCAGGCAGAAACGAGAGCAATGTGGAAGAAAGATACCGAGATAGTTCCAATAGTAGTAGGAGCAACAGGTCTTATAAAAAAGAATCTACAATCAGACTTAGATATGTTACCAATTCATGTAACTCCATATGAACTGCAGAAGGAGTCATTACTGGGCACATTGCAGGTGCTACAAAGAGCACTACTGGCTGACATTAAAGACTGAAACAATACTAATTTTATGAACTTTAATCATACTTTGACTTGGGTGTGGAGTTCATTCCCATCATGGTATTAGAAACCCATACGACTTAGAGAAATTAAAAAAGAGAGGAACCTTATACATGTACTGAATGTGGTAAGCATTTTACAAAGAAGCAGCAGCTAGAATGCCATCAGAATTCTCACATGGGGGTGAAACTATACAAATGCACTGAGTGTGGTAAATGCTTCACATTGCTTAGTACATTTCTAGAGCATTGTGTTATTCACACTGCAGTGGTCCTAATGGAGAGATGAAAAGTCAGCAAGCAAAGGAGAGTAGTAGTGCTGAAACTGAATTCATCCTCAAGTCTTCGTAAGTACCTTTGCAAGGTAGACCCTGTTTTTCACAAAATCTCACCAAGGCAACACTGATATATAGACTGCATTTATATAGCATATATCACAGACAGAGGTAATTCAAAAACAAAAAAAGATATCTGGGTGCACAAGACCCAGGATAAAAAAGTGCCCAATCCTGGTAGGCTCACTGATGCCAGGACTGGAAATAATGACAGTGTAGAACCCTCAAAATATGGAAACATTTTTAAAATGGGGCCAGGCCAGGCCTGGGGCAAGGATGCCCCCCCCCCTGTTGTAAAAGGAAGTAGCAGTCCACAAAATTCACAAAAATTGATTGGCCAAAGAAGAGCCATAAAGATGATAGAGTGGACTACTGAGGATAAGAAAGAAATTATGTATTGTTACTATTATGTAAAAAGCCCAGAATTTCCAGACTAGACACAAGATATACAAAATGATTAAGAGAGAAATTAGAGGAAAGAAAAATACTTCGGCAGAAAAAACTGTCAGAAGCTTCAAATAAAAAATTGTGTTCATTAATACAACAGATTTTAGAAAAATAGTATATACATCAATAAACTTTGATCTGTTTGGAAAAAGAAGCATATGAGGAAATGTGAAAATATAAACAGCAAAACCTAGAGATATTTGAAAAATATAAAAAAGAAATATTGACATGAGAAAGAAAGAGAGATTTGAAATGGTGCAATATTCATGCAAATGAGAAAGCCAAGTTAACTAATATAGAGAAGGCAGTCTCAAAGGCACTTGAAGAGAAGTGCAGGCAAAGGCATCCAGATATGAAAAATTTCACAATAAAAATAATATCACAAAGATGTAATGTGGAAAAGATTAGTAAAGCAGAAGTTATGGAGTGCCTGTGAACTGAAGGATTTAATGTAGAAGGTCTGACAGAGACTACATCACAGCATTATAGAGTGAGTCCCCAGAATAAGGAAAAGCAAGAAGATCAGGAGACTTGAAGAAGAAATATGGACATAGGAAAGGAAAAGAGATTTAATGCGGTGCAATATTTATGCAAAGGAGAAAGCAAACTAACCAAAACAAAAAGTGCAGCACCAAAGATATTTGAAGAGAAATACAAGCAAATGAATCTGGATATGGAAAACTTTACAATACAAAAAGTAAGAAGACTAAGAGGAAAAGTAGAAAAAGAGATTGGTAATGGAGAAGTCATAGAAATAGAAAGTGAGGTTATGGAGCAGCTGCAAAGAGAAGGATTCAGTATAGAAAATCAATTACAGAAAGCACCACAACAGGATAGAGCAATGGATATCTAAATTAAGGGGAAATCAGTGCAACAGGAAGCAATTGGTCAGGTGCCATATCAATATATTTTGGAGCCTTCCACAGGAAACCAGTATAAACATTCATTTGAATCTAGACAGCAAGGAAAGGAACAGGAAACTGTGAAACTCTGATGCAGTCAATGTTGAGGAGTGAGTTCCCATATGACAGAGTAATAGATGACACAGGATGAAACTGAAGAGAATGTGCTACAAGAAGATGATATAGAACTTTCTATAGAATGCCTGCAGGAGACGGAAAACAAGGGATGTGCCCTCAGTTTGGAAGAAAATGAGCTAAGAGAAGAGTTGTTTGCTTTAATGGACATGGATAGATATATTAAGATCAATGAGAGAAATAGACTGCAGAAGGTCAATAAAACCCCAAAAGTAAGAAGTCTGATAAAACAAATGAATGCAGTAATTAGGACTGCCCATAGAGATCCATGTGATATAACAGAAGTAAACAGGATATATCACTGTGCTGCTAAATTAATAACTAATAAAGTTCTACCACAAGGACACAGGGTAGTGAGGGAAAGGAAGGGAAGACATTGAATACCATCATGGAAGTATTGAATAGAGAAAACTATAAAGCAATTAAGACAAGAAGTGTCACTGTTAAAAGATTATAGAAGAGGAAATAGATCAACAAAAATACTAAGAAAGATAGATCTGATTAAAGCAATGCACAGTATTAGAACAGACCATGATGTGTCATGCACTACCGCAAATAACAAACTAAACATTTCAGCACAGGCAGAAAAACTTAGAAGATACACATATAAATATAAGGGAAAAGTACAAAATAAGCAATTTATTGATGACCCAAAAAAAGCTTTATAGAGAACTGGGAAATAAGGTAAAAGGAATTGAAAGACCGCCAAAAAAAGAGGAAATAGATACATTTTGGAGAAGTATCTATGAAGATCCTGTGGAACATAACAAAGATGCTAAATAGGTGGAAGAAGTAAAAGAAAGAATAATAAGTTTAAAGGTACAGGATATGAAATAGGATGAAGTAACAGCTAGAGAGATTGAAACAAAGTTAATAAAACCCTCTAAATGGAAGGCCCCAGGACCAGATGCAGTACCTAACTTTTGGTTGAAAGTATTAATATCTTTGCACAAGGATTAAACATGAGTAAGTACTTCTATCAGAAGACGAAAGACTCATTTTGTCGAATGTGTCTTGGTCGAACTTCAAATGTCGAAAACGTAAAATGAAGCGGCATATAAGCAAATTCTTTCCCTGGGAAAGAAGGCGCCTGGCCGCTTCCATCACTTTGCCATTTTTGGCACTGTAGTGCAATCTCAGAGTTGGTATATTTAAGTAAAGGGGTGTGGGGGGCACAGTCCCCCATGTTCGGGGATGTGGGGACAAAGTCCCCCACTTTATATAATGTTTGAATGTGTTTTTTTTTTTTTTTTTTTTTGGGAACGCTGTTCTGGTAGTTCGATATGTTGTGAATTCAAACTTTTGAGTTTGATACAACAATGTTCGATCATTTGATCGTTCGTTGTTATAATATAGACCCTATTTATATGTGCACCCCCGAACCTGCAAACTACCCTAAAAATTAAAGTCCACTAACTTGCCTTCTGACAACATATAAACTATACATGGAAACTGATGCCGACAGAGTTTATAGTCATTTAGAAAAAAACTCAATTATGGCAGTAGAACAAAACTGCAGTAAAAGAAAGTCATCTAGAACAAAGGATAATTTGTTGTTAAATAAAGTTATAGCGGAGAACTGTAAAAAGGGGAAGAATCTAAGTATGTCATGGATTGACTACAGAAAACATGTGATAGTATCCCACATTCATGGATAAAAGAGTGCTTAAAATGTACAAGATACACCCTACACTGATTGACTAAATTACAGTACCCATGAGCCAATGGCATACCACTTTGCAATTAAGCCATGATAAAGGACAGATTATTATCCCAGGGATAAAATTTCAAAGGGGGGATATTCCGGGGTGACTCTCTGTCACCGTTGCCAGTCTGCCTTTCCATTAATCCATTAAGCTGTTTACTTAACAGCTTAGACCATGGCTACAATTTGGCTCCTAGAAAACAACAAAGTCTAATGACTTTTCATCTTTTCTTTGTTTGTTTAAAACTGTATAGTTCATCAGATGAGGAACTGAAAGCACAGCTGCAGGCTGCCAAAATGTTTTCAGATGATATTAAAATGTCATTTGGGCTTGATAAGTGTGCAAAAGCAACCTTTAAAGCAGGAAAATTGCAGCACCAGGAAAACATCAGTTTGGGACAAGAATGTGATATAAATTAACTTGAGCAAGAGGGAGTGTATAAATACTTGGAAATTGATGAAGGATCAGCAATAAAGCATGAACAAAGGTAAATAAAATGCAGTAAGGAATACTTTAGAAGACTTAAATTAATCCCAAGAACTGCATTGACATCTAGGAAGACGATCCAACCTATGAATCAGTTTGCTCTTCCTGGCCTAATGTACAGTTTTGGAGTGATTGACTGGCCCCAAAAAGTGTTGGGTAGATTAGATATTAAAACAAGAAGGATGCTTCATGCTCACCAAATGGTTTATAAAAATCAGTGCATACCAAGATTATATATTCCCCGATCTGAAGGAGGGATGGGCCTCACTGAAATTGATTACATTCATAGTTCTGCAATCGTGGGACTCCACACATATCTACTTACCTCACAAGATCTCAATGTAGTGAAAGTTTTGAAACATGAGGAGAATAAATCTAAGATGACTTCTCTGCTTAATTTAGGAGAAGCATATCAATGTCAAGCAGGAATGTAAATCAAACCAGAAGTAGATAAAAACCAGGCAGCAACTGAATGTGCCAAAAAGCAAAGAAAGAATATAAGGTGAAAGACCAAATGAGAAGGCAAGAAATGTGGAAAAAACATAAATATAGTTACAAGCATAGAAAACTTCTGGAAGAGCTTCATGTTGATCAACAACAAAAGCAGGAATGGTTAAGGAGAGGTGAATTCAAACCAAGAAATGAAATGTTAATATTGGCAGTCCAAAAAAGTGGGCTATACACACTGGTTTACAAAGTCCATTAAACATGTGGGAGAAACAGACAAATGTAGGTTTTGTAAAACCAAATTGGAAACAGTCACACACCTTGTTGCTGGTTGCAACACACTAATGGCAGAAGGACTGTATACTGAAAGGCATAATAATGTGGCATGACTGTTGCACTGGGGATTGTGCAAACATTATGGTATCAAAGTGGCTGAAAAACACTGGAAACATGAGCCACAAAGCATCATAGAAAATGATGATGTTTATATCACATGGGATCACCCATTACCAACAGTTCAAAAGATAGATGCTAGAAAACCAGATATAGATGTACAAGAACAGAAGACAAAAATAGCATTGATCATTGAAATCACCACACCCATTGACTATAGTGTCCTGCATACAGAGAGAGACACAAAGTTATAAAATATCATGATTTGCAAGCAGAAACAAGAGCAATGTGGAAGAAAGATACCCATATAGTTCCAATAGTAGTAGGAGCAATGGGTCTTATAAAAAAGCCTACAATCATATTTAGCTATGATACCAACACATGTAACTCCATACGAATTGTAGAAAGAGCCATTACTGGGCACATTGCGGGTGCTGCAAAGAGCACTTATGGATGACATCAAAGATTGAAACAATACTAATTTCATGAACTTTAATCATGCTTTGACTTAGGAATGGGGTCTATTCTCATCATAGTATTAGATATCCAGAAGATTTGGAAAAATTAAAAACTGGGAATTAACCCATATGTCACTAGATGGGTGGCCAACTGGATAACCAACAGAACACATACAGTCAGAGTTGGGAATTCCACCTCTAGCAGCAGAACAGTTACCACATGTGTACTAGAAGGATTTGTGTTGGGCAACCTACAAATGTATTTCTCAGAAGACTAGGAGAAAATAGATGGCCTGTGGCTTACCATGTTTGCTGATGACTGCAAACTGGGTGCAATCAATGAGTCCCCCAATGATGCTGACAAACTACAAAAAGGTCTTACACAGACAAAAGATTGGTGCCAAAGCCACAAACTCAAAATAAATGCTAAATAATGCATTATCATCCCTTACGGCCAAGGGGAATTCCCTGCACATTACAATATTAACAGCACCTTCCTTAGCTGAAACCCTGTGGTGAGATAGTTTGGAACAAAGATTGATAGCACACTTAACTGTGATCACCAAGTGTCCACAGTGGTAAGGAAGGCCTTCTGTCCTGCACATCTCATAAGTAAGGGCATCACATACAGAGCTAAGGATGTTATAACTCCTCTGTACACATTCCTCATCAGATCACTAATACAGTACAATGCACCCTTGTGTATGTACCTCAACAGACACCTGTAGCAACCTTAGAGACCTCAGAGGTTTCTCACCAAGGCAGATCAAGGCCTGCAACACATGACCTGCATGGACAGTTGAACGCCTTGTCACTGTACTCTGTATATTATAAGCTGGTAAGAGGCAACTTGTGCTTAGCCTACAGAGCAGTCTCAGACCTTGGCCTAATAGAAATACTGCGCATTCACAAGTCACATGGGACAAGATTCACTCAATCTAGGGATCTTAACCTAGCCTGCGACATTAACAGGACATGCTGGAGTGACAGATATGTCTTCCAGAGATTGCCAGTCCTCTGGAAAACAATCCCAATTCACATAAAACAGCTCCTCAATAAACCTATTTAACAGTAACTTAGCCCACTGGATGGGAGAATATAAATTTACCCCATGTGTGTCACCCATTTCCCTATTGGATAAGGGTAGTCGGTGATGATCATACACTTGCATGGCAAATATAGGCCATACAAGTTGGTCCATAAGGAAACAGTGGTATAACATGACTAGGCTTATAAAGGCCCTAAGGCCAATAGCCTAGTAACCTCCTATGAACCTAAGGTGACATCTGCCTGGGCTCTAGGCCAGTGTCTGATCCTGCCCTGGTGGGATGGTTGTACATGGAATAATCTGATATAGCTGATTACATCAGCATTGTCTATTGAGCATGTGGTGGTACATCAGCATTGTCTGTTGAGGATATGGTGATAACAGTGTCCCACATGCTGGTGTAAAAATATCTCTGTAATGTCAAGTAACATCTCAGATGCATGTACACACACACACACACACACACACACACACACACACACACACACACACACACACATGCACACACATGCACACACACACACATGCACACAGTTGATTGCAGTGAGAACAGTACCCCTACCTAAGTACACAGAATATAGAACCCAGTACTTATTTATTTATATTTATTTATTTCAGTTTGATTACCGGGGAAGTCCACTGGGCCACAAGGTACCCATTTTCAGTGGAGGCCCGGGGAGAAAAGCTCCAAAGGCAGTACCATCAAGGTTACAAATGAAAGATAAAATATAATAGAAGTACAATAGAAGTGTCTCATATTAATTATACATAGTAAGAACAGTGCAACAAACTAAAATAACGTTTTAAAGTTCTAAAAATGTTCTAAAAACAATCTAAAAGATTCTAAAGAAAGAATGTTCTAAAAATGATCTAGAATTTTTTTTTTTCATGCAATGTTTTCCTCTGAACAGTCAACTGAGAGGTAGCTTAGACATTTTGGGAGTTAGAAATCAAATCAGAGAGCAGATAGCTTGATGCAAGCTCCACTGTGCAAGTCTGGCTTTTACATGTGTGCAGGTCAACTTATAATGGATGACATCAGCAGGCCATGTGGAAGGTCTGCATGACATGGATGTGTAGGCTTTTGCAAGTATGAAAAGACTAGCAAGTCATGTCATCAGAAAAATAGGATAGCACATTTATTCTGCTGGGTAGAGGCACACACACATCAAGTTGACTGGAGTAACAACAGAACCCCTACCTATCTAAGTACACAGACTACAAAACACAGTACTCTATGCAAGAGCCACAGCACAAGTCCGACTTTTCCGTGTCTGCAGGTCCACTTATAGTGGTTGACATCAGCAGTGCATATTGAAGAAAAGAATGTGGGATGCCTGCCTAAACTGGATGTGTAGGCAGTTGCAAGTATCAAAATGTTGTCAATTCATGGGATTGGGGTGGTAACTGCAGAATACACAGTTGCACTTCTGGCTGGACACAAACACACACACACAAACACACTACCTAAGTATACAGACTACAGAACTCAGTAATTTCCACAAGCACCATGGCACAAGTCTGACTTTTACATGGCTGCTGGTCAACTTATGGTAGATGACATCAGCAGGCCCTATGTGGGACACCAGGTTGGGAGGCTTGCATAGGCACATAGATTTTTAGGTTCATATGAGGCCAGTAGCCTAACTGTAGAGTGTGTTTTTGGTGTGTAGAAGCCTAGTAGTGTAAAACCACAAGTATCCTCATGGAGCATAGTTGTAATTTTGAGTTTAGCAGAGCAAGGTTGTCAGCACCACTAACTGGCACTGTCAGTGAGAGAGAATACAACATTATATCTTACACTTTGTATTGTGGTTAATATACAGTATGTGTGCAAAATAATCTGAACCCCCAGGGTTTAATTCCTTGGGGGGGCATGACAACACATGTATTTATTGCGAATATATGATGATTACTGAGAATATGCCCTGAATTTGCAATGTTTTCAAATGTAGTTTTATGTCATACAAAGGAAATGGACAATAAACACCAATAAGAAAGCATTGTATATATAGTTCCATAGTGCAGTGAGCAGCAGATTTGCATAATGATTAACAACGTGTACACACATGCGTGTTACACCTGTTTGCATGTAAGTAAGCAGTGGGCAAACCGGAGCTGCATTGCTAATATCTGTAAAAATAAAACTATATGGCATATACTGTACTCAAAACCAGGCCCATGTGTATGGTAGTCGTACACATGCACCTGTTGCCACAAGAATGTTTAGGAAACAGTTGTGTTTGTTGCATTTCTTTGCTGTAAACTGCAATGTCACATCAGTAAGAGGAAGATTGCACACTCTATACTAGAAGCCACTGCAATCTTTACTCCAGGTTGGGTTTTCACTATGGCTAAGGGCATTAATTGAATGTATCTGGTTACTGTTTTTGATTGTCTGCTTCATAGGTGGTCCTCCATGCTTCTCACAAATCTGATAAATATAACCGTTACCTGCTTAAGCTATTTGCACTATGCAGCACATCACGCAAAAATGGCAATGAAAAAGGAGAGAAATAAGAAAGAAAACCTTAGAAATGGACACATACGAGTAAAATAAGTGCCTGTTGTCACATGTTAAGGTACTTTCTAGATAAATCCACAACTATTTATTTAATAATTGCACCAAGTTAAGATATACAAGGATATGCCATAATATTATTACAGAATATATTCTAGGTTCAGGACTTATCTTGCAAATGCAGTGGAGATAATTTTATTTCAGGCCTAGAATTTCCTTGTGTCTACTTCCGTGGGATGGAAGTATGCAGGAAAAAACAGAATGTAGGCTAGATGGATGCCTTACAGCTTGTTGAATAGCTCCACCATACTGAAATCACCTGCTTATGCTGTAATTATCAGCTATGAAAAACATCTGCTACGTTACTAAATATATGAACTCAGTTAGTGGCCATTGGAACACAAAATGGACCTATGTGCCACTGTTCACATAAACGCTGAAATAAGGTGAACACCAGGGAACTTATTACTTTTGTCTTTGTCTGTTATATCATGCAAATATGCAGTTAAAAAGAGTAGAGGGAAGATTACAGACCCTATAGTAGAGCTCAGGACCTTCTATAGTCCAGCCCTAGACATACACATGCTGTCATAGGAATAGTTATGTGACATGTATCAAAAAACCTGACATTCATTCCTCCATTTCTCGTGGTTACAATAAGCGCTGCATAGCACAAAAAAGGACAAAAATTAAAAAATAAATTTAAATGTAATGCAGATAGATAAGATACATTGTAGCAAATAAAGAGGATGACACAGAACTTGTGAATTGTGCACTGCTTGCATGCAGTTTTACACTTCACAGACCAACATGTACATTCTGTAAGTGTAATCTGACACCCCCTTCCAATGTCACCATTCACTGCTGCCATGCATTCATCAAGAATACTGTGTAAGTGCCTATATGCAGTGAACTTCTCTACACGGTTACAAGTTTTTGGAATTTAGCAATTCTAATGAGTTTTGACCTCATTTGCATCTTCAGTGTGTTGACAGCCCTGAATCTACACAGCTGGTAACCGTATAGGCAGGGAAACTGAGGGGGAGCTCAATGTTGTACAGTCAAAGGAGGGTATTACTCAGGTGTATACATGTGCACACAGGAATTCAGGTTTGGGATTCTATATTTTATGCGGTTTATACTTTTAACTGTCTACATTAGTTAGGATTACATTGTTCATTTGGGGGTGGAGGTGCAAAGCAGCATTTATGTCATGGTACTTAATAAGGACTTCTTGCCATTTTTAACATAATTTTCTAGCATCCAACATATATGGGAATGCCATAATGTGTGTTGGGTTACATGTTAGGGTCTGTTCTGTACAAATGTACAGAAAATTACTTGCTGTAGTTTCTATATAGACTCCTGTATTCGGTAAACTTTTGTATACATGGCCAACACAAGCACAGAGTCTACACGGTTGCTTTAGAGGTTGTTAAATCACTCCACCATGTTGATTTACTTCATTAGTAAACAATTCAGATACTTATGCTGTAATTTGCATGCCACAAAAGTTTCCGTGTTTGAGCATGAGTGCGCCCCACTACACGAAGTTTACTGAATCTAAAACTTTTCGTGGCCATGTGAATGGTGTAGGTTTTATTGAATCGCTCCAATGAGCATAATATGAAGTCATTTTATAGATACACAAGATGCAGCAGGACTAAAGATACAGACTGATAAATTATGGATTCTAAACGTTATTCACAGGTACAACTGATTATAGATATATTTACAAAATGTTATGGAAAACAGTTTGGCTCCACAAAGGGAGTGACAGATTGTCCTGCTAGCATCCAGGTAACTTCATATATTGAAATTAAATTAGATTAAACTGAAAAAGAACTGCACAAACTGGAACCATAAGTTTATTTTTATGATTATGAAAAAAATAATGGAGAAGGTTATTTCGGATAACTTATTTTCAGAATTGGAAAAGTTGGAACTTGAAACCGTATATCAGCATGTATACATTAAAAATAAATCTGTAACCACCTGTAACATGATGTCCTATAACAGCATAATGATAGCTATAAATGAAAAGTGTGCTGTGATGTAATTTATTAAGGCTTAACTTCTGTATTTGATTGGATCATACACAAAACACTGATTAATAACTTAAAACAACTGAGTATTGATGAAATCTTGATATGATGGATAGCTGCATGGCTTACAAATAGGACATTACAAGTATTGTACAACAATTGCATAGGTGAAATTCTTGGTTACAGTCAAGGTATCCCACAGGACTCTGTCCTAGACCCATAATTATTTAAGTTGTATGCTTCAGATGATCTATACTTTTCATCTGATGTGCTCTGCAGTCTGTATGCATATGATTTCAAAATGGGTAAACCGATTACATGTGCTACAGATAGGGCATGTCTGCCAAATAACTTAACTAAATTGACCATTTGGCTGTGGGAGAATAATATGCTGATAAATACACTAAAAACTAAGAATATGAGATTAGGACACAGAGAAAAAAAGGTGAATATTTAATACAGGATGCCATGATTGAAAGTGTAGATTCAGTTAAAGACCTGGGTATATGGATATATCCAGCTTTGAGTTTTTCTAATTATATCAAGCAATTGGTTAATGATAGTTATAGAACTACAGATCATATAAAAAGTTTTATAAAGTCAAGGAAATCAGAAATGACAAAATCATTATTTGTTAGTTGCATTAGACTCAAATTTGAGTATTGAGTAACAATATGGAAACCTTATAAAAAACAAGCATGAGTAAACTGTTAAAGAGTACAATAAAAATATACTGAGTGCATCCATGGATGTCAAAATTTAAGTTATGGAAGACTAAAATATCTGAACTTGTACAGTGTCTCACACAGATGTTTAAGAGGAGACCTTTTTCAGGTAGGAACAACTACCTGTGGGAATGTTTAGGGTTATCAAAAAGTAGCACAGAATCATCAGACACCCAATGCAGAAGACTGCATAGGAATGAGAGGTGTACTGATTGCTTCTCTGAGAGAGTAGCTGATGCATGGAAAAGACTACCTTAAAGCAAGCACTATTTAGATATTTTTAAAAACAACCTGGACACTTATTATTGGACTAACTGTTTTGGTATATTGGCAGGCTAGAAGGACATTATTGCCTGTGCCTAAAATATTTGTATGTACATATGTATGTATGAATGTATTCTGCAAAAGGCTCGCTTAGGGTTACATAGGCATGGGCACTTAGAGGATAGCAGGCACCGAAGGATTGCATTAGTGGGGTACTAATCTAGGGGGACTGATGAAGTGGCTGTCTGACAGCTTGGAGAGGGATAAAGTATAAACTGTCAATGTCAGATACATTTCTCAATAGCAGATACAATAATACCTTCTTGAAAAGCATTCCGACAAACCTAGTCTCTGGAGCAACTGACCATCTTCAAATATCTTTACTAACATGGAAATCAAATGCCTTAGCTCCTATCCGTAAACACTGACTTCTGCAAATTATGCTTGTTTGCATGAATATTATGTTTAGGTGAAAACATATCCATGCAGAATCGATATTTTACAGTACTATTTGTATTTTCAGCAGAGTAGCATTGAGGAAAGTTTAAAGTCACTTCTCTTTGAGTCTTAGACAAAGGATGAATTGTGCATTATTGTCATTAGTGCCACATTTCTATGGCAAAAGGTATATATTACCCATATGAAAATAATGGACAGTTATATTTAATAACGATATAACATTACTTCTACAGTGCACCAATAGCATTTATGAAAAAGAGTAATTAGTTAATGAATTAATTATTGGTATATAAAATGGACCCAGCTATTTTTTATACAGATTATGGCCTAGATTTATGTTATGGCCAACTTCTGAGGAAACATTCCCGTTAGTATGCAGGATTATGAGTTTAATACTTTAAAAGTTGCTGTATAAAGTTCTGATCCTGGAGAATACCATGAACTGTTAATTATCCGTTACTTCATTTTATATTCAGCAGACTACACTGGAGATGATTTAACATTTCTGTTACTAGTTTTCATCAAGAGTTCATTTATAACACTTTGTTATACCTCAGTGAAATGTCATTTATATTTTCAGAGCTAGTGAGTTGTGACTCAAAGGCAACAGCTAGAGTAAACCTCATTTACTATTATTATTGTTCTTAGCACGCCCCTCTCTCTCTCTCTCTCTCTCTCTCCCCTTTCTTTCAAATCTCTTTATTACAACCTGATAGAGATTCATCCTTCATTTTAACTGCTGTGATCATAAATGTTTCATTTTAGGTGCTCAGATCTTTTATTATTGCTTAGTTTTGTCCTTTCTGCATGTTTTTTGCTTAAAATGATTCAGAGTGTTTGTCTGCAGCTTATCTTTTGTTTTTAAAAATGAGGAATAAACCAGCAGACTTGTTTACCATTCTTTATCTATAACATAATGGATTAATTATCTAACTAATATTAATTGCATCCTTTAATGCCTGATAAAAACTGAGGAAAAAAGTGTTAAAACTACTTGAAGAGGTACAGCAATAGAAATGGACATCTTGCAGACTGCAGACTAAAGTATGAAGGCAAGCATAACTCGGGTGATAGTAAATGAGGACAACTAGTATGTTTAATTAATAAATACCCACTCATTAGCCAGTCTCATGGAACCAGAAAAATTGATGAAACTTTGAACACATCCCCAATGACCCTTCATCATTCAGTGACCGTGGCAACTGACAGTGTGGCAGGAAGGAAGAAAGTGCTTTTTTCCCTCTGTGGGGTGGGGACTGTGGTGGTATACATGGATCACATTTAAGCCATAGGGAAAGCTGGGCTTGGAGTAAGGGATGGTGAAGGAAGTATGACTTACTTGGTCCACAAAGGCCATGACTCTTTGCCTGTCCAACCTCACAGTGTAAGGTCACCATGCTGAGGTGGCAGGGTTTAAGAAAAGCCCTGGCTTGCAGGGCAGTGTGGGGGAATGCTGCTGGCTCCATTCTAAGTTTCCACTTTGCATCCCCAGCCTGCTAACTGTGGAGGCAGTACACACCCCATTTTTAGTACATAGAATGTGAGGGGCATGATTTAGAAGCATAGGAGCAATGCCAAGCATCTGATGGTCAGCTGTAGGCATACCAGAGACCAAGAAAAATGTAGAATGACCTTTCTTTGCATATATTATTTTCATTATTCTCTAATCGTTGATTACTGATGATAATTTGTTTTCGTTCTACACCTGAGTCACTTACTGCAAACATTTCAAATAAAAAAAACAGCCCAACCTATGAGAGTCAGTCATGCCCCTCTACCTGATCAGGGGCAGTAGGTTCTGCTATCAGGAACTGATACTGTGTAATTATTACAACATGACACAAGTACGTCTCACCAGGGTGTCACCTGTGCATGACCACGCAACAAATAGATGGGAAGAGTGCATTCTTAGCGAGGTTTGCCAACATTCTCATCTTTAAGTGATGGATTGTGCAAGGCTGGATAAGGAATATGTTCATCAACCATTTTAGAAACAGAATACGTTGTCCTGAAGATCGGCAACATAAAAAACAGCATATTAAAATGCATCATTCTGTTAAATGAGAAAGACTTTACTTATTCAACCAATATAGGAAGATTTTTAGATGTGTATCATGTCTGTTTTAAAAATGGTGTGAAAAATTGTTCAGTGCTTTAAAAGTTATAGGCATGATATTGATTAAAAATGGCCATTTATTTTCTGTACAGACAGCTAACTTATAACCCAATGTACATATCACCTTAGTTACCCAGATTATACTATTTTTATTTTATTTGTTGTCTGGGGTTGAGCACTGATCCACTCAAATCATTTTCAGGATCAGCCCATTGACGCAAAGTTGCAATGAATAATAAACAGCTGGATTAGTTATGCCTGAATATGAGAGACAATCTTACAGAACATGTACTAAAGAAGTGCTGTGACACCATGAGAGCTATTTACAATGTATGTGAAGGAGACGTGAGATAAAAAGAACAGGGTAAACCTGAGGGAGGAGTGAAGAAGAATTGAAAAGTGTATAGGAAGGAGAAAATAGAGGAGCCAGGAGAAGGAAGAATACAGAAGTGGCATGTGTGACAGGAAGACAGCCAAGCGAAAGAGATTAAGGGAGTGAAGGAGATGTTATTTGGGGGAGGAGTGATGATGAGTGGAAAAGATGTACATAATTCAGTGAGGCTGAATTACTGCAAAGAGGGCAGGGGACAAAGTGATACTGCCATTAAGGAAGTATTTACCATGCACTTCTCTGATGATTTGAGTGGTAATGGATTTCATTAATGGTGGCATTGAAGTCTATATTTTTGAAGTGCATATGGAAAAGAAGTGTCCTGCAGAAGTTGGAATTTGTGAGTTGTAGATTAATGGAGGATATAGGGAGGATATAGGGAGGGAGCTTAGGCTGTAGATGCCAAATTTTTCATAGAGTCTTCTAGGGAGGGAAATTGTTTAAGGTTGATTAGTTTAAAGACTAGGCCTGATATTAGCAGAGTTGTCCTGATGTGCAGGAGTAGCCATCTGGCTTTAGTGAGTATTGAGCAGTGGTGTTCTGTTTTTGGGTGAAGGAGGTAAATCAATAAATATTATTGCATAGTAGGTCCTACTCATTTTCAGGTCACACAACTTCTTTGTTAATGGCTGATCTAAAAGCTGGGGGTTAAATGACATATTGTCTTAGTTCAGGTAACAGAACTCCATGGTTAATGGCTGTTCTAACAGCTGGGGATTAACTGAAATATTGTCTAATAGGAGACTGCTTACTCTGGCCTTAGTACGTTAAACATGCTTTTGAAAGGCATGGTTGTAGTTGAGTCCTACTTTGATGTATTTGTACTGTTTTACTGAGGTTCTTTGGACATTCTTTGTGAAGTTGCACACAGCATGACTTTGGTTTTAATAGTGTTGAGTAAGAGTTTGTGAGTTTGTAGCCAGCCTTATCATGCTTTCAGGTGTTTCCACAGCAGGTTTGAACTGCTGTAGGACAAGAGCAAAATCTGTAACTAATCATATCATCTGCATGTAGGATGACTGGCAGGTGGAGGAGTTCAGTGGGGAGTGTTTTAATCAAGACAGAACAGTAAGGAGGACAGGACTAATCCCTTTGGTAAACCTTTCAGAAGTGGAGTTGAAGAGGGAGTTGAATGACCCTAACTAGACTTTAAAATGTAGGTAAGGAATGTATCAAACCATTGTGCTGCCCTGGGGGTTTCATTCCTGATGAGAGTAAAGCATTAATAATAGGTTGTGGTCTACCATGTCAAAAGCATTTGTGAGGTAAATAAACAAAGACCCCAGTAAGTTAATCTTTGTTCAGGTGTAAGAGTATATTGTTTGTAAATGTATAAGGGGCTGTCATAGTCCTTATCTCTGTTCAGAAGCCATGTCACACACCATGCATAAGCTAATACATAACTCTAAACTTTGGTTTATATAAAAAAAAACACACAAGAAGTGGGGAAATTTATTTAGAGAGTGCACAGGATTCTAATGTGCGGTGGTGGTGCAGCGTTAGCATTGTCGCCTCACAGTAAGACTCTGTCCGGTTCGATTCTCAGCTAGAGCGTCTTCTGCGTGGAGACATGCGTGAACGGGCGTACCTTCATTGAAAGTTGTGCATCAGGTCTGGAAACTCGGCATGTAAAAATCAACTACCTATCATTAGCGGACCGGAGTTCCGCTGTGGCGACCCCTAACCGGGAAAAGCCAAAAGACACAACAACAGGATCCTTATACATTGAACACCATTAATATTCTACAAAATTAGAGAAAATAGAGTCTTGTTAAACATCCTTCTGATGTCACAAAGATACTTACCAAGCTTTTGTTAACCGCCCTTCACTTCTGTTAAGCACCAGTCTTATACTAATGCATCAACAGTAGTCAATGGTCATCACATAACAGTAATAGGAACTGAAACAAAATAGCCTCCTGCTGCTGCTCTGTAGAAGCCATTCTCTGTGTCACAGTGGTAAATGCTTTATAGCTTTTAAAAGTGTAAACCACTTAGTTCTCCTAAATTTTTTCTCTAACTTTTATAGTACATGGGCACATGCACTACAAAAAAATTATCAGGTCTTCCTAATTATAACCCTCTTTATTAAGTGTCCATGACATATATATATAAATTTATCACTCAAACTTTGCTCTCAAGGTAAATATCTTTTTATTTGAGGTAAATATCTTGACATCCCTGTCTTGAACACAAAATAAACTGGTTACTCAGAGACCCAACCATTTTCCTATGTGATATATAACAATGACAATTACAATGTTCTGCATAATCTTCTTCTTTTGGCTTTTCCCAGTTAGGGGTCGCCACAGCAGATCACCTGTCAGCTCAAGATTGGCAGTGGAGTTTTATCATGTTGAGTTGCCAGCCCGGCACCCAACCTTCCACAGAAGGCACACACACATATGCACTCACACCTAGGGCCAATTTAGAGTATCCAATCCATCTACAGCATGTCTTTGGGATGTGGGAGGAAACTGGAGCACCCGGAGGAAACCCATGCGACCACAGGGAGGACATGCAGACTCTGCACAGAAGGCACCCCAACCGAGGATCGAACCAAAGAACCTCTTGCTGTTAGCTGGCATGTTCTGCATAATATTAAATAAAAAATATTGGCTTTGGTGGTTAACAAGGGCAGCTGCTTGGGGCACAAGGTGTAATAAGCCGATGCCAGTGAGGCAGTAATGCAGTTCTGGTGTTCAAAAATGAATACTAATTCTCTATTTGTTGTCATGGCTGAAGTACTGAAGGCTTTGTGTGTGGCATTTTGTAGTAAATCACTTGTTACATTTGTAGTAAGTGGTTTGCTGCAATTTCAGTGCATAAGAACTTTTTTGAGTTTCAGAGGACCTTTTCTGGGGGGGATTTGGTTTCTCTATATGGAGAGGACTTTTTTGGTCCTCACCTTAAAGATGAGTGGGTGACAGCTTGGGAAACTGATAATGCAGCTACAGTTCAGTACCTAGTTTCCTAGTCTCCAGAGCCATGGACAAGGGTAAGGTGGTCCATACAGCCTATCTGGACCTCGCCAAGGCCTTCAACACCATCCCCCACTCTGGAATCATAGATAAACTTAATAAGCTGGGCATTAATCCCTACATCACTCGATGGGTTGCCAACTGGCTTACTGACAGAACCCACACTGTAAAATTAGTTGACTCCAAATCCAGCTCCAGACAAGTGACAAGTGGAGTACCTCAGGGTTCAGTCCTGGGACCGCTCTTGTTTGGCATCTACTTCTCTGAAGTACAGGCCAACACTAAGGGAGTCTGGCTAACAAAGTTCACAGATGACTGCAAACTGGGAGCCATTATTGAATCCCCAAATTATGTGGATATTCTACAAAAGGGCCTTACAGAAACAGATGTTTAGTGCTAGAGCCATAGGCTCAAGCTCAATGCCAAGAAATGTATAGTTATCCTCTTTGGGAAAAAACATGTACCCATGAATTACCACATAGGTGGCAGTACACTAAACACCGAAAGTGTGATAAAAGACTTAGAGACACAGGTGGACAGTAGTCTCACCTTCGATAACCACATCACCACAACAGTCAGGAAATCCTTCTATGTGGCACACCTCATCACTAAGGGCTTTTCATCCAGAAAAAAGGAGGTCATTGTCCCACTGTACTTATCCCTCATTAGACTCATTATAGAATACAATGCCTCGTTTGGTATGTACCTCTCAAGACATCTGCAACAACTGGAAAGGCCGCAGAAATACCTCACTAAAGAATCACAGGTGTAAAGCAGATGCCTTATGCTGACCATCTAAAAAAAAACTCCACCTATACTCTGTCACATATCATCTACTCAGAGGCGATCTCTGCTTAACATACAAGGCCATGTCAAACCCAGAGCTATTGGATATGCTACATTTAAAGAAATCCCAGTCCGTCAGAGACACACGCTCCAGGGATCTAAACCTTGTTATCACAATGAACAAAACATGCTAGAAGGATAGATTCCTGACCCAGAGACTCTGCAAACTCTGGAACAGTCTGCACATACATGTTAGGCAGAGTGCCTCTTTGGTCCTCTTCAAAAGGAACCTTGATGATTGGATGGGAGATAGGAAATTCACCCTGGAGATCACGTCAGTTGCCCTGCTAGACAGGGGTCCAAGGACATAAATACTGTGGGAAGAAATAGCCAGGGAATTGTTATGGCTAGGCTTGTATAGGACCTAGGGCCGATAGCCTAGTACCAACCTATGAACCTATGAACCTACCTGTACCAAATATACAGGAAACTAAAAACAACATTACTTATGATACAACACTCATAAATAAATTATACAACAAAATGAGCAATAGAGTTCTTATAGAAAGTCATAAACTCCCTGTGTTAAAAGGGCATTCAGACATCCTAACAAAGAACTTAAGGTTGCAGTCAGAAAACACAAAGCTAATTATAAGCTCAAAATAGCCATTTAGATTAAAAGTAATTATAAATCCTTTTTTGACTGTGTTAGAGAGTTAAGAAACAACACTGTTATCTTTCAGAATTGATTCTCAGTGATACTACCCATTCTGTACACAAAGAAACAGCTGATAGCCTAGTTGACAAAATGAATCTGAGCATCACCTCATCTACCATCATATTTGCTCCCCCTTTCAACTTCTCAGTCCTTGATCCCCTCACCAGATATCTATGGAACAAGTCCTAGCAGCCCTTTATAAAAAAAAAAAAATACAAGCATTGGCCTTAATAATATACAACAAAAAGTAATAATTACCACTATATATGGCATATTGAAAACTCTAGTAAACCTCTATATACTTTAACATAGGCTGTGAGAGTAGTTTCATTGGACTAGATAAGCTACTGGAAATAGAAATAAGAACAAAATGTTACTACCAGAGCAAATTAATTTGTAGCTTTTCACAAATTAGTTTTAGCTGTTCTTTAGCTGTGACTCATACATTCATATGTCTTTTTTTTAAGAATGAGAAGCAAACAGTCATGCCTCAGAAACATGCAGTCATTTAGTCTTCATGACTTCTCAAATTACCTTATCTGCAGAAGAACAAGCATAGACAATGAACTACAAACTACTTGTCACGATAAAACAAAACTGTAATTATTATAGAACGATGCTGCCACCTGCTTTGGACAGAGATATCTGTGTTCTCTGTCATACAACAGATCTGATGGTAGATTTAAGATGTTTTAAAAAGATTATTGTTGAAATTCTTGGAATAGTTGGTCTGCAAGTGCAAAATGTGGAGGAATATATATTAAAGTCAAATACTGTGCTACCTCAGAGTATGTCCCTTCCTCCAAGGTACTATTTATAAATGTTAGTGTAGTTCAGTAGTAGGGGTTTTGGGGGTCCATCCTATATCAGGTTGATGCAGAACGTGAAGTTTCCCTACATAAATGCACAAAAGGTATAACAGTAAGGTTTGGAATTCACTTTTTTTTTTTTTTTTATAAATCTCAATTTTTCAAAGATGTATGACTCAGAATATTGCATTTTTCTGTAGTTTAATTCTTTGACTTTTAGTTGAATTTAATCTTAAAGACTGAAGCATGTAGTATATCATTCTATGTGTTTTAACTTAGGTTGTGAGGGCACTTCCAGTGATAGCCAGAAAACTGTATCTTCTATCATTTTATTTTTACAATAAGGAGGTGTTATTTTTAATGTATTTTGCATGTTCATGGATATGATTTTGTGACATGGTCATA
The DNA here is from genome assembly GCF_019279795.1 of Protopterus annectens. Classification (NCBI taxonomy): domain Eukaryota; kingdom Metazoa; phylum Chordata; order Ceratodontiformes; family Protopteridae; genus Protopterus; species Protopterus annectens. Next base: position 511,951,632 of record NC_056737.1, on the reverse strand, counting down.
AAACAAGCAGTTGTTACATTCAAGCTGCTGGAATATACAAAGCACAGTCTCCCACTATAGACCCTTAATGGCATATGCCTGAAAATCCCTGCAGTGTCTGCTGACTATAGAAAAACTTTGCTACTACTCCCCCAAATTATTGCTAATGCTACTGAAAAGTAATGTCATTACAGAAGGAGCAGAGCTAATGAGATCCATCAGTAATGGGTTATGAGCTGATTTAAATTCCATCATGGAGAAGGTATTCACAGGCTACAATGGTACTTCACATAAGAAGTGATAGGAAAGTGATATTCTTTCTAGACTCACTGACCATGGCAGTCATGGGTTTATGGAGAATATTGGAGTTTGTAACCCGGGGCACTTACACAGTTCTTCCCAATATACCACTTGAGTGTTGCTGATTCCATTATAATGAGTATCAGGAAGGCTGTATTTTAAGACATATAGGAATCACCTACAGGCTGGTATTGACATGTACTGCATACCCGAAGCATACTGCTACAGATCCCTGACCAGGCAATACCTATAAATATCTGCCTGGCTAAGACTTACCTTGGTATGGTGAAAAATGACTGGGCATATGACATAATGCTGGTAGAATGCCTCACTACATATGCTAAGACTGTCTGTATTTAGAAAGAAGAATAACATGTCGTCAGTTGTACTTTAGTACTCTCTGGCATGCTCTGTAAATTTGTATGTGCAATTTTTAAAAGTGCAGTAAACCATCTTTATTATTTTGGTGCAATTTATATGCTCCAACTGCTCCATGCATATGCAGTCTTTCATTTGCATTTCACCAGGGCAGGCAGGATTTTGGAACTGCAACTCTTCTGAGAGCAACTGCAGCTTCAGCAATGTGTCTTGTGACAAAAAATAAATTGTTGTGTAATCTAGTCACTGGAGTTTCTCCAGATTCTAGCATGGAATATAAGTGGATGTTCGAAATTTGTTGGATTAGAGTATCGTTATATTACAACATCAAATAATCATAGGTAAAAAAACAGCTTTGTCAGGCACATAAAAATGGAATTCAAGCATGAACATCATCATAAGTAAACATCTATACCAATAAATGAGGTAAATGGATATATGTAGTCTCAAATTTACAGAAATGTAGGGCCACTCTGCAGTTCAGTATATCTGGTATATTGTGACTATTAAGTGAAGGATTAAAAACACTATTTTAAGAGATAAATTGCCTATTAACGGGATCTAGTCATAATAATTAGAAAATATTGATTAATGCTATTGCAGGGTTCTCAATGAGGTTCAACATATCTTTTCAAAAGGTGAACAATTGTAAGAGCTTAAGACATATTTCAATAAGACTAGACCATTAAGATGATTGAAATGCTCCATTACAAAGGAGTTAACCCCTTCAAGAGAGTTCTTCTGATACATTTTTAACTTTGTGTAATATTTGTTTTTATTACCATAAAAGGAAGCTAATTGTAGTGGCAATTAGAGGTACTCCTTCCATAGCTAGACTTAGGCATAGGCCAACTAGGTGGTTGCCTAAGGTTCCACTCTAGCAGGTATGCTTTTCCAGTATTTATTTGTTTTTTGTTTTTTTTGTAGTAAAGAAACTGTTCCCCTAAAATGTGTTGAATGAAGATAGAAAACTGAAGAGTAAGAGAAACTGTGAGAAAAATAAAGAAAAAGTAATCTGGATGGTGTAGGTAGACCAGGATGAGGACATTAGGTGGTGTGGTGGGCACTGTGGAGCCCTTTTTCCTAGGGCACGAGTTGACTAAAGGACTGTCCTGGCTCCTTTTATTTCGTATCATCCAATCACTGGTATCTCAACAAAGTCAACCTTTCAACTTAAGACTAAGGCATAGTTTTATAAGTGCTGTATCTGCAGTATTATGCAGTATTATAAAAAAAATGAGTGTTCCAGAAAAAGTGATTGTGGGATGAGTAGAAACAAGAGCATTAACAGCAAAGTGATACGATACTTTACTATTAGTGCTAGTACTTTATTTTTTTAAGTACACTAATGCACCTATTTCATTAAAGTATTATGCACAAAAAGAATAATTTTGGACCAAATCAAAGAATGATTGGAATAATATAATCCATGAGAGTTTGGTTTGCACTGCTGATATTAAGTTAGCTTGCAGTTCAGTTACTTCTCCCTGAATGATATTTGGTACCATTTGACAAATTTTATCTTGATGAGTTACTAGGGAAGAGATGCCTTATTCAGTGCAAAAATTGTACTATATTACCATCAGATATTGACATCTTTGACAAAGATAGCTTTACTTGTAGTAAGCACTGCTACTTAATTAAAAGGTATGAGGTAGTTAGTATTTGGGCAATTTACAATGACAGTGTATCTCAAAACTCCCCAAAATTACATCATTGTATTATTAGAATCCCAAAGTAAGAGTGAAAAAATGGTAAACAAAGTAGTTTTATACCAAGAAAGGGAACCAGTGGAGTGCATCTCCACAACAAACAAATGATTAATAGACAGAGTGAAGATATGGAGTCCCCACTTCAGAGAGTAGGTGTACAAAAAGGTAAATAATAGACTCTGACAATTATTACCCCATAGAAGCAGTCCCAGAATGACATAATTTATTCAATTTTTGGATTTTCAGTTTGCTGTATCAGAGAAAAAATAAATTATGTATTTTTACAAAAAATATTTCTATGCGGTCGCAGAGTATTGTTCTTTCTGTGCATTCACATATGTTAGGCCTTCAAATATAGCAATACAAACATTTGTTTGTTGCACTTTTTACCTCAATTGCTTTCTTAACACCTTTTATCACTTGTGGCATAGGCACATTTCATTTATATAAAATAAATCAAGCTGTATTAACAAGTTAAAACTAAATGTTATGCTTCACATATATTGCTATGCATCATATAACCTAAGCAACATAACATAAATTATTAAATTCTTGCCCCCTTTGTAAACAAGAAACATATTTATTAAACCATCACTTATGACATAAGTAATCATACATTTATATAAATGAAAACAAACCATACTGATACAATCCCAGTTGCAAGCATTTTACATCCCAAAGCATACTGACACACTCCCCGATGCAAACATTATACATCACTTATAATCTACCCAGTCATTTTCAGTCAAACATTACATAGCTCATTAAGTCCTGCCTGCTTTTAAACCTCATTCCCCCCTGTATGTATTGTTCGCACAATTCCCATTTTTCCCAAGGAGCTGATCAAATGGACTGTAACAGATTGTTTCCGAAACTTTGCTATTCTTGGTATGGAGTTGATTCTTTTTTCAGACTATGATGAGCAATATCAATTGCATACTGTCTTGACCTTCACAACTCCTAAAGTTTTATTTTAATTTTTTTTCTTTTTTACTTTCTGTTAAGTTAGTATGTTATTTCATGGACAGAAAGTTGTTTCAACATCAGATCAGACTATGTTTCATTTACTACAATAGTTCATAAACTCACTTCAATGCTGAAAAATGATTGGCTGGTAACTTTAATGTGAACATCTGTAATAAGTTATTAACCCTAGTATTGAAGTCACTACCCACTGTAATGGATCTTATGCAGATAGAGAAGTCTAAGGGTTATTTTGTGTGGTAGCAGACTGACACTCCTATAGGCTGAACCTGATATGGGAGTGAGGCAGTATCCAAATTAACAGCTGTCATTTGTGAAGTCAGGAAGTTTATCTTATTAACGTTGACAAGACTGACTAATTTTCTGTACAAAAAAATACAATACCTCATAAAAAATCATGGAGGTGAAAGAGCATTAATGAATTGTTATAGACTGAAGCATAACTGCATGACTGATAGCAATGAAAGAAGAAGCCAATCTGTCAAATTTTAAATCAACCTGTGCATTCAAAGTTCTATATTCTAAGCAGAGAGCATATTCAGAAACAACCCTCACTGAAACATTGTATTTCAATGAGTCGTATGAATAATTCACAGGGCCTCTATACATACTTTCACTTCTTGGTCTTACTTGACCAATCACTAACTTATGTTCTTCTCATAACTAGCCAGCTGCATTGCCACAAGTCAATGCTGTGGAAGAGATTTGACATTTAGTGGCAAAAGTGAGAAGTCCTGCATTTGACAATTCTGTTTAGGGTGACTAGTTTTGAGGTACACTTCAGTGCACCTCTACATCTTTTCAAAGGCTGTTTTTGTATTTTAGGCTACAAAAGTAAAACACAATAAGTCTTTTGGATATTTTTGAAGCTGGTCAACTTGTCAATATCACAATAGCCGAGATGCCTTTTCCTATGGCGGCTAATTCTGATCATTGGAGTTAGAAATTTTGTGTATAGTCTCAACCACATTTTTAACAGCTCTACAAAAAAATATATAGCTCATATAGCCAGGAACATCAAGAACTAACTGAACTAATATAGCCAAGAACATCAAGAACTACCTGAACTAATGTCTACAATACAGATCTGTATAAATCAGACTTAGAGATGGGACTACACCAATAAAAACAATGTTGGATGGCTGTAGAGGGCAGGAGCTGGAACAGCATTTACAGTTTATAGAGGCGAAAGCTGAAATAGTATATAATGGTTAAACAAATTGTCACATATTCTGACAAATTCATATTTGCAGAATAACTTAGGCTTCTACTTGGTATAAGTAACAGTGCTGTTTTCCCACTCCCTCTAATAAAGTTTTTTAATACTGTGCAGAAAACATACTTTGTATAAAACATCCAGAGATACAGTACGTGTGCTACTTGTGGATTGGACATGTCCACTACATTACTGAACTCCTCGGAGCATCTTCTTGGAGTGATAACATATTCCTCAGAGCATCTTCTTGGAGTGATAACATACTGCTGTAACGAATGGTACTGATCCAGCAAGTACTACTTCATTCTCCTTTAGAGTTCCCTTCCAGCAAACCTGGAGCAGCAATAACCCTTGATGGTAAAGCACCTTTTCGGTGTTTACACTGCTGCAATGTAAAATGCATGTGCCAGACATTGCAAAGTGATCATATTTTTCAGTAGAAATATATGTTACTGGGTCTATATTAATTTGCCAAAGTGCAATTTCAGCGAACACCTAAACATCAACTGCACTTCAGCGAAAATCATTTCAGCGATTTGCTGAATTTACCAAGGGCAAAGAAGTAGTTGGCCTGCTACTCAAATTTGCCCTTTTCTGCAGTATAGTGTGATCTTGGAGTTGGTATATATATATATATATATATATATATATATATATATATATATATATATATATATATATATATATAAATATATATATAGATATATATATATATATATATATATATATTTAGGGAGGGTGTGAGGGGTGTGGCTGCAAAGCCCCCTACTTGGGTGGGTTCAATTTACTTGAATGTCAGTCTGTTCTGCTGCAGGACAAGTATTTACTTGCCCTTGGTAAATTTAGCAAATTGCTGAAATGTTTTTTGCTGAAGTGTGGTCGATGTTTAGGTGTTCACTGAAATTGCATTTCGGCAAACTAATATAGACCCATATTACTGAACATTGTACTTGGGGTTCACTGTCTTCACTAATTTAAATTTGAGTTTCAGCCCATTTCTTCTGCGTGTACTACATGTATTTCTGTGTTATGCAGTTTAGCCTTCATCAATTCAATGCCTCAAGCTCTGTAAGCCTAAAGCAATATATGGATAAATATTGCAAAAAGAGACATTGCACTGCAAATCACTGAACCCTTTACACTCATAATTCACATTAATGTCTTTAACAGTGTAATGAATAATAATACTTTTTAGGGGGTAGGCAATACCTGACTCCCTTGCATTTCTAAATATGTCAACTATGAGATGAAACAGCCTTGGGGGTATTGAGAATCTTTCTTACCCCCACAATCCTGCAGTGTTGCTTGAAACATGGGAGTAGAGAGAAACATATTGGCTATTCCTGTTTAATTACTGTTGCCTTTGCTTAGCAGATACCCAAAGCTAGAAGGCTAACAAATTATCACAAACATATACCAATTGTAAGGCAGCACTGGGGAATCATAGATTACACAGATGCATGAATCAGCGGAGAAGTTACTATAAACAATCAGAAACATAAATATCTCCAGGAAAAAGTGAGTTGTAGCTTTTACATGTATGCTTCACATTGCCCACACTGCATCAAATTGTATTAATCTTTTACTTCACCTGAATGGGATTAGAAAATATCAAAGTAAAGAAAAAGTCAAAGCCAGTGTTTAGTAACTATTATAAGATGCATAAACATGACTAACTTTGTTACTGAAGCTTGTAGACTCCATTAAATAAGGCTCGAGGAAGCAAGCATTTTCTTGAATAGACACAAAAGAATTTGTTCATATCATACCACAAATATAAAGCATGCCCTGTTTTGAAAAATCTGTACCCTTCTGAAAAAATAGCTGGCTAATATAAGTTATTTGTGAAGCTGAAAAAATATATACATATGGGGCAGGAAAATTAGTGCTCAAAAATTTTTAAACCCAACCATACCACATATGGAACAAGTCAATGAATATTCATTTCTAAAAACTGTTATTCCATTTCAAAGATACCGATTTGCACTTTCAGCTGTGCTTTCATACATTGCAGTTTTTTGTATTTAAACCTGTTAACTATTTTACCACAGTAAAATAGTAATGAGTAATCTGGAAGTACAACTATTTATAATGAAGAAAAATGTTTTAAAGTGAAAAAATGAAGTCCTTTCCTTTCAAAGAATTCAATTTTATTTACCCACTTGCTTTCATTTCTTATCAATAACTTATCTACCTTTGTTGCCACTTGTTGCTATAGCCGGGTCCTTAAATTAAAATTGTTGTCTACTGCCATTTTGATTTGTATGCTTCTCAGCAAAGTACTAGTTAGTTGCCCTTTTTTAGCATCGCTAATATATGTGGCCTTATATGCATTTAATTAGGAAAAGCATCTTATCTACATACTAATACTAACACTGAACCAAATGTCTGTTACTGTTATGCTTATAACTTAACCAAAATAAGGCAGGTAACTTCACAAATCAAAGCTATAAAACCGAAAAATAAATTGTGTAGAACAGGCTGAAAATTATATTTTATTAAAACCAACAAACATTAACTAGTAGTTAAGCTGTTTTGCCTAACCTAGACTTCTACAGAACTGTAATCAATGTTGGATACTCATTTATATAAAGTAACCATTAGATATGTAAGCACAACAATCACTTACCTTGTATAATTAATACAAAATAGATCTTATAGTCAAAACCTAAATAAAATAAAAGAATAATTTACAAATTATACTTGTGACTACATCATTCCTACCTTAAAATACACATTCTAAAATATCAATATGTATCTTAAATGCCCATTGTGATAAATATATTACAAACACAATTCTGGACATGCCATGTAAAAACTATAGACCAGTAGCTATCCTTTCCTCTCTGGCTAAAATTATGGAAAAGTGTATCCATAAACAACTCTTACACTACCTTATTCAACATAATCTTCTGGCCAACTCCCAGCATGGATTTAGACCACAGCACAGTACCATCTCAGCCCTCTTGCACCATGGGTGCCGGAATCATAGCGCGAGGGGGGAGGGGAACCCCCCACTTTTGCAGATCACCTTTTCAGTTTTGTCCCATTCTTTAGTTTTTGAATTTTTGTAGTTTTCGCACTTTAGCAGCTGATGTCAGTCACGCACGCGATGACATCAGCTCAGCGCACATATTTCCAGGTTTGAATGCGAGTGGGAACAGACAGTTTTAGCTGTTGCTGAAGGAAGGAAGGTTTCCGGCTGGTGTGCTTTCTTGAATGGAAGCAGGAACAGACAGTTTTAGCTGTTGAATGTTTTATTTAGCTTGGCGCACATATTTCTGGCTGGTTTCAGTTACTGCTGAAGGATTTAACTTTGGAGTCTGGTGGGAGTTACAGAGAATATCAGAGGCTGGCTGTACAGAGTAAGGTAGGTGTGTGTGTGTGTGTGTGAGTGTGTGTGTGTGTGTGTGTGTGTGTGTGTGTGTGTGTGTGTGTGTGTGTGTGCGTGCGTGCGTGCGTGCGTGCGTGCGTGTGTGTGTGTGTGTGTGTGTATGTGCTTTTTCTGTTTTTTCCTGTTCATTATGTCGTGGTCAATCTGCCCTTACCAACTTCTAGAATCGCATAGTAGTCCAGCAAGCAGCAAGTTCATAGCAATGGGGTTACGGTTACCTTACTGAAATGTCAGAGATGGCACAGTGGTGCAGTGGTTTGCATTGTCACCTCACAGCCAGAGGTTCTCTGGTTCAATTCTTGGCTGGGGTGCCTTCTGTGTGGAGTCGGCTTGTCTTCCCTCCATTCATTTGGGTTTCCATTGGGTGCTCCAGTTTCCTCACATGTTTTAAAGGCATCTGGAGCACTTCTTCCCAAGCCTCCAATGAAAATTGGCTTGCTACAAGTCAAACTTTCCTGGTAAACAAATGAGGGTTATAGAAATGTTGTTGACTGTTTTATCATCAAAGCAAATTCATCAAAAACTGTTTCATTAGAAACTGCAAATGTACTTGTAAATGTCTGAGGTTGCTCATTGTTTGAGATTAGGAAGAATTCCTTTCCTTTGTAGTACATACAGTCTCTGAGTTAGTATGTTTAGGGTAAGGAAGGTGTGGAGCATATCCCCCATATGAAGGCTGCAGATTTGTTTACCCCTTAGAAAAATTTTCTGTTTTTACAGTTATATTTAATTTCAGCAGTTGTACATTGTTATTGTTTTTACTGGTGTTTTGACAGTAATGTCTCTGAGTTGCTGTGTACCCGAGATTCATTCCTTAACCTTTAATAATTTCATAATATTTCTTGTAATCCCTTTACCTTAAACCAACCCAGAATTTCAAGTCATGCTGCAGATTACATCATTTGAATCAGATGCAGCAGAAACCTTGAAGGTGTTAGTAAAAAAAATGCATTTAACCTTCTGTTTGTTGGTGTGTGTGTGTAACTAAATAATTGGATTTTAGTCACAGGACAAAGTCATGTGATTCAGTAAAGCAGCCTACCTCAGACAACCTTCTGCACTCATTGTCAACTCTGGCTTGAAGCTAGGTATGCTGCCTGTAATGTTTGCTTAAATCTAGGACTACAAATCATTGCCTTATTAGCACCCTCTTTGGCATGGAATACTTGAAAACTGTTAACAGGTTGAAATCACATGTAGCAATTCTTCTTTATTTCCTGAAAAGGAAAACATTTTTCTTTTCCACTAAACAGGCTCAAATGGATTCAAGCATGTGAAAATGCCCCCAACAGAATACATCAGGTGGCTAGAGGTACTCAGGTTCAAACCCTGTACCTTGGGTACAGGTAAAAAGAGCATAAAGTCCCTAGCCACCATCACTTGTGAATGTATGCCTCAGTGGGAAAACAAAACCTTTTATTCTAGCAAATTTCTAAGGTTATAAAACCAGTATTTGAAATGTGTCCCTATTTTGGGGTTGTATTCACCCATTATTGGCTTTGTTCTGTATTTTTGTGCTAAGAGGTTGAGAGCTATGGTGAGAAGTGAGAACTGAATTCACTAAATTATATGATAGCCATTTAAGTTTGTCTTCCTGTCTTTCAAAAAACTGCTAGTTTGGCTTAGTGGTATGTTGCTCTGACTGTAGTGCATAGAGTTCTGGGTCTAAGACTTGGCAGTGAAATGTATGGTGGTAGCACAACATTTTATGCAAGCAACTTTCTAAAATTATACAAGCAATGGGCCGGATTCACGAAGGCTTGCACGGAGTCTAAGAGTAGAGTAAGACTCCATGCAGCCAACATGTCCGCCGAGTGATCAAGGAACAGCCGGTAGGGGTGGGCAACAGAGCTCCTAAAACGAGTCTTACACGGACAGGGCTTGAATATGCAAATTACCTCAATTGCAGGTGAAAGCTATGCAAATGAGATAAATTTGTGATCCAGGAAGCCCAAACCTGTCCGAGTAAGAGTAGTGCTATTTGCAGAAATGTACTCAGTTGACAACTGAGTACGGTTCTGCAAATAGCAAAACTGAGCCATGACAGCACCAAATAAAGGTTGCATCTAGTTGAGGAAGCATGCCAATGGCCAAATATACGGCCATTGGCAATGTTCACTGATGCAAAATAAAAATAAAAGTATTTTTTTTATCCTGATCACTGATGTTTAAGCATAGCACAGCGCCGCGCAAACGTGCGATGCTCTAAAAACCAGAAAACCAATAATTAAAATCTACAAATGTGGATTTTATTGTAATTCCTAATTTACAATGCAAGGGAATAGCAGTCCAAAGACAACATGGCTTCCAAGTAGAGGTTGCTAAGGGGGGAAGCCCAGTCTAAGAGATGTAACCAAGCATTAGTAGGCAATCCTATGCAAATGAGGGTAAGGATAGTGAATCCCAAGTTTACATAGCAAATGAGCACAGTCAGTGGAGTGTAGGAGTAGGATAAGGGGAGTATCAGAGTAGAAGATAGGTGACATCATGAGGGGGGTATGTATGAAAGAAGTGAAGCTCATTGGAGCAGAGTGGCATGTGTTTGCTGTCAGTTACTCATCACTGGAAGAGGTGTGTCAACAGGTACCCTATCTAAAGGCAAGAAATTGAAGGTGTATGCCATGGATAACACTAAAGTTTCTTGTAGAAGTACTTGCAACATGTATGTGCGCGGGTGCACGCCTGTATATCCAAGTAAGACTGTGTGCATGCGTGTACACCTGTGTGCGCGCGTTTAAGCCGGAGTAAGCATGTCTAAGGTTGTTTAAAGTTGTGTAAGCATGTTTGTGCCAGTGTGCACACGTTTTAGCAAGAATAAGCAAGTTTTAGTCCGTATAAGCATGTGTGCACGCGTGTGAGCTGGTGTGCACGTGTTTGCACTTGTGTGCACGGCGCTGCCCCCCTGAGGAAACAGAAAGGGAAAAGGAAGCAGAACAAATGGTAGGAAGTTAACCAGGGAGAACTAGTAGAGCTAGCAGGTGAAAACAATCAGAAACAGGCAATTACACAGGCAGTACACTAGCCCAGCCCAGCACAGCACTTAAAACTCTGCAAACAACATTCCACTATGTTTCTCTCAGAGACACTGCAAAACTGCAGTAAGCTAATAGAAGTGAAAACTGAAAAAGCTTTACTGAGACAAAGAAATGTTAGGGGCTAACATTGCTGTTATAAGGCGACATATGCAATATGCTGAGGGTGGTGACAATGTGAATGCTGCTGGACAACCCACAGTGAGGAGACAGAGAAGAGTGTACAGGCCCAGGGTAACCTATCAGGGGCTACATGAGCTGGAAATAGTGGAGCGCTATAGAGTGGGCAGAGACCTCATGCAGCAAATTGTTGAGCTGTGCAGGCCATGCCTCACACACAGAACCAACAGAGGGGAGCCCATCCCAGTGGAAACCAAGGTATGTGTTGGCCTAAGTATATTAGCAACAGGTACCTTCCAGAGACCAACTGGTGATATGATGGGGATATCACAGGCATCAGCATCCAGGGTACTGCACCAGTTCCTGGATGCCATGTCAGCACATGTCGGTGATCATGTATATTTCCCAAATTCCCGTGAGGTATTGGCCAGCAATATGCGTCTCTTCCAGCAAATAGTGGAATAACCTGAGGTAGTGGGTGCAATAGACTGCCCGCACATACACATCAAAGCACCAGCCGGTGAGCGGGGTAGGGTCTACTTTAACCGTAAGGGCTTCCCCTCCATCAACTGCCAGGTTGTGTGTGATGCCCAGGGCATAATACTGAATGTGTGTGCTGGCTGCCCTGGAAGCTACCATAATTCCCATATCTGGCATCTGATACAGCTGTACTAGACATTTGCCAATGGGGACATCCCTCATGGTCACCTACTGGGGGATGCTGGCTATGCACTTGAGCCGTGGCTGATGACACCCATCAGAAATGCACACACACCTGAACAGGAATGCCATAATGAGGCACACGCACAAACACGAAATGTAATCGAGCATGTGTTTGGGCTGCCCAAGTCACGGTTCCGGTGCCTGGACACATCTGGTGGAGCCTTGCAGTATTCACCAACTACATGTACCCAAATTGTCATGGCATGTGCTATGCTACATAATATGATCCTGTGAAAACAGCTGCAGCAGGAACAGCATAGGCCCGGGCCAAACAGCCCCTCACCATTGCCAAGGCCATCACAGGCAGAGCGTGACTCTAAGGAGGAACAACCTAAGCCTGCCCCAGTAGGCAGAAGGAGGCGTGCCCAGTATGCTTTGGCCTTGGCAAAGAGGCAACGCATAGCACATACACTGGCTCAGTAGGAACCCTGGAAATGATACCTCTCTCTGACTCGCACATATAGTAAAAGGGATGCCTAACTTTACACTACCTGTTTTCAAACATGTATAGGGAGTGTAGTATGTGCATCCGACATAGGCAGCCCTGCAGCACCAGCTGAGGCATGATTGCCATGTGTTAAGCAATATAAAGCAGTGCTAAACAGCTTTTACCACCATTTAGTACATGTAAACAAAATTGCACACACCAACTAGTACAACTGTGGTCAATGTTGAGCAATATTGGGCAACGTTCAGCAATGTTGGTTAACGTTGAGCAATGTTGGACAAGCTTGGTCTAAGCTGGGCATAGCTGAACAAAAGCCAACTTGCTCATATTTGCTCTACTGGCCCTTAAGTAGTCTGGTCTGCTCGGTATGAAAATATAAAGCAGTGACAGGCCTCGAACCCAGGATACTGTGCACTATAGTCATAGTATTGAACCACTAAACCATGACAGTATTTGATAAGTCTATGCAAAGTATCTCATGGAAACCCTGCAGGCACAGCATAATCTCTGTCGAGTTATGACACAAAGGTGAACCCTGCAGTAAGAATAGAACCTGATTTTCAACACACATATAGTATAAATGTTAATATTGGTCATGTTCACACACATCAACAAATGTAGTGGACCTCAGACAGCAACATACTTAAAGGTCACACTGGGCATGCTCACACACTTGAATAAATGAGACAAATGTCAGGCAACAAAACACTGAAAGTCCGAACTGGGCATGCTCACACACTTAGGCCATGTCTGAGTACAGCAGTGGGCCACACATATCCGGAAGTTGCATGTGTTAACCCAGGAACCTCTCACTATTCAGCAATCTGCCCTGTGCACACAGTTATATGACAACAGACACATATATAATATAGTGGAACCCTGTCATAATCAAATATCTTCTGCAGATACTTAGGTTGTTCATAGAACGTGGGAAAGCAAAGAAGATAAAAAACCTGCAATCAGTATCTTCAATAAACAATGTGCATCCCGAACATTATCATAGGTTCAGAGGTTGATACTAGGCTATCTGTCCTAGGGCATGTATAAGCCTAGCCAGAGTGTGTTTGGCTTTCACAAACCTGTAAGATTAGTACACTGTTCCTGTGAATAGTAGGTCACACAAGATAGCCCATTTACGTTTAGTCTATTGTGCCTCTGTCTAGCAGGGACCCAGAAGATATCCCAGGGGTAAACATACGATCACCCATCCACTTGTCAAGATGTCTCCTGTAGGTGGTCAGTGGGGGGTTCTGCCTATGCGGGACTGGGATTGCATTCCCGAGTGAGTGGAGCCTCTGGGATAAGAATCTGTCTCACCAGCATGTCCTATTAACATCTGTGCTGAGGTTTACATCCCTAGAGTGTGTAGCTCCAAGGGATTCGGATATCCTGAGGTGGAGCATATCCATTAATTCTGGGTTGGACATGGCTTTAAACAACAGGCACAGATCACATCCGAGTAGGCGGTAAGCGACTGAGTAGAGCTGGAGTTACTTTATCCAAACTGCGCATGGCATCTGTCTGAGTCCCTAGATCTGCTTGTTGAGGTATTTTTGTGGCCATTAGAGTTGCTGCAGGTGTTGGGTAAGGTACATCCCAAATGGGGCATTGTATCCAAGCATGGTCTTGATGAGTATAGGGGCACAATGACCTCACTTGATCTAGATGTGAAACCTTATGGGATAAGGTGGGCTATATAGAAGGTCTGTCTAACCACTTTGGCAACGTGATTGTCAAAGGCGAGAATACTAACAACTCATGTCCCCAAATCCCTAACAACTCCTACCCTACATAATGGATTACCACCTATGTGGTAATGTGTGGGCATGTTGTTATTCCCAAAGGGGATGACTATGCATCTAATGGCATTTAGCTGTAGGCCATGGCTCTGGCACCAGTCATCCATCTCTGTGAGACCCTGTTTGAGGATGCTTGTGCCAGCTGGAGAGCTGATTATGGCACCCAGTTTGCAGTCATCTGCGAACATGGTCAGCCATATTCCTCCTGTGTTAGCCTGTCAGAGAAATATATACTGAACAAGAGAGGTCCCAGGACTGAGCCTTGTGGGATGCCATGTGTAACTGGTGTATAGTCAGACATGGCACCTGCAATACTGACCATGTGGGTGCTATCCCTGATCCAGTTAGCAATCCATCTTGTGACATATGTGTCGATATCGAAGCTGGTGAGCCTATGTATAATGGCCGAGTGGGGTATTGTGTTGAAGGGTTTTGCAAGGTCCACATAGGCTGTGTGGACAACCTTCCCTACATCTATGGACCTGGTAACTGTTTAAAAAAGTCGAACAGGTTCAAGAGGTAAGATCTGCCCACAACAAAGCTGAAATGTGTAGGATCCAGTGTCTGTAGGTTCCTGATGTCTATGTGTATGAGTTCTATGACAATACGCTCCATAGCTTTGCAGAACAGGCTAGTTAGGCTTATAGGGCGATATTGTCTGGGATCCATTGTGGCACCACCTCTGTGGAGTGGGACCACTGTTGCTGTACGCCATTCCTTGGGTACATATCCTGTAGTAACTCTGATATTGAACAGTGACTTAGTGTGAGGGTTACGTTCGTCATGAAGCTCGTGTAAGATGCAGGCCAAGACACCGTCTGGTCCCATTGATACTGTGTTGTCTGCTTTGGAGAGGACAGCACTCACCTGTTCATTTGTGATGTCAGGGAGGCTACACTTTGTTGGGATGGACAGTTGCTCTTTAGGGGGGATGGGGGGGGAGACATTTGCACTGAACCTGTTTGCCAGGATGTTGGCAATGTCTGTGGATTCAGGGTATGTTTAGTCAGTATGCAGTAACTCACAGCATATCTGTGAGTTTCCACCCAGGTTCCTGACATAACTAAAGAAGGCCTTGTGATTGTCCTAAGTGTCTGGTGAAATTTTCTGTTAGAAGTGGGCCTTAGATGAATTCATGAGTGATCATAGCTTTTTGCTAGTACTGATCAGAGATGCCTTCCCTTTTTGGGATTGTGCTCTATCAAGTAGTAGCCTCCTCCTTTCATTGTATAGCTTATTAATGGCCGGGGTCCACCAGACAGGTCCCCTGCTTTTGGGGGAGTGAGTCTTGTTGTTATTTGGGATGGCATGATCCATGCATTCCAGTAGGTGTCCATAGAATGTGTTTGTAAATGATTCAGCGGTCTGAGCCGTATTTACCACTGTCCCAGGGTCTTTGAAGGATACCACCTTGGTTTGGAGAAGTGTGACGTTTGCTTTTGAGAAGTTCTTCACTGAGATTACCTAGGATGGGGGTGAGGATAGGATATGGATGTCCAGTGAGATAAATGTATGGTCTGACCTTACCAATGAGGGGTATACCTCTGGTGTGGAACATAGAGTCCCCATGTTGATGATGATCAGGTCCAATATGTTTTCCCCTCTTGTGGGTGTGGTGACCAGTTGTGCCATAGCATTTGAGTTTACAAATATTAGCAACTGTTGGGCGAGGGTGCTGGGGCTTGAGTAGTATTCCCAGTCAATGTTTGGGTATTTGAAGACACCCAATATAATGGTGTTTGGGGAGACCTTCATATTCTCCAGTGTTCCCAGGAAAGCTGAGTGGGGTTCCTGAGTTTGGGAGGGTGGTCTGTAGCAGGCTACAAACTGAAAGGCAGTTTTGCCCACTGTTAGTTGCACATGTATGGTCTCCGATGCTTCGTACAGTGCTACTAACCTGGAGGTGTGTGTATCTGGGATGTATATGGATACTCCCCTTATTTGTGTTGGCTGGTCCGAGTCTTGTGGCCAAAAAGCATGGTATGAAGTATAACCTAGTAGTGCTGGTGTGCTTTTGGGAGCCTGAACTAGGTGTCTGTTACTGCACAGATATCAACATTCTCCATACTGAGGAGAGTCCTGAGTGTGCGCATTTTGAGGGTAAGACATCTGGTGTTGAGCAGCATTACCCTTAGTTTCTTTTACCTTGTAACGTCTATGGAGGTGGGTTTGTCTTTTGAGCCTCGCTTAAAGAAGGCACTATGGGGGTGGCATGAGCCTTAGCCAGTATTCGAAAGTCTAAGGGTGACAGGTGCAAGCTGTCCATAGCGAAGCTATGTGGCATGTCGAGCATGTCATCCCAGGCTGACAGACACTGGATCCCCTTTGAATGACACCAGTATGTTAGCCAACTGTTAAAAGTGATCAGTCTGTCTGTATACTGTGACATCATTCTTGGTGAGGGTAAGATGCTACACAATATCAGGGTCATACTGGCCTGGGCTACATGATCAGAGAGCTCCTCTATGTCTCTTGTCATGTAGTCCAGGGAGGAATGTCTGAGGTTATTCACAGCAGCATGGACAATGATGGAGCCATTTCTGTACTTGCTGTGGAGTGACCTGAGTGCATGTGTTATGTGGCGGATCCTGGCACCCGACAGACAGCTCAAAGCGACCATCTCCTTGTGCAGCCTGGTGAGTGGGATGTCAGTATGTCTGACAATAAGTGTCACCTATTACAAGTATATTAGGTGTGTTGTTTAGCCCTAAGGGCAGTGACTGTGTGGCACACTGACTTTGTGAACTATGTGATATGTCGGTATTGTTGTGGGGTAGCAGTTGTTTGTGTGTCAGCTTTGAAGGTTTCTGCTGCTTAGGCAGAGTTTATTTAGAGCCTCCGAGTATGTTTTTGTGTGGTAATGTAGTTTGATTGCTGTCGCTATAGGTCTATGTGAAACTGGATTTGTGGTGTGTGTGTGGTTACCTTCACCACCTGATAGACTGTGCCAGTCATAGGTCGAGAGAGCTCAGCGTCCTGTATGTCTATATAGTTGCATCTCTCACATATATCTGAGTTTGTTGGGAGGAGGAGAGGGTTGTCTGTTTACATAAGACAGTTGTAACATTGCGTCAAAATTCCAATATTCACCAGCTGGACTGGAGAGTACACACAAAACCGACCTTTGGACATGCCAGGATATTATGATGACATACTCTGTTGACTGATTAGAAAGGATCAGTAGGGTGTTAAGTGTGTAAAAGAGTATAACAGGGGTTTAGTGCTCAGGTTTGGCGGTGGTTTGGAAAGATTATCTGCGAAGGAGTCCAGACTGAACCATGACACCTCCTTCAGCTATGTCATAAATAGCAATGTACACTCATATATGTCCTGAGTCAGGGCCAACTGTACCTGACTGACAATGCCAACATCCTGTCAGACAGGCCCATATATACACACCCACCTCCCACTGACAAAAGGCCCTATCATCATACCAGGAGATATCACATGTAGAATGGGTAAACAGCTCCCCCCAAACCGAAAGCATGGCATCAACTGGATTACATTGTTTCCCTATATGTGTCATGAGTGAACTACAGAACAAACAGACCCAGCACCTGAACAGTCTGTTGCGCCTCACCCTCTATACAGGATCTGAAACCGTTGAATGTGTTATAACAACATATGGCACTCCCCACAAGTGTTGGTTCACAACAGACCATGGGAAGTATAGTCCAATAAGCCTATAAAGTCTGATCTGCAAGGCCATGGAGTCCATCATGATTGAAGTCATAAACAGAGCTATTGGGAGCCGACAAACACACAGCCCTACCAACTGTGGTATGTTCATGGGTAGATCATGTTTCCCAAACCTCCTAGACTGTTTGCAAGGCAGCACTGAACGGAGCTACACATGTCCCACATAGACTTTGAATAGCCCTTTATCAACATCCCAGACACATGTCGTATCCACAAAATCAACAATCTGTGCATAAATATGTATTGTCATATGAAGGAATGGCAATTTGTCCACAGACAGATCACACAAGCTGAGAATTGTGGGGTCCTGTCCAAGCTGTTAACACCTGCTGACCCACATGGTTCATTCCTGGGATTGCATAAAACAAAGTGTACACACATTACCATGTCCAGTCTGATGATGTCAGCATCCTACAAATATAGCAGGAGAAAAGGACCCACCCAGTAAAGCATATAGCGCGTTGTGTTAATGCGTATCTCTCTAGTATCAAAACATAATTAGGTAGGGGTTCGAATCCTGCAATTGCTGACTGTGGGGGGGGGGTGCATGTTTGTGATTTCCTTTGAGAGGAATGCCTTTTTGGACACTGGGAAAACACATTAAAAGAGGTACATTCCTCTTTGGAAAGTCTGATGATGTCAGCACCCTACAAATATAGCAGGAGAAAAGAAACCACCCAGTGAAGCATATAGCGCATTGTGTTAATGTGTTTCTCTCTAGTATCATAACATAGTTAGGTAGGGGTTCAAATCCTGCAATTGCTGACGGATTGAAACAGTATGTGTATTGCACACATCAGGTATCAGTGTGGCAAATAAATATATGTACATGTGACCTCAATTAGTACATAGGTGTGAAGCCTGCATACTACATGAATAGATTTGTTACCTTTGACAGATTGTGCCGCTGCTTTTCAGATTGTAGGTCACATATGTATGTATGTGACAAGGCCGGCCACTGTAGTGATCTGTGGCCACTGTCATCTGTGTCATGCACACCCATGACAGTTACTATAGACTAGTGTGAGTGAGGGTACATGCCTGGGGTATATGTCAGACATGTTCATACACAACAACGTCTAGCAATAATGGACAGTCATTATAGGTGTATAACAGCCTTGTGGATATGCATACAGGCCCCTAATTTCTTATGTGATACACCGAGGGACTCCACAATACCTTTGGATATGTGGATACCAAAGGACAGATGACATAACACTTGGCTGTATGTACACATTGGTACCCAACATACATGCTGGGGGCTACCACCTATGTGGTACTGTCGGGATAGTATGTATAGTAAATGTGGATGACTATGCTATAGTTAGCTTAGAGCTATACAGCATGTGTTGGACAACAGGTATCTGTCTGTATGATACCCTTGGGTAGGATATGTGTCCCATCCAGAGAATGCATTGTAGGCCAATGCATGCATTTCCAGATGTGGATGGACATATCCCTGGTGTTTTTGCATGTACCTAAGAGGGCTATATGCCAAACAGGTGTGGTCCCAGGAATGGGTGGTGGTCAATACCACTGGTTACTGTTATAGTATAGTACCGGAAGGATCCAACTGTTACTGAGTTCCCTACATCTGTGTGTTAGTTGTCAGAACATCTAATGATTGGTTATAGTTAGGCTGTTGAGGTTGTGTATACTACCAAAATGCAAAACATTGACAGATAGTAACAGTATCACCCATAGCATGGTGTCAAACCATGTCATACACACATGTGTACCCATGTTAGAACATATCTGTAGTAGAATGCATACTGGCCACCGAGAGATACTATGAGATGTTAACACTGTGTAATACAGGGTATGTCACACTTTCCATGTGTCCACTATGCACGTACATGCAGACAGTGCACCCCCACCATGTTCACAGATGTACACCTGCTAATCTGTACTGCACACATCACACACGTACTGTCCACTCACTAACACATGCTGGCAACACTATACACTTCAGCCAAGTGGCACATGGGTGGACAATACATACTCAGACTTAACATTGGTGTAACCAATACTACATTGACAATCATAGCTTTGATACATCATGCCTGCTCAGATATACCTACAAGGATATCATTACACTTTCCTGTTGACAACATGCTAACATTGGTACACTGCTATAATGTCACCCTGTGTATCAGCACCATGTTAGCCTGTTCCTGCGTCAATGTTACAGATGACAGGAGGTGGCACAGGTTTCATCATATACACAGGGTGTGTGGTTGGTTTGCCAGAGCCCGACATTGACCCATCCAATCGACATGTATGTGTGTGTGTGCGTGTGTGTGTGTGTGTGTGTGTGTGGGACAACAGTACATCATGGGCCAATGTTGATGTAATGTGTGTGTGTATTTGTGAGCCCTAGTTGTTTGGTTAATGTGTGTGTGTCTGCATGCACATAGCTCCACCATGTGGCTGCCATATACGGGAGGTTGTGGGACAGCCACAGACTGTACCTGCCAGGCTGTACAGATCATTGTCTCTGGGCATGGACATGGTACCTGTGCCTGGCAGGGGTGCTACGGACAGTATCGGGTACCAAGCCTGACTGGGTACTATCATCAGAGGCAGAGGTATGTCGACTGGACCCATGTCCCTGCTGGGACTGGCCAGAGCCACGTGCATGTGGTCTACTAGGACAGTCAATCGACAGGCCAGCCCCAGCATTGCTGGGCTGGTACTGCCACTACGGGAGCGGCTGTGATCTGTGGGTCATCCGCAATGACTGCCAGCCATTGAAGTTGCTGACATACATCTGCGTTGACGTCTCAACCATCCTGCATGGTCCTGGCTCATGGAAAACACATTGTGGAGGGCATCTAATGTCTCCCCCCAACGTCTATCAATGACTTCGGTGTAATTACAGATGGCACCAGCAAGGTCACGGATAATGTCATTGATAGCGGTGTAATGGGCCCTCTGCGCCCTTAGTCCCTGTCTGGTGTACCATTCCATATGTGCCTGTGCCTGCATTACAGCCCAGAACATACTTGAGGTTGTAAGACCTGTGGGGGCACGTCTGCCAGGGACATTACAACCAGTGGTGCTCCCACGAGAACTCCTGAACATCTGCCTATGTGGTACTGTTCCAGGAATCCGGGTATGGCTGCTGTGAGGGGATGCATGTGCCATGGATGCCACACTATCCTGGTCAATGCCAACTGTATGCCGTCCCTCGGCTAAGGCCATTGGTGATGAGGGATGTATTGGCAGTATGAGTGTGCGCATAGATGGGGTGGAAAGCTGTGTACTGTCAATTGGCGGACCAACGACAGACCCTGTCAAACCTGCCTGTGCCACAATACATGTATCATCATTTCCACTATTTGTGGCAGTGACTTCAGGTTCCCTGCTGCATTCAGCCAACCCAACCTCAGCACCTGTGAGAGGAAGACAGGAAACACACTTTACAATCTGTACATGATGTTATCACACATGCACCCATGCACACATGCACACAAGTACACTCCTCACTACAGCAGATACACACACACACACACCAGCAATCCACAAATACACTCCTCACTACAGCAGATACACACACACACACCAGCAATCCAACACATACTCAATAGTGGTTGAAGGTGGGTGACAGTATCACAAGGCAAAAGGTCACCTCACACATGTCAGCATGCAGAATATGTGTTGCTCAAAACCATGCAGTGCGAGTGTAGACAGCCCAAGTAATAACAGTATACATGGCTTTGATGTGTGTGTAGTTGTTCAGTGATTGGCTACACCCTGGAACACAATGTGTACAAGGAAACAACATTGCTGTGCAAGTATTATCAGCTCTGCAATGTCCTGTGCACCATCACTCACAGGTATACATACCATGGCTGCATGTGTTATCTGTGTGTCACATAGATTTCCATGTCTGATTACAGTGTCAGTGTCTGTAACAGATAATAGTGGGCACAGATGTAGCACATGCATTCTATGTACACACACGGGATGAGTGGTGCATGTATACGTGATGGAATACCAGTGCTCGACATGGCCATTGTACAGTCGTTATGGAGAGTGTGGGACATATTGCAGATATGTCGGTGCCAGCCATGACATGGCATGCTACATGACTGCAACATTAAACACCACACATAGCCAATGTGTGTCATGTGGCCTATACACCCAATAGCATTCCAGGACATATATGTGTCACTTTGTACAGATGG
Source organism: Protopterus annectens (assembly GCF_019279795.1). NCBI lineage: Eukaryota > Metazoa > Chordata > Ceratodontiformes > Protopteridae > Protopterus > Protopterus annectens. The sequence continues at coordinate 511,929,658 of NC_056737.1, read as the reverse complement.
TGACTGCTATGCATATTGTGTATAGTTGCATATGTTTGCACACACACACACACAGCATGCTATGCATATTGTGTATAGGTGCATATGTTTGCACACACACAACATTGAGGTGCAAAGCAGTGACTGCTATGTGTAGTACTGTGGTCGCTGTAACTGGATGGGGTGTAGTACCATGAGCCATCATCATCATGCATCATGTGGTCACTCAAGGCTACTAATGTGTGACAGACCACCGCCTAGCATGCTGTACCTGAACTGCAGTGCAGTGGCTACATTCACAATTACACAGCCACGTTGTACATGGGTGTGTGAGGTGCCCAATAGGGAGCATTACCTAACATGAATGTGTTATGTGTTGAAGAGAGTTGCACAGCCCCATGATAGGCCTCTCCCCCTCACGTATATCATGTGTGCTGTGTGGATGACATGTGGGATACTGAAGTGTGACCTTACAGCGGGTGTGTGGTTACGCCATGTGTAGCATGTTGAGGTGTACTGGTATGACAAACGTGTTATGTTGTGTACAGCTGTATCAACTATGCCTATCCAATGTGCAGTACGGTGTTGCCACAAGTGTGTCTGATGCTCTGTGTATTGCATGTGATTGAGGCAGCGACTGACATTACTGAGATGTGCAACGTCTTACAGCATGCATTATGCGTAGGTGTGTTACGTGTACATGGCCTACACCTCACCTATGACATGCACATTTCATTACCAATATTGAAGTTATAACACACTCAACAGCATGGACCGTCTGCCCTGCTGTCACACCAGAGGGACCTACAAGAATATGAAAGAGTTCATCAGTGGCCACAACTTTGGCATTGCTACTATGGGTTTGCTAAACTACAGTAGAACAACAGTCGACAGTCACAGGTATACACATAATATTCCAAATATCAGTATTGCACAACACTAGGCAGCACAACTGCTAAACACACAGTACACATCTCACATATGCATAATCTAACAATACAGGTAACTGTAGTCTACAGATAGGGCATGTTACCTGCACGCTCCATGTCAACATGCTGGGTGGCTCCTGCCTTCATGACAACACATGTCTGTGGCAGTTGCTGTTGTTGATCAGGAGCCACCATGCTTAGTAGCAGCTCCTCCACTCTGGTGAGGGGGGGATGAATGGCCACCCCACCACCTGTGGCAAGCTGTTGTCCATGGATATCAGACACACGCCGCTGGACATGTCTAATTAAATCACTGCAGTGATGGTGTACCTGTTCATATGTCCAGTTATGCATGCCTATGTCATTTACCTGACGAACAAGATCTTGCCACAGTGCAGTCCACTCATGCTGGTGCTGGCTGCTTCTGGAAAACAGCAGGGAGTAGTGCTGCACCAGGCTGTGGTGGATTTCCTGTTCCTCTGCTGCTGTGTAACAGGGATTATGGTGGTGGGCTATCAGCCTGAAAGAGAAATAAACAATATGTGTGAGCGAGTCCTGTGGCACACTTTACACCCTTAACTACAGATATCACTTAACTGCCATATATACCATCTGTTTGTCTGTCAGAGGATACACACGTTCAATACCACATATTGGTGCTCAGGCCACAACTGACTGACAGTGCCTGGCACACTCGATATATCAAACCACTATACAACAGTACCTGGCACACTGTTTGTGGCACAATGCACAACGTCGCCACAGGGGCATATAGCACGCTAATGCATGAAGAAAGATGTCATCCATTGCAATGAATGTAAAGTACAGTTACAGTAGTACCAGTAAACCACCCTAGTCGTTGATGCCATACCCCTGCCTAACATATGTACACAGTTGTTAATATAGGTGGCATACTGCTGTAACAGAGTATATATGTTGCTAGATACACACATATACCCTGTAACACACATATGATTGTGGGCATGGTACAGGCATAATTACACACACATCAGACAAACATACAACACACCAATGTATGCCAACCCAGATGAGCTTTACCTGTGTACCATACAGTACTGTGTGCCACTACTTACAAAACCTTATGCCTAAGGTATGTAATCTGTGCAGACTACAGGAAACACACAAGACGGTGTTTCCAAGCAATGTGAACGTACACCATACTGTGCTGTTTAGGCCTACAGCTTCAGGTAGTACTACAGTTCATATGGGAGTTGGATTCACCAGTAGTACCACTAACTAAGCATACATGTATTTCTTTAGCCTACAATGGGACACCACAGTCGTCAACAGGAACTACGTCACAATGTATGCCATACTACTATGTCTGCCTAGCAATAACATACACATCTTTTGCTGGCCTCACAGCTAGGACACACACTACCATGTCAGATACAACTTCACACTAAGCTATCACACCTTTACAGACCTTGCACACATTCAGCGTTACACTCATTCAGCCTCACATCGCAGGTATTGCATTGAGTACATGTGTGTGTGTGCATCGTGTCATAGGTAGGTAATACGATATTGGCCCTAGGGCCTAGAGCAGCCTAACCATATGCTACCCTGGCCTTTGACACACATGTAATTTGATTTTACTTGCCCCTGTCAACCAGAACCACAGAGGTGATTCCCGGGGTGTATTACCTATCTCCCAAACAATCATCAGGGGTATTTATGACAACTGCTAATGAGGAGCCTTGTTTGCTATTGCTAGGTGGTTTATTCCAGAGTATGGCATATCTCTGAGATAGGAACCTATCCCTCCAGCATATGCTGTTTAGTGAGCTGATGTGGTTTAGGGCCCTTGAGCGTGTAGCCCGGAGGGATTGTGATATGTTGACATGGTGGTTGTCAGACAGCTATAGGTGTGACATACCTCTGTATGTCCAGCAGAGGTCACCTCTATGTGGGCCGTATGCAACACAGTCTAGCTGTGGTTTTGTGAGTCAGTCTGCATAGGGCATCTGTTTGAGGCCAGTATTACTCTTTGTGAGGTATGTTTGTGGCCTTTCCACTTGCTGTAGTTGTCATGTGAGGTACATACCACAAGGGGCATTGTGATGAGTAGTAGGGAACACTGACCTATATTTCCCTAGATGACACACCAGTTGTGATGACACGTACCACATAGACAGATTACAAAACTAGTGTGGCACTGTGATTATCAAAGGGGAGGCTACTATCCACCTGTGTCCCATGTTCCCTTATCACACCTTCAGTGTTAGGTAGATTTCCACCTATGTGGTAGTTAATGGGTACAGTGTTTTGGAAAGGAGGGATGGCACTGCAGTATCGACACTGGTCTTCAGTCCATGCCTTGGTCACCACGCACCTGTTGTGGTACACATATGTATATGTATATATATATATATATATATATATATATATATATATATATATATATATATATATATATATATATATATATTTATACATACATACATATATATATATATATATATATATATATATATATATATATATATAGATATAGATATAGATATATATATATATATATATATATATATATATATATATATATATATATACACATACATCTAAACATCCATTGCTGTACATATAGATGTACATATAGGCACATGTACAGTCCACCTTTCATGGTGGGGATATCAATTATGCGACAGTTGTGAGATATACTGATAAATCAGTCCCACAGCGTTTAACCACCACATGACATATACCAGCAGTGCATGCTGTTTACTATGCCACACACTACAACCTACATAGATATATGCACATAACAACCTTCAACAACATATATATGTCCACCCTTCACTAACAGTTGCAGTATGTCCCTTGCCCTATGCACATGTGCAGATACATATTGATACATACTGCTGCCACATATGGATGATTTACAGTGTGTAGAGTACTCTTCAAGAACATCTACTACATGCCGGCAAATACATATGAGTTACATACCTTACCTTTGTATTTCTCTGCTCCGTCTGTTGTTACTGTTTTTTTTTTTTGGGGGGTGGGGGGTTATCTGTCTGCTTCTGTTTCTGTCTCTTTTGTCTGTGTCTCTGTCTGTGTCTGTGTCTCTGTCTCTACCTCTGTCTCCCTTTCGCTCTTGCTCTTGCTCTCTATCTCTCTGTTCCTGTAATGATATTATTGCATGTGTGGACAGCATGTATAGCCTGTTTTCTAGGCATCTGCACATGTGCATGTGACAGCCTCTGCACCAGTTGGTGCCCACCATTAAGTAATTGCATGCAGCCTGCTGTGTGGTAATTGCAGTACTCACTGTGATTGCAGCCCACTGCTATAAAATGCTAGGGTAGGTAGGCGTAGCCCTTTCAGCTTTCCAAGGTGGGGCCCATGCTTGTTTGCTCTGGACACCGTTGTGTCAGTCAGGAAGTTAGTATATGTCTCATATCTGAAGCTAGGGTTGTAGCCAGTGATATGCATGTTGTACTCAAACCTGAATGTTGCTGCTTCCAGTACACACTTCTCAGTGTAGACTTTTACTCACCCCTCCAAATGCTAACACAGGATACATGGGAGTATGTACTTTATTTTTGAATTAGACAATTAACTGCCATACAAATGTAGTTATTGCAATGTATTCCTCTGGCACATGCACTATTTGTGAACTGCTATACTGTAATTATTAAGTTACTCACTTCTGAACAGTTTGTGGTTTGTTTGTGTTGACATTAGCACAGGCTGCTCAAGACAACTGGACATATTTCAGTACTGAGTATGCCTACCTACACCCTTGGTTTTGCCTGAATACACAGGTATGTGGTACTTTTGGGAAGGGGTGCAGAACTGCAAAGAGCATTATTTATTATTGTGTGATGGTTATCTTGCTGAACATACAGGGTTGCTGTGTACCTGTTAGTCTATCAAGGCAAGTAGTCTGTCTGCGTAGCTCCCACCCGTGGACATATCTAGATGGTAGCCAGAGGTTAGCCTATTATTCTTTGTCTGTGCACCACACCAGTGTTTTCAGCACTGGAACAATGGCATTGTCACAGTTGGTTGTTAGCAGTACATGGCTACATCCTGTGATATTTCTGTGTTGTACTCCTACATAAGGGCATGCTTGTGGAACTCCTTCCAAAGCTATTTTCAGAGTGTGTAACAGCAGAAATGCTGATATGCCTATGTGTTTCTGCCTCTGCCAGGCCTCAGATACTCTCAGGTATATATTTGAACAGCCTCAGGGAAAGGTACATATAAGTGAGATACACCTGTAATATATTACAGACATATTTCAGTTGAAACTTTCTTAGGAATCGGAGCATATGTATTACTACACCTTTTCTGACGTGCAAGCAGTGTCTACTCTCACTTATTGATATTATTCATTAAGTGTGATTCCCCACTTTTCTGCCTAATGTTAGTACTTTTCAGAGTGATTCAGAGGGGCACAGCTAACATTTGTTTATGAATCAGGGACATCCCTGTAAAGCAGTCACAGTTGGGAAGTCTGGCCTCTGCCCTATTCAACTATGCCAGTGTTTATCCTGGTCTGATACTGTGTGGTGTTTGTAAGGTGCTACTGTAACATTATTCCCTGCTAGGATGGCTGGTTCTCCTTTCACAGTCATGTCATGCAATTCCACAACAACTGCTGGTAAAGACCCACAGAACAGGATTTGTGTTATGCCATTCCTATTTTCCCTTTACATTCCCTCATTGTAATGCATGATATATTTATTTCAGCACCAAGTTATTTGTATATCTGCTGTGGCTTAGTGGTACTTCATGCAGTCTAGTGTGTCCAAGGTCTGGGGTTCGGACTGACAGAGGTGTTTTATTTTGCTGCTGAGCAGAACAAGGGCCCTCACATAGAGTGACTAAGGCACTTTTAAGCAGTTGTAAGTGGGTTTGCATGATTCTTAGCGATGCTTAGCTAAGAGCACACATGCGCACACTCACTTAAACCCGCTTACTACTGCTTAAAAGTGCTTATTCCCGCTAACCCTCGCGCTAATTTCTTTGAAAGAAAAGAAAATGGGGAGATAGGAAAGTGGTGAAAAAGGGGGCACAAAGAGGGAAAGACAGTAGGAAAACAAGCTCGGGATGTGCAGGACGGGTGTAGGGAAGGTCCATAGCTGCCCATTTCTTTACCAGCAACAGCTGTGCATATGCAATAAATTTGGAATGACATTTGAAACCTTCCACCCCTGGGAGAGGGGTGAGGACAACAAAGTATGTTGGACTGCCAATTATAATTATCAGTTTACATGTCCAGCGGACATGTGTGCAAAATGGGCAGCTATGTATGGGGCGTAAATTTTTTGTGGGTACAGATTGCCCTTTTTTTTTTCAGGTGAGAGTGGAAAGTGAGGTAGAGGAAGTAGATATGCTTGGGGAGGTAGGTTGGGGAGGTAACCAGACAAGACAAACAAGACGCATACAGGGGCAGTGTTTGACACATGGGGTGGGTGAACACAGTTGACGGGGATGGATGTTTGGAAATCACAAGCCCATGAGCCCACAGATGGTAACAGTGGAACTGAGATCCCCACCCATGGGGAGTCACCACTGCACTTTCACAGCCCCGATGGTCGCTGCGCTGGGGGCTGCGTAAGATGGGCATGCTCACCCATGAGAGGTGCCACTCTCGCCTCGAGCTGGCGTAGGGGATCAGCGACTGAATGCTGGATCTCCCTTAGCACCACAACCCGGACCCTTCGAAGGGTGACAGGTGGCCCTTCTCTGCCCACGCTTCCACAGGGAGGATGAGACCCATCCCCTGCAGCACTTCCACCTGAAGGTGGCACAAGACCAACGGAGGAGGGGAGCCCGTACTGGGCACCGGACCTGCTGGTGCCAGGTGCACTCGCCAGCTGAGGAGGGACAGGTGGGTCCATAGAGACCGGCCTTCCCATACGTTCTGTGATTAGGTATGTTTAATTACAACATAAACAACAGCATTCCAAATTAGTTGTGACAGCATGCAGTAATATTCCCATTAACCTAACACACCCAGGTTCCAACAGTTGAACAGCAAGCATAACACATGCATATATTGAATGACAGTGGACATTCCAACAGCATGCAGGGATGAGTGGTAGCAACAGGCCACCATGATCATGGTGTTTGAACAGGGCACATGCATCAAAGTGAATGCAGATATTTATCAAACAATAGGACATATGTCCCAACAAATATTTGAGATTGAGGTGTGTAATTGCATGGTTTATGCACATACAGTAGGGTGTAGAAAGAAACCTCAATTAACATCTTATAAGTACTTTTAGTCTACACTACATTCCTAGTGACTGCAGGTGTATATCCCCTACATGTATTATTACACTTGCCAACATGCATTAGGTTGTGTAATGGGTTTGGCTAGTTCACCTGACCTATATCTGTCATACTAACTGTCCAAGATGCAGATGTCACTGCTACATATTTCTTTATCTACAAATCTGGATGTGTTCACATGACATTTTCAGTTCAATTTGTACAGAACCCTGCATTGCTTGTAGCACACTCACATTTCTGGGGAACAAATTAACAAGCTACTCGTGTGCCAGATTTACTTATGCATGCCAGCCAGTAACTGACTGTTGAGGACTGTATATATGCTTCACAGCTACTAGCACTTCCATCACCCACTTTAGATGGGACTGGCCAACTGTGGGTTGCCAGCACTTATTAAAACAGTACTATTTGTATAATGCAAGGGTACAACAGCATTTCAAAGTAAGTGACACAGACACACTCCAGGTTTTATACCTTTATTCATTACATTACGCACTTTTGCACAGGCTCTCTCCTTTATTTGATATTACAGTGCATATGGAAGACATATTCAAGACATATTAAACATTTATTTATAGGTTAGAACACTCTTTTTCAGGGTCACTCACTTATTTTATATGACAGTACCTGCAGAGATATTATTCTGGACATATTTTACCTTTCTTAATGGGTTACTACACTCTTTTTCTGGCTCTCTGACTTATTTTATATAACAGTACATGCAGAGGACTTATTCAGGGCATTTTATGGCTGTATTATTGGACTATGACACTTTCTTTCAGGCTCTCTCCCCTATTTTATATAACAATACATGCAGAATAATCACTAACTTGCCTGGTGGCGCAGCCTTAGCAGCCTATCTGCATAGGCTTGCTGATTCACAGCATGGTCACCTGCAGCTGTGAAGTAAATGAAGGGATATTGAGACCTACCTATCCATTATACAAAATCAATTATCATTTCTTACATACTGCATTCCATGGCTACCTACTCAGTTGTGGGGCATCTTGCATCCCACGGGCCTCCTGTATATATTGGTTCAGTAGGTCCTACTTCCATCTCTTTTGGTCTGCATGATGGTGATGGACCTGCTCACCAGTCCGAGGAATGGCTGTGACACTGGTGAGGTCATGAGCTAACTGGTTCCAAGCCTCTGCCTTGTACTCTGTCCATTGGAACTGGCCCTGCAGGAGTCTTGACTCATGACAGTGGACAAGGAGCCAAACCATGTATTTCAACTCCTCGATGCCCCAACATTGCGCTCAGTAGCATGTACCCTCTCCAGCACCAGCCATTCTAACTGCAGATGGGAGCTACAATCACTTATGGCAAGTATTCCCACCTATGGGGCTTAAATATGCCGCATTTCCTGCACTTTTTTGTGATTGGCCGTTTTTGAAAATTCTTGGCTGACTGCAGGCCTGCTTAGTAATGGTTATTCTCCCATTTATAAGTATATGTATGTTGACAGTGGCTGTTTATCCTAAGCTGTCATAGCTTAGTGTTCAGTACTTTGATTATGGTGCACAGAGTCCTGGGTTCGAACCTTGCCATTCATTTTATTTTACTACTGCCCAGACAAGCTAGGGGGTGTGGCTGTGTTTAAGCAACTTTGCTCAACGTTGCTCCACATTGCCCTACGGTGCTCTGGTTGGCGCGGCACCCACCTCTGCGCAAACCAATTGCGCTGGGTAAAGCGCTATTTAGCTATGGGCAACTCTAGTGCACTGGGTAAAGTACTATTTAGCTATGGGCAACTCTATTGCGCTGGGTAAAGTGCTGCTTAACTGCGGGCAAGTATATTGTGCTGGGTAAAGCGCTGCTTAACTGTGGGCAATTATATGTCAGGATCCTTTATAAATATATATTTTGTTCACTGATACATAGGCCATTTCAATGGCGTTTAGTAAAGGTTTAATCATATATGTCAGGAATTATTTCATATACTACTTTAGAACATAAGTAGGAAGGGGAGTGGTGGGACTCGAACCGTGAATGCCTCCTCTTTGTGCGAACGCTCTACCATTACGCTATTGCTATTTGGCGTAATTTGCATAAACATTCCTTCTTATGCTCTTCCATGTCGGGATTGCTAACTGCAGCTAAGCAATGGGCACACCCGCGCACACACACGCAGATATGTGCAGCTATATCGGGAATTAGAAAAAAAAAATTAAATGTTTTACTTTTTATAACTGTGTTGGGGGTTTACAATGTCAGGGAGTGTGGTGTTGTGTACATGGACATTTGAGCGGACTCGCTCTTGTGTGTTGACATTTAGCATTTCGGACACTTGCAGGGGCATCAACCTTTAGACTGCTCGGCAGTCAGACACACCCCCTGCTTTTCTGCACAGTCCGTGTTAGATTTGTTGTGAGTCAGCATGCCCTCATGAATATTCATGGCACGCTGACTTCACACCGTTCAACTGCAGCCTCCGAGTAAGACTTATTTAGTCTTACACGGAGGATTCGTGAATCCAGGGGAATGTTTAAAATCTGTCCCTGGTTTTTGGCCTTTTGCCCCCCCCCCCCCAATTGAAAATAAGTTCAAGAAGCTGTGCAACATGCCTATGGCTTACATTACTGTGATTCTGTATTTGTATATTGTGTGTAGAAGTATACTGTTATGGAAATGTTCTGAATAGGTCAGTTTTGTCATTATTAGTGCATGCATTTTGCTTCATTTCCTACTGGAAAAATGTTCAAACAATAAATGTAAAATGCAGTTGTGTGTGGAAGCAGATCTTTATGATGGAAATGTTCTGAATAGGGCAGTTTTGTCATTATTGGTGCATGCATTTTGCTTCATTGCCTATTGGAAAAATGTTCAAACAATACATTTAAAATGCAGTTGTGTGTGGAAGTAGACCTTTATGATGGAAATGTTCTGAACAGGGTAGTTTTGTCATTATTAGTTAATGCATTTTTGTTTCAATGCCTACTGGAAAAATGATTAAACAATAAATTTAAAATGCGCTCTAACTTAAGTCTAACAAGTGTGCTGTAGTATACAAGGAATATAATTTAATACAATCAGGAAGGTGAATCAAGGAATACATACATGTATGCATGCCCTAAAAATGTGTTTGAAAACAACCCAGAGAAAAGTGTGAAAGGCTCAAAATCATGGGCAAATTTTAAGCTTTACTCTTGTTACCAAAGCAATGGATGAAGGTAAAACAGTTCACACCACATTACCTTGACATGGTCAAGCCTTTTGACACAATCCCCTACTCAGGTGTAGTACAAAAGATGAATAATGTAGGAGCAAACACTTACATCACTTGTCTCACAGGAAGCAGGAGATCAAAACAGGGGAAGAGACCAGTCGCCAATGGAGTCCCCCAGGGCTCGGTGCTGAGACTTGTTCTGTTTGGCATATACATCTCAAAAGTAAAAGGAAATACCAAAGAGCTTTGGCCAGCTAAGTTTTGATATGACTGCAAGCTAGGAGAAGTTATTGAATCCCCAAATGACTTAACAGTCATGCAGGAAGGTTTATCCCAAATAACTGGTGTCAAAATCATGACAATGCCCTCTGAGAACTGATCCAATTGTTTGGCATTTGGGAATTTGTGTACAGTGACCTCACTTTTGACCAATATGTGCCCAGAGTCATAAGAAAACCTTTCTATATTGCACAGCTTATAAACAAATTGATTGTGGCTAGATCTAGAGATGTTGTTGTCCCCCTTTACAAAGCTCTCATTATGGCAATCATTTTGTATAATGCCAACTTTGGCATGTATCTGTCCAGCCCCATGCAACAATTGGAATACCTTCAGAGATACCCTACTAAAAGGATACAATTCCTAAACAATAGGTCTTGCATGGACCACCTCAAAGATTTATTACTATGCTCAGTATCCTACAGAGTGCTTAGAGGTGACATGTCTGGCATACAAAGCATCCTCCAACATAATACAGATGGACCTACTGAACATCAGCAAGTCAAATCGCATCAGAAATACTCAGTCCAGGTATCTAAGCTGAATGTTGTGGAGAGATGGATATATATCAGAGGCTACCACTGTTCTGGAACAGACTATCCATAAAAATAAAGCAAAGCTCATCCATCCATATTCAAATGCAACTTGGATCTAAGGATAGGTAATAGAAAATGTACTCCAGGATTTCCCCTCATGCCACTAATGGATAGAGGCAGTTTCTAAATGCTGCATCCCTTACATGACCCCCTCAAATTATCTATGGCATGATCACAGTTGTTCACACTAGTACTAATATACAATTATCAGCCATGGGGATAGTTAAGACCAATCAGAAAATGTTAATTCAAGCACCAAAAGAAAATTGGCTAAGCTTAAAATGTCCTCCAAGTGAGCCTATGTTGTGGTAGCAAATAGTTATAAATAAATTACCCTTTTTAGTTCACTAAGTGCCCCTGTCACCTTCTTCCGGTGCCTATGTCTTACACTAAAAGGTTTGAAAAGAGAAACTGTAACATCTTTGCAGATACTCTGTATATAGCTGTACCTATAGGTTTGATAAGAGAAACTGTAACATATTTGTAAATATTTCTGAATATAAACTGTATTCTTCATAGGCTTGACATGTGAGATTGTAACTTGTATATTAATACAATATGTTTGTGCATATACTGTAACTTGCTTGTCTTTATCTGGTTGTAAGTTTGGAGCTTTTCTCCTCGGGCCTCCACTGAAAATGGACATGTATCCAGTCAGACTATCCCAGTAAACAAATGAAAAATAAATAAATAATAAATAAATAAACCTAACCATGAATTGTTAGTTAATTATACATGCATTAAATACTTTTGTTACAGGCAATACAAAATCCAAGTGCATATATCAAGTTTAATTAACAATGTTTTATAATTTAGGTGCCCTCATTTTTAATACCAGAGTAAGAGAAACCATTTAATTTAATCCAGGTTTTGTATGTGCATTTAAACAGTACTTCCATAGCAGTTAACTGTACTCTAGACATATTTCCCTTTGGTTGGTGGACTCTACCTCTAATATAACAAAACAAAACTTGTGATAATAATTTAAAATTAGAGTGTGTTTGTACAAAGCACTTTTGTCACTGGCCCTTTCTTTGTCATATAGATGTTCATATATTCTTTTTTTCAGTGTGTGTTGTGTTTTACCCACATAAAATGTATGACAATTAAAGCACTTGGCCAAATAAACCACTCATCCGTTTCCATTAAAAAAATATTGTACTATTGAGCACAATCTGTAATGTCAGCTTAGTTTCTGTTAAAAATGTAATTGCACTGTTGACAGCATCCACACCTTTTAGTGTCCATGTGTGAATCCTGTTTCTCTTGTTTCTGTTGATTATGTTCAAAAATGTTTTTTTTTTAAATTGGTCTCAGATTTGAAAACAAGCTGTCCAAACTGTGGCTTTTCACCCACTATGCCAAACAGTTTGTCACTAAATCTAACAATTTCCAATTGTCTTATAATATTTTTTTTTTCTTTCTGGCTTCTGATGAATATGTTAGCATCAAAGGCCTATTAAACCCCTGTTTGTCAGGCTTGTTGTTTTCTGACATATTCAGCTGGGTTAACCTATTACCCAAAAGGGGCTGAAAATTAGTATCATAATGTTGTAAAACAAAACATGTACTTTCCACAATCATTTTGCAAAAATATTTTCTTTAACTTTTCAAATTCCAATATTAAGGGATTATAGCTGGAGATCATCTGCAATAATCTAAAGAATTATCCCTTAACCAAACTTTGTTTTAATAAAATATTCTTATAAGTTAAATAACTATTTACCTGATTATTTCTTGTATCCTGTTATACAACAGCCTGCCTCCTTAGGTTCATAGGTTCATAGGTTCATACTAGGCTATCTGCCCTAGGACATTTATAAGCCTAGCCAGAAAGTGTTTGGCTTTCGCCACACATTTTAAATTAATTTTGCTATGCCCTTTTTTGAGGTTAGTATACTGTGCCTCTGTCTAACAGTGACACAGAAGTGATACCCTATAAATTACTTGCACTATGTACACATCAGTTATTGATATTGTTCACTCCTGAAGGTAGTTGTAAATTCTTTTAATTATTATAACTCTTCAGCATTTAATACAAACTGACTTTAAGATTCACACCCACTCTGTCCACAGTCAAGAGACATTTTCTACTGATGCAGTTTAAAATTTTCCCTCTTAAATATGCCAATAATGCATTATTCTCCAAATGTTTTGTTGCATTGAATTACATTTTGCAATTCAAATGTTTTGTGTAGATTTTTACAGTATTTATAGTATTATTACAGAAAGTAATTTTACTGAAACAATGTTCACAAATGGTTTCACTTAGCAAATGTGTATATATATATATATATATATATATATATATATATATATATATATATATATATATATATATATATATATATATATATATATATATATATATATAATAACATTTATTTACCTGAGTAGTGCACTGATCTTTTGCAGGCACTTACAAGGTGAAATAATTCACAAAGAGGAAAAAAAAGTGTAATAGGCAGTATGCTATATATCTCAAGAACAGAACAGAAAGTAATAATAAAATTCAAAAGTTTGAAAGCTTGAAAAAAGTGTAATAGAAAAGCATACATTAAATATTCATGTTACAGACAAAAAAGAACAGAAAGTAACAATAAAATTCAAAAGTTTGAGAAATTGAAATATTGGCTAAATAGTTTGAAATTTCACCTTTCTAACATTGCTGGTAGGTGGATGTACAAAACTGCGGTACACTGGAGACTGAGAAATTGCCTTTTCCCCACAATAGTGCAATCTCAGTATATATATAAATATAGGGGAGTATGCAAGACACAGCCTCCTATATGGGGGTGCAGGGGGTGTTCCTCCCCATAAAAAAAATATTTTATTTTTTGCTGTATTGCTTTAATCTTTGTGATTCAAGCATTTGTGTTCAAGTTGTCCAACTTTTATAGTTCAAGCACTTGAAAGAGAGTAATGTATCTACATCTACACCTATCATATATCTATACCTGTTTATCATATATCTATATTATATATATATATAAATCTATATATATATATGTATATATATATATATATATATATATATATTCATATATATGCATATTCATGAAGGCGCACTGCTGTTAAGGCTAAACGGACACAAACAGTGAATGAGTGCAGGGGGCATGTTTAAGTAGTGCTTGCACAGTTAACAGACCTCCAGCACTCAAAGTACTGTACAGCACTTTCTAAAAATAGTTTGGCATAATATTAGATAAGTTCTCTAATATTATGTAGGTATTTCAGTGTCTACAGATACTGAGAAGAAATAAATTAGTATTTCAGTGTCCACAGACACTGAAATACATAGTGGAGCAAGAAAGCAATGCCGGGGGTGTGTGACAGGTTCTGTCACACACCACCTGCATTGTAATTGTAAAAGTGCTGTACGGCCTTAGTCCCATACCTTGCAACCCGTTAAAGCAAGAAATCTGGACAAAGGCACAAATAATGGGGGGACAAAGCCATAAAAATAGGGACACTTTTTAAACATAGCTCTTACAAACTTAGAAAGTTGATAGAAAATGGGTTATGCATTAGCATGGATTTCCATAAGGACAGAAGTCTGAAACTCAAATATATACCATTATTCCTGACTGCAGTCCTCAATGACTTTCCAGAAAAACACAATTCAGTCAGAAACAGGCCAAAAATACGAGACAACAAGCTGGACATTTTGTGTAAATCTGTACAGTTGAGAGGTATGCATAGCCCTCAACTATACAGGTTTCCACAGAATGCCCACATGCCAGCCTCACATACTTCTTAACCTCCTAAAGCAAGAACAGTGTACAAAGCCATAAATAATGGGGTAACAAAGGCATATAAGTAGGGACACCTTTTAAAAAGTGTACTGACAAACCTGAAAGCTGACAGAATAAAAGGTTTGCAGTAGCACAGACTTACTGCAGGATACGAAGACTGAAACACAAATGTCTGCCATCTGAAAGTGCCATATGGGCAAAGCCCTAAACTGTATAGGTGTCTGCAGAATGCCCAGATGCCTGCTTCACATACCCATCAACCTCCTAGAGTAATCAAGCTGTACAATAAATCAGGTATATTTAGATTTAACAGCCACTTCTACAATATTAAAAGGATTTTAACACACAATTGGCACATATTCAGTACGAACCCAGAGCACCTTGACTCCGTAGGAACATTCCCCAAAACTGTCTATAAAAAAGACACCAGCATAAAAAATATGATGGAAACCTATAGAAAGATGAATGCAAGGACGGGACATGGTAAAATGTGGATTTTGCAAGCAATACAAATATATCCTGGAAGGCAAGGAGGTATATATACCCAATTATGGTGTATATATAATACAAAACAAGTTCACTTGCAGCAGTAAGGGGGTTATATATCTAGCTAAGTGCTCCCTGTGCCCATATTTTTACATAGGAAAAACCATCAATGCACTGAGAACTAGAATCTACCAACATTATTATGACATTGGTAGGAATGAAACAAAAAATGCCCTAGCTGCACATATTGGCTTGCATCCAGGACACAGTTTCAGGTTCACTGTCATTGAGCAAGTCGCTTTGGGTGAAGGGGGAACCCCTGAATGAATATCTAGAACTGAAGGAGCTCAGATGGCAAATGAGAACTAATGCCTCTGAGGCACCAGGACTTAACAGTGCAATTTCTATTAGTTCTATTTTAAAACTTAAAGCAGAATTTTACATGTTAAGTGTTTTATACAGGATGATGTCATGTAGTAATTTTAAGTAGTTATTTGTATTTATGTATAAATTCACTTTTTGTATATAGGAAGTGATGTAATTTTATGTGATTAAGACAATGTATAAAAGGTGAGGTTTTTGTTACAATGGTATTCTGATGAAGTTTCTATTGTGAGACAAAAGCGCTCAATCAATAAATCAGTTGTGGATCTTATTGGCTTCTATCTGGCTTTTTATATCATTTTTGTGGTTGGTGTGTGCTTTTCAAGCTGTACAAGGACATAAATAGTTAAATTATTTTTTTTTCCATACTAAGGCTTGTTTAAGTGTAGCTGAATGGGTGTGTGCATTATGGCCCTTTGCCCAACATTGCTTAAACACCCCAGAGGAGATAAATAAAAATATACAGCTAAAATACTAATGCTGGGATAGGGTAGTGGTTAGAGTCCTGGCCTTTGTAGGCAGGTGTTCAAGTACCAAGAAAAATACTTCATTTTTAGATAGGAAAGTAGTGTTAAAATGTTTCTTTTTTTAAATGATGTAGTAATTGATATTTGTCAACCAGGGTAGTGTAGCTAGACCCATACAGTATAGTCACACCCAATGGTAAGGTAAAAGCACATAGAGGAATGTCATGTAAAGTAAATAATATACACTTACTAGTAAGTCAGTAATGATTAATTGTTATTATCTTGACATGTTAATAAAATGAAAATAAAATGAAAAGTGAACAATGGTTAGCAGTGCTCAGCTATGTTTAGTGAGCAGTCAGCTCAGCTAAATGGACTTGCACACTGTTAAGCAATGCTCAGCAATTACCCCTTTAAGCACTGTTCAACCCAGCTTAGGGGGGTTTGCGCATTGCTAGGCTGTGACCAGCAGTTTGGTAATCTCCCAATTATGGCAAAGGGTGTGAATATGGCCTTATTTAAACTGCACAGGCAGGAATACAGCCAGTACCTGTTGTAGTCAACCTGTATAGGAACCATGGCTGGTGTAGGTGAGGGTTCACACTTTAGGGTGCAGTACTGGAGCATCGTGGAGTCCAAGGTCATGGCTGGATTCCTTGTAAGTAACCATGATGAGTGACTGCTGCAGGACCAGTACCAGGGCTCCCAGTATAAAGTGGAGGCCTGGGACCATCTTGCCCATGATATCACAAGTGCTACTGGCAATCCCCGAACTGGTGAGCAGGTCCGACACCACTATGCTGACTTAAAGCGGAGGAAGGGGGCACTCTTGGACCAGTGGATACAAGATGCCAAGGACAACCGTGATCCAGCAGTTTTGTAAGTATCACAGATATACGTGTACCAAATTCTAGCCAGAGGATGTGATAGACAGGTACGCATAATGTTTGTTTTTCTCCCCTACAGCTGCAGCAGAGAGGGCTAGTAACATAAAAAGCCCGTGTTGACAGACTGCTGGGGCAGCACTGACAGGCTGGTGAGTAAAAATCTATTTTGCAGTATATTGTGCAAATAACTAAGAAGGAGTACATTGAGTAGTGCTAGTAGGTATACTGTTACTGTGCTAACTGAATAAATAAAGTATGTCAGACAAAGACTGATCTGAAATAAACAATTATAACAGAAACTGTTGTGTTTACTCTGGTATGTTTTTGTAGACATATAGAATGTATACAGGTTCTTCACAGCAAATATGGCTGTGACAGCATACATTAACCTATGTTCTTCTGTGAACCAGCTGTTATGAAAAGGTGTTGATGGTGGAGCTGTAAAACAAGATATAAACGAAATGTGAAATACATACTGCACTAAACTCAACCCTGAATAGTAATGTCTAAGTTATCAAAGTGTGTTCCATGCAGCATTGCCTTGTGTTAACCTTTGCTCTCCAGACTGCAGTTATCCAAAGGATTAATGCACAGTACACTATCTGTCATGCATGCAGCACAGGATTACAAGTTCAGACTGTGTAACCAATAGAATATTAGGAAGAAACCAGTGAAACAAGAAACAGCAGTCCCCCAGTAACTCAGTGTGATGAGAAATAGCTGAGTTGCTAATTTTGCACACCCAGACATGGTTCAAATCCAGGGAGTGGTACTAAGATGTGTGCATATCTACATACAAAGAATCAGGAATAAATGTAAAAATAGTCAGATAGTGTTAACAGATATTTTCTCCACAGGTTTTACAGGTAAGGAAATGTTGGTAGTAGCTGTATGAAGGGTATACTAATAAAGTGCATGCAACTGTCCAACTGTCCCACCACATGCTGCAAATGACAGCAGGATAGATAAATACAACATGCACTCTTCCCGATACATGTCTCTCAAGTGTCACACTGTCACAGCTAGTGGTCACTGCTGCCAATAACCCTGGACACAGATAGGAAACCAGTTAAAGTATGCCAGTAGCACACACATAACAGCAGCATAGGGTACCCCTCCTGTGCCAGATATGTAACCCTGACGTACTAGGCCCCTCTAGTCATGTACCCAGAATTGTCACAGTTTGCCCCATACCATTCCAGGCTGACAGTTTAATATGTATGTTTGTACTACACAAGCTATGTGCCATAGGCAGGTGTAAAGTGAGGGCAGACCTATAGAGTATTGAGCAGTACTGTTGTGGAAAATAGAAGCATAAACAGTTGGTAATGGAATTTTTGCCCCCCCCTCCTCATCTGCATCAATAATTATTATTCATCTACTACGGGTATGTTGTTATCCAAACCTAATGTTGGGACTTGTGTTCTAGTATTGTTCATATATTTAATTGGTTGCATGTTAACATACCTTGTTCAAATGCCATTGTTGGTGGCCTGTTGCCATCAATGTTACTGGCATGCTGTTAGGATGCATACTGTTGTTCCATTTATGCATGTGTTCTGCTTGCTATGCATCTGTTTCAACTCTGTTTTATGGGGTTAATTGGAACACACATGCATGCTGTTATAACTAACCTTGAAATGTGTTGTGCATGACTAACCAACATATTCTGTAAAACATCAACACCATAGCATGTTTGGGAAGGCAGATCCCGATGGATCCACCTCTCCTGCCTCATCTGGCCTTGGCACTGGTCCCCAGCATGTCTGGGACCCAACCCAGGACTTCTTCATCCATTGGTCCTGCACCACCTTCAGGTGGAACCGCCTCAGGGGATGGGGCTGCCCCCCCTGGGAGTGGGCTTGGACAGGAGTCTGTCAACCACAGTCACTTCCAGGGTTTGGTGTGTAGTGCCATCCAACCAGAGTTGGGTGGTCAGCTGCTCCAGATTGAGGGTCGCCTGGTGCACCTCGAGGGGCAGGCCACCCTTCCTGTCCAGCCTCCAGCACAGCCATCTTTGGGGCTGTGAATGAGCAGTGGTGACTGCCCATGGGTGGGGACCTTAGACCCACTGTATCCATTTGGGGGCTCATGGGCTTTGGATTCCCAACTACCCTCCCCGTCAAATGTGTTTACCCCCCTCGTGTCATACACCACCCATGTCTGCTGCCTTGTCTCTTTTGTTTGTCTGCAAATGCAACCTATCCTACCCAACCTACCTCACCAAACATACCTACAGCCCTTCCCCAACATCCCACTCTCTCCTTAAAAAAAAGGGCATCTGTCCTGCAAAAAAAAACATTGTCCCATACATAGCTCTATATTTCTCCCCCATGTACAGTGAAACTAATCAATCAACCCACAGATTATTCTGCAAATGTCTGTCATCAACACCCCTCCCTGTGGAGTGTGAGGCTGTATATTCCAAATTCTACACATTATTTACAGCTGTTGCTGTAGAAGAAATGCAAACCTATGGTCCTTCCTTGCACTGGTCCTGCACATTTCTAGCTGGTTTTCCTAATGTTTTACCCCCTGTTTGCCCCCAGTTCACCACTATCCTATCACCCTTTTTATTTTCCTTTAATTAAAATTAGCGTGGGTGCAAGGGGTGCTAAGTGAAGCTAACAGGGCTTAACCATCTGTTAGCAACGCTTAGCTCTGTGCAAATCCCTGCAAACCCACTTACAACTGCTGAAAAGTGCCTTAATCACTCTGTCTCCATCAGCCCTTGTTCTGCCCGGCAGCAAAATAATCAGCCCTGCCAAGTCTCAAACCCAGGATGCTGTGCAGTACAGTCACAGCAGTGTACCACTACACCATCTGAGCTGTGGGAATTTATAATGCTTTTACCAACATATCATTCAGTCTGGTCATTTAACATTAATGAAAAAAATTATCACTTCCAAATCTGTAATCCAGGACCCTGTCCACTACAATCACAACAACATACCTCTACACCATCTAAGCTGTAGGAATTTGAAATGTTTTTACAAACATATCCTACACAACAGCCACTCAACATAAGGGGGGAATTATATATCCGTTGTACTCTGATATACAAATATATGTATATATAGATACCAGTATTTATATATCTATATATGTAGACAAATATATATATATATATATATATATATATATATATATATCATCTATATCTATATATATATATATATATATATATATATATATATATATATATATATGCATATATACAGACAAATTATATATATATATATATATATATATCCAGACAAATTTTATATTTATATATATATATATATATATATATATATATATATATATATATATATATATATATATACATACATATTATATAGATAGATAGATAGATAACCAACCTCTTACTGCAAGACATTTGCAAAAAGCCCGACAAAGTGGGGGGATAAATGACAAACAATAGTGACATCTTTGAAATATGGCTGTCATATGCGTAGAAGTCTGCTAGAGAAGCATGGTATGCTTTAACATACAATTCCAGATAGATTCCAGGTCTGAGACACAAATTAATTTCATTATTGACTGATTTCAATGCTCACATCATCCCAGTGATTCCTCAGAAACCCACAACTGTTATGGGCAACAAAACTAACATATCAGCCATGCATCTGGACAGTGTCTGGACATCTGGACAGTGGAGAGCTATGACCGCAGTCATGTAACAGAATGGAAAAACCCATGACAGCTGCCAATCATGTCACCAAGCACCTTCTGAACCACAGTAAGACCAACATGACACTACTCTAATCAGCTCTGGCTAATTACCCATGTATATCCAAATATAACATGCACTACAGGGATGGAACTGTAGAGAAAAGCAGATAGTGGTGCAAAAATGTCCATACACAACCATTTGCACCACAGTCACAGCAACATCCCAGTACCCCAAATGAACTCTAGATTAGAACGACTGTTTGTACAAAGATATCCTGATTGCCAGTCACACACTACACTGACATATACTGGCCCATCTCACAGTGTACTGGGAATCCTGAGGTGTTACAGGATATTTCTCAGTCTGCCCCTACAATCATACACAGCTACAGTAGCATGCACAGTCAGATAGAAAAAAGATCTATGACACTCACATCTGCTACTCTCCCTACTCAGCCCAACAAACATCTACACACAACACTGCTACACAGTCTTTGCAGTCTGTTCACAATGACCAGACATACATAACTCACATATGTACAGATTTCCAAAGAATGTCCAGAGTGTGTGACTATATCCATGGCCACTACTGCATACCACTTCCAGGAGTCTGCTAAGTTAATGGGATGATACCTGGAGTGCAGTCACTAAATAATGATATCACATACCTCTGAACCTCTTACTGCAAGACATCTGGTCAACACTCCTACAACAGGTGGAAATATTCTGTACCTGATCCTAACCAACATGAGTAGCCACTGTAGCACTTCTACAGTGCCATCCTACTTGGTAATATCTGACCACATAGCCATCACTGTTTAGGTCAACATCTCCCCTGCACCCCCTTTACAGTTTGCAGCTGTGATGGTGCATGGTGCCTGTGGGTGGGGATGTCAGTCCCACTGTATCTATATGGGGGCTCATGGGCCTCTGATTCCTCACAATAAATCTGGATATTCTGAAACAATCCAGCCATTTGACAGGTATGCTCAGCACCCCTTAGTGCAACTAATCTGGACCAATCCTGACAAAGTGGGGGGAGAAAGCCATGAAAATAGGGACATATCTGAAATGCTTGAGTAGATAAGCTGAGACAGTTGCTGCAGTAACAACATATGCTCTAATATATATTGACTAAAATAACATAAGTGCAAGACTCAGTTGTTTCTCAGTAGTTAGTGACATTTATCCCCACACCACCCCACTGATTAGTCAGTAATACACAATTATGGGGACCAGACCAAGGATATGAGCCAGACACCTGGACATACTACGCATATCTGAACAGAACATGACATTAGAGAAATTACACTGAGTTGCTGAGCATGCCACCAAGCACTGTCCAAACTACAGTCAGACTGGCACACTACCCCAAATCAGTTATGGAGAACTACACATGCATTTGCAAATATATCAGGCACTACAGGAATGTAATAGTAGTGAAAAACAGACACTGGTGTGTCAGCGCATACCCACAACTAATTTCACCACAGTCAGAGACATACTATTAAGCCGAATGAACACTAGAGTATAACGACTGTGTGAACAAAAATATCATGTTTGCCACTCATACACTACTCCTACATATAGTGTTCCATGTCACAGTGTAGTATTAATCCTGAGGTGGTACGGGACATGTCTCAGTCTGTCCCTACTCAATTTATACAGCTGACAAACCACCAGAAACTGGAGCAGCATGGACAGTTGGATAGAAGAGGAGCCATGACACTTACATCTACCCCCTCCCTACACAGCCCAGCTATCATTTACACACTACACTGCTACACAATCCTGACAGTCTGTTAACAATCACCTGACATACAAAGACCTCTCAACTGTACAGATTCCCACAGAATGTTCAGGCTTTGATCTCATATATATGGCCTCTTCCTCATAACATGTCTGGCATTCTGCTACATCACTGGGATGATATCAGGAATGAAGGCACCAAATAATGATATACCATAGCTATCAACCTATTACTGCATGACATCTGGACAAAGCTTAACATACTTTGGGGACAGATGCCCCAAACAGGGCATAATTGAAATATTGCTGCTGTAAACTGAAAAAGTTTCTGGTGTTACAGGGTTTGTTGTCACATATCTTTTCTGAGGGATATGAAGTCAGGAACACAAATGGATGTTAGCATTTACTGACTGTAATCCCCAGAGTATGCTACTGATTTGCAAGGACATAAACTGTCTGAGGAACAGACCAAACATAAGAGTCAAACCTCTCACTAGTCTGTGGATAGCCCTACAGATGGGAGTTATGTCAACCACATAACACTGTCAGTCTTAAAATCACACCGAAAATCCATGTCCACACAAAACCTGTTAAACTAGCATTAATCCAACTGTATAACAGCAATACTTACATTCTGACCCTAAGTCTAGAACCTTCTCCCCCATTTTGTTGGGCTGTCTTCACACTTTTTGTTATAAGAGGTATTTCTAACTACCCTCTGTGATGCTGTTGTCCACATACCTCCATGATGTCCACCTCACAGGCAAAGAAAAGGGGCAATGCCCACATGAAATACTCAATTATAGGAGTGTGTTGCCATGTCATTGGCTATAGAAATAACAACACAGCTGTTCTGCATTCAGTTAGCAAGAGAGGGACACCAATGGGAGCACAGGCCATCACCTGCTAATGAGCATTACCTACAAAAGACAAGCTGCTGCCTATGCAAAACAGGTATATACCTCTACATCTGTAGATAGAGATAGATAGATAGATAGATAGAGAGAGAGAGAGAGACAGAAACACAAATTGAAAGCAAAATCAGCAATACTTTGAAAAAAAAAGGTATGTCAAACAAGTAAGCATGTAATGGAATACAGTAGGGGGTATGTAATAATGGGAACTAGGAATTTGAACAAATATGTCTCAGCAAGACTTGCTGTACTGATATATTGCTGATCAGCACCCATACCCATAGCATCTGGGTCTGTCTGCTGTGACATAGCTCATAACTCAGGCCCCTGAGTCACCCTGAGAAAGGACGGCTCACATATGACTACTACTGGATTGTCTGAACAATACTGACTGTGACACTGCTAGGCCAGCTAGTGGGATGTTGTAAATATCCATATGTTACTTGTGAATACAACTATGACACACATGTTTGTCTCACAATTCTAACAGACCTATACATGGTATGTGCACAGTAAACTGCTGTCGCAGATGTGTCTGTTGAACTGCATCTGATATACTGAGCTCATGCCTTTCACCTGTCCAGTGTTATGCACACTCACCACATGTGTGCCTCATATTTGTAGTCATTTACTCATAGAGTTGTGTTATATCTGGCAAATCAGTGGCAAATCTGTGAAGACTGACATTAGAACATAATAGCATACATATGAGTGTTGGACATCCTCCAGGGTATTTCTGTGAATGAAAAGCCTACTTTGCTATCAAATGACTCAAGTGTGCTACAGCAATATTAATAAGGTGTCACTACTTTTGGGCCATTGACCTCCATTTATGTGTGTCGTCCAACAGATGTCCTGCTCTAACAGGTTGAGAGGTATGACTGAGCAGCAAGAGTGTAAATACAGTGTTATACTGGCATAGAACAGAAATGTATATCAGGTATTACCTGTGTACATGTATATTTGAGTAGGTGTTGCTGGAATCCTCAAAACAACAGATGTGAGATGCAAAATGTCAGGTAAATAAGCTGTACATGTTGTACACATGTGTAATCTTAGTTTTTGTGCATCCAACAGACATAACTTTCTACAGCTACTGTTTGTTGCATTGCCCTGACACAGACATGAATGCCAGAATAAGCATGATTATCAGGTTGAAAATGGAGAGTTGTCCAACTGTGCTATGACCTTGTGTCCATGTCCACTACAAACAGCTACATGAGCATCTACATAGCTGTATGGACTCAGCAATACCTGACTCGTAAAACCTGCCTCCTCCAAGGTAGAGTAATCCCCTTTGCTGGACAGCAGCAATACACAAACCACATAATTGGTCACTATATTGGCTGTATAGGGCCAAGTAGAAGCAGGCACTAACTTGGAAGAAAGTCAACCCGTGTCTGAACAAGCATATGAGGTCACACGTGAACTACACTAAGGCTGACTATGAGTACAAATTGGACACATCCATCACCTACTAACACTACTCATGTATCCTAGAAGTACATATTAGAAGTAACATTAAGTGGAAAGGGCTGCACTGCATGATGTTGAGGGCCTGTCCAGAGTGTGTTTTTTGTGGTCTGACTGTGTGTCGTGAATGTCACCAGTCGGCTATTGTGAGGTCTGTGTAATGTCTTTGTGCCATCTCACCTGTGTGTGTGTGTGTGTGTGTGTGTGTGTGTGTGTGTGTGTGTGTGTGTGTATGTATTCCAACAAATCTTATAGTGCAGGTATGAATTTACATATGTTGCCTTCCCCTCAAAGGTGGACATGGTGGTCTTGGTCCCTCCTGCTCAGAATCTGATGTCAGTGTCTCTGCAGACTCTGACCATGATGATGGTCCTTGTGATGCACAAGTGGGGTTGTCAGGGGCTGAATCCCCACAGTCATCCACAATCTGCCCACACACAGTCACAATGCCCAAACATACTCAGTCCCAGCAGCCACAGATAATGGACAGTTGGTGGGTGGTGGCATGGAACAGGCTAGTGTGGTGACTATGGCAAGTGTGAGTGTAGACATTAGCCATAGCCAGAGTGCAGTCGAGGTCCCACATAGGTGGATGGACAGGGGTGCTTGAAGGAGGACTACTGCCTGTCGAGCCACTGTTGTAAGTGCCACAGCAGGTGTCACCAGACCCATGTTTTGGGCTGTCATGGATGCACAGGCACATAGTGAAGGCAACACCAAACAAATACTCAGGGTCTTGAATGCAACTCTTCCTGGCTTATGTGACAACATACATGACCATGTTGAGGCCACACATCAAAATACTGAGGTCTCGAATTGATGGTGGGGTGAGACATCGGCAATCCTCGACCATGGAATGTCTGTGCTGCAGCGTGTGGGGGGAGATGGGCATCAGCCAGATGGATGTAGGTCAGCACCATCAGCTGACAGTCTATGTGACCATGCACCTTCACACTCCAGTAGCGGCAGTCCCACTAGCAGTACTGAAGGGCGGGTGCTGTTCACACTACAATGGAGCAGGCCATGGGCAAGTGTTCCTGGCCGGTTCCATCAGGGACACGGATCCAGCAGACAGCAGTCACCATTGGGGAGTAGTACTGCATCTGGCCTTGGGCCTGGTGGTACTACTGAGACCCCAGGCAGGACCAGTTCACATGTCCATGGCCAGTGATGGTGAACTGTACACCCTGCCATATATGGTCCACAGCTGTCCAACATACCCCTGCGTAGGGCAGTCACATGGCATGATTGTGTGTATACAAACACACACACATCACCATCACAGCCAGGCCACCTCCAGACACACACACACACACACCACCTCTGCATGACCCATTCATAGAACACTCCTCCAAACACACACACATGATGTCAACCATATGGCCCAGCCTAGGGCTCTGGCAAACCTACACAACACCCTGTGCATATGATGATACCTGTACCACATCCCTGTCATCCATACCACCAATGCAGGGACATGTTAATATGGTTCTGATGCACAGGGTGACTTAAGTACAGTTTTGCTATGTAATGCCGTGTAAGGTGCTGTCAGCTGGCATTTGTAATGGGTACACCAGTATGTGTGTAACATTTCAGCCATGATGCATAATTGGTGTTAGTAATGCTGACTGAATGTAGGCTCACATGCTGTATTCTGTTTATTTTCTAGGTGTCTGTGTGTCAGCAGGATGTGGCCCTGCAGACATTGACTGTGTCATAGCTGAGGTACAGCTGTATATGTACACATTTACCAGGTCTGTGTAACAATTATTGCATGTGCCACAGAGCTTAGAGGGCTGAGGGGTATATACAGGTAAGTCTATGGTAGATGACATCAGCAGCCCTTGTAAAGTTGACAATGGTAAGTGCAGTGGTTGGAACACATCTCAGATTGGTAATACCCACACCCCCAGAGGATATTGTGTTGAACACACAAAGAATATTGTTCCCACACACACACAGTCACATACACAGACAGATCACAGTTGCCAGTGTTGGTTTTGGAACCCCTACTCATCTAGTTAGTGGTACTACAGTGTTATGTGGTTATCGCAAGTGGCACAGAACTAGTAGCGTGATGACTGTTTCAAGGTACCTGTAAAGTGAATAACATCATGTACCCTTGTAAGGTATGGCAATGGGGGATGTGCTAGGTGTGGAAGGACTCATTAGACAGTCACCTATGAGTCTACAGACTCACAGACACTGCAATACACACCAATGCACACACACACACACACACACACACACACACACACACACACACACACACACACACACACACACACACAATTGCCAGTACAGACATCAGCAGCCCTGCCTATCATGTTATTCATTTCATACTGTTACATAGCTGTTGCACTCAGCACATGGCTTATAGGGCTGAGGAGTGTCTACAAGTACCTCTATGGTAGATGTGAACAGCAGCCTTTGTAAAGTGGACCTTGGGATTTGTACTGGGAGTGCCATGGCCTAAAATTGTAAACCACGGCCATGCAATTGATATAGTTCTCACTTAAACACACACACACACACACACACACACACACACACACACACACACACACACACACACACACACACACATTTGCTAGCACTGAGAATAGAACTTCTATCTATCTAGTCATTGCTACTACAGTGTTGTGCATTTATTGCATGTGTCACAAAGATTACAGGGTGAAGAGTGTCCTAAGGTAATTCTAAGGTGAACAAATCACCAGGCCTTGTAAAGTCTGGCAATGGCTGATTTACTGGGTGTGAATGGACCCAAAATACTTGAACATACAGTTATACACACTTACAAGCACAAATACACTCATACACTCATTTGCCAGGACTGAAATTAGCATCCCTGCCTATCTTGTTAGTTAGCCCATACTGTTATATAGTTTCTGCATGTGGCACAGGGATTATTGGGCTGAAGAGTGTCAACAGATACCTGCATGGTTGATGAAGACAGCAGGCTTTGTAAAGTTGACCTTGGGACATGTACTGGGGGTACTATTGCCTAAAAATGTAAACCCACCACCCCAGTGCATATAGTTCTCACTCAAACACATATACAGGATACAGTTCTCACACACACATTTGCCAGGACTGAGAGTAGAACCCCTACCTATCTAGTTATTGCTAATACAGTGTTATGCATTTATCACACGTGCCACAGAGTTTATAGTGTGAAGAGTTTCTCACGGTTCTTCTAAGGTGAACAACATCTCCACCCCTTGTAAAGTATGGCAATGGGCAGTGTACTGGGAGAGTAAGGCCTCAAAATGCTGTATCGTACAAATATACACACTTACAAACACACAAACACACACACACACACACACACACACACACACACACACACACATTGATACTATAGTGTTATGCAGTTACCACATGCACCACAGAGCTTATAGGGTGAAGAGTGTCCCAAGGTACCTATAAAGTGAATAACATCACCGGCCCTTGTAAAATATAGCAATGGGAGGTGTACTGGGTGAGAAGGGCTTCAAACTACTTTCACTTACATATTTACACACTCGCAAACACTTTTATACACACTAATGCACACACACACATGTTTGCCAGTACTGAGATCCATAGGTTCATAGGTTCATCAGTTTGTACTAGGCAAATGGCCATGGAGCCTTTAAAAACCTAGCCCATAGGATTATCCTGGCATCGTGCCACCTGACGTTATTCCCCAGTGTGTCTAACAAGTATAGCCACTGGAGTGATCCCCAGGGTGGGATTTCTATTCCCCATCCACTCATCCAGATTTCTCTTGAAAAGGGCCAGTGAGGTGCTCTGCTTGACATGTATGTGACATCTATTCCATAGCATGGTCAGTCTCTGGGTTATGAACCTGTCCCTCCAGCATGTTCTGTTGATTGTGGAAATGGAGTTAAGGTCTCTGTGGCATGTGGTGTGGATGGATTGGGTTCTTTAGATATAGCATTCCTGACAGAGCTGGGTCAAACATGGCTTTGTAAGTCAAGTAGAGATCACCTCTAAGTAGTCAATATGAGACAGAGAATAGTTGGAGTTATTGGAGTCTGTCCATATAGGATAAGTGTTTAAGGCCTAGGATCCTCTTTGTGAGGTACTTTTGCAGCCTCTCCAGTTGTTGCAGGTACCCAGTGAGGTACATGCTAAATGGGCCATTGTACTCATTGATTGACCTAAGGAAGGGAGAGTAGAGGGAGACAATGACTTCTTTCTTCCTGGATGCAACACCCTTAGTAATGAGATGTGCCACATAGATGGACCTTCTGAACACAGTGGCACTGTAGTGGTCAGCAGAGAGCTCACTGTCAACCTGTGTTCCCCCTTCTCTTATAATGACTTCAGTGTTCAGTGGGCTACCGTGGATGTGGTGAATCATGGGAACCAAGTTGTTCCCAAAGGGGATGGCAGCACATTTTCTGTCATTAAGTTCAGGGTTCTGGCACCAGTCGTAGGTCTCAGTGGGGCCTTTCTGCAGGATGTCAACATTATGTGGGGAGGAAATAAATGCACCCACCTTGCAGTCTTCTGCGAACATTGTCAGCCAGAGTCCCTTCATGTTGGGCTGAACGTCAGAGGCATAGATACCGAACATGAGGGGACCCAGGACCAAACCCTGTGGGACTCCATTTGTGACTGGTCAGCAGTCTGGCATGGAGTCCGCTGCTTTCACATCGTGGGTTCTAGCTGTGAGCCAGTTTGCAAGCCACCTAATGATATAGGGGTTGATGCCTAGCTGATTGTGTTTGTCTATGATTCCTGAGTGGGGAATGCTATCCAAGGATTAGAAGGGCCACCTATGTTGTTATTTATTCCATACTGTTACATAGTTATTGCATGTGGCACAGAGCTTATAGGGCTGCAGAGTGTCTACAGCTACCCCTACAGTGGATGACAACAGTGGGCCTTGTAAAGTGGACATTGGGACATGTACTGGGTGGACCACAACAAAAAATTGCAAAACCCACCCCAATGGATATGGTTCTCACACAAACACACCCCCACCAGATACTGTTCTCACACACACACACACACACACACACACACACACACACACACACACACACACACACACACACACACACATTTGCAAGGACTGAGATTAAAACCCCTGCCTAACTAGTTATTTGTACCATAGTGTTGTGCAATTATCGCATGCATCACAGATCTTGTAGAGTTGCTGGCTGGCCAAAGTTACTACTGTGGTGACTGACATCAGCAGGACTGCTAAGGTAGGGCAATGGGAAGTGCACAGGGTGTGAATGGGCTCAAAACCTTTAACCTACAGGCATACACTCACAAACACACACACTTTTACATTTGCCAGAACTGAAATTAGAACCCCTATCTAACTAGTTATTAGTACTACAGTGTTACAAAATTATCGCACGTGCCACAGAGCTTGTAGGGCAGAGGCCAGTCCAATGGTACGTCTACAGTGAATGACATCAGCAGATCTTGTGAAGTAGGGCAATGGGAGTTGTACTGGGTGGGAATGGACTAAAACACTTATTCCTATACACCCCACACACACAAACACTACCCCGCACACAACCACAGTTACATATGTGAGGACTGTGATTAGAACCACTACCTATGTAGTTATTCATATGATAGTGAAGCACCTGGAGCCACCAATAAAATGAACTTTGACTTTATTGAACAAAAATACACATCAAAAATAAACGCTTAACTTATTCACCATATTTTTCATCAACCATGTAACTTCATCAAAAAAACACATCATTAATCACAACCCCCTCATTATATATACTTCCCTAAACCAATTATCCAATCACTTGAACTCATACATAGTTACTTACTAAAGGGCTATCACAAAGGAAGCTTTAAAATATATTATTTAAAACACATTGCATCAACCATAAATCATCCTTGCCTATTAATTAATTAATTGTGTTTTTTATTAAATAAGGTTTTAATAGGCAAGGATGATTTATGGTTGATGCAATGTGTTTTAAGTAATATGTTTTTAAAGCTTCCTTTGTGATAGCCCTTTAGTATGTAACTATGTATGAGTTCAAGTGATTGGATAATTGGTTTAGGGAAGTATATATAATGAGGGGGTTGTGATTAATGATGTGTTTTTTCTGATGAAGTTACATGGTTGATGAAAAACACGGTGAATAAGTTAAGCGTTTATTTTTTATGTGTATTTTTGTTCAATAAAGTCAAAGTTTATTTTATTGGTGGCTCCAGGTGCTTTGCTTTACATTGTTTGTTGGTCTCAGTTGTGGTGCCTTATTCTTCCAATTTTTGTTTATTCATATGATAGTGTTACACAGTTATCACACGCTTTATAGAGCTTACAGGACTGAAACCACTCCAAAGGTACTTCTAAGGTAAATGACATTAGCAGATCTTGTAAAGTAGAGAAATGGGAAGTGTACTGGGTGGGTAAGGCGTCATAATACTTACACACACACACACACACACACACACACACACACACACACACACACACACACACACACACACACACAAAGGTAGGTGATGTGATATTCCAACCCCTACCTCCGTACCATCAGACAATGAATCTCATTTTCATGCTGGCACATGCCAGTGGTTACCACTGGTATGCAACTGTTTGCAGCAGGGCATTACTCTATGCCATTCAGGGTATCCTTGTGTATGACTCACTCTGTGTGTGTGTCTCCCTGTGTGTCTCACTATATCACTGTCTGTTCCTCTCTTCCCCCTGTCTATGTGTGTGTATGCTTGACATATTGTAATATGTTGCCCATATATATATGTGTGTGTGTGTGTGTGTGTGTGTGTGTGTGTGTGTGTGTGTGTGTGTGTGTGTGTGTGTGTGTGTGTGTGTATCACATGCAACAGATGCAGATATACCACATATGTGCCAGCTACAGATGGCTGTAGGTAATCCTGTCTGATGGATGTGTGTGGAGACAGTTAGGTTTACATAGCTGTGTGTATGCAAAGACATTTGCACAATATATATATATATATATATATATATATATATATATATATATATATATATATATAGTCCAATGTGGTTTCAGACATGGGCTTCACTTCTCTAAGTGCAGGAGCATGCTCAGTATGACCTTCTATAGTAAGTGTGGGAATCCATTCCAGGGATAGTTGTACTCCAGTCCGGGGTGTTGTGTGCTACAGCCATACGTTGCAACCTCTTTGTGCTAGATATCTGGAAAAATGGGCCAAACATGGGGAGCTGTAACTATTGCTCTTATCAACGTATGAGTTGTTTGAGTTACAGGGTTTGTTTTAGCAGACATTTTCTGACATATGTAATGCTTGACACTGTACTGTATTGTGCCATTACCTACTGACAGCTATAATCGGATCATCACAGTTATCAGAGAAATACAAGATGGATGATACATAGACCTATATTATGAGGGATAGGCTAGACATTATTGTACATTCCGGCCAGTTGAGAGGTGTGGCTACAGCCGATTGAGTGATGAAGCTGTGTAAAAGGTCCAGCACCTTGGTGATATTCTGGCTGTGGATCTACTGGTTGTTCGGTATTCTTCTTACCTAAAAGGTCTTATCCTGGTGTGGCTATACCTGTCAACTGTACAGATTCTCACAGATTATCCAGATTTGTGCCTCATATATCTGGTCAGTTTCCCTTAACATTGTGGTTTTCTAGCATGTTTGTTGCAAATCACTCAGGGTTGCAGTCAGGGAATAATGACAGAACATTAGAGTTTCAGGCTTCACACCTTTCATGACATTCATGCTTCTACACACACCCTCTGTTATTCTATCAACTTTCTAACATTATGAGAGTAATATTTCAAATGTGTCTCTATAGTTGGGCCTTTATTCCACCATTATGTATGGCTTTGTCCAGATTTCTTCCTCTACGAGGTTGAGAGGTATGCTACTAGCATTTATTGGCATGGCCTTACATTTGCATTTTGTTGACTGTCTTATTTTGGTAGTATGGACCCCATGACATTCCCTACAAAGGCACTATGGGTGAGGCATAGGCCTTTGTCAGAGGCCTGTAGGCCATGTGAGAATGATGCAGGCCATCTGTAGCAAGGCAGTGCATTCTGTCACTCATATGTTCCCAGGATGCCAGGCAGTGGACCTCTCTGGGATGACAATGGTAAGTGACAGAATGCACTGCTGTGCTATTAGGCACCATACCACTCTATGCTTGTGAGCCAGACATCTGGACAAAGCCATGAGTAATTGGGTGACAAAGGCCTAAATATAGGGACCATTGTAACTATTGGCCTTACAAACCTAGAAGGGTGATACAATAACATATTTTGCATTAGCATGCATTTTTCTATAGGGTATGAAGTCTGAGACACTACAATCCATCATTATTTTCTGACTTTAGACTTTCGTGGTTTGCCATTGATTTGCCAGACAATCACTATTTCAGAATAAAGACTCTACAAGTATGATGCAAACTTCTGTACATTCTGAAAAAGGTCTGTACAGTTGGGAGTTATGGTAGGCACTGTGTAGGTTACTCCAACCTGTGTACTGTTCATATGTGTGGCCCCCTGTACATGACTTATCCAGCTTTCCGGCAGTAATGGATATTGACATCTGAACAGTGTGTACAATTCCCACCGTAGGTGTAGCTGACATGCAAAATAGTTGGCAATGCAGTTCGTGGAACATGACTCTGTCTGTCACAGTACTGTACCTAAGACACTAGGACACAACAGCCATGAGAAGTTGCTGGCCACATCCTGACAGTATTCCCCATACATATGCATAGCTCATTGACCCCTGCATATTGTGGACATGCAGCAAGTTATCATGTTGATTGGGACTGCCCTGGCAATGTGCGCTCTGCTGCTATTACCCTACAAACTTACATGTTACTGGATTTCTGTGGGAATATGGGTGTGGGAGGGGGGCACGCCTGTCAACAGTACACATTTGCACAGACTATGCTGATATTTGGCTGTACATTTTGGTTCCATTTACCATAGTATTGTGTCCTGTCTTGGAGAATAGAGGCATATCACTAGAGACCACAGGTTAGATTGTAATGGTGTGCAACTGAGTTTCAGACTTCTAATGCTTTAGAGCCTTACTGTAAATGCAAGGCCTGCTGTGATATCACTGTGTAAGTATGTAGGGTATTCCATCATTTGTGGGCCTTTGCCATACATTACTTTATGGTTTTCTATGGCTGACTTGCTGGGTGGTCTGAGGGGTGAGTATGGGATCCCCACATTGACATCCATGCATGTGACATATGACCCCCCCTTAGTTGAACCCCCACATATACTGCAGTGGGATTTGCCACCTTGAATAATACTGCATAGTGTGGGAAAGCCAGTATTGTGCAGATATTTCCTGGTGTCCCACAGAGCTGTCAGTTGTCTTCTGCTATCCCAGTAGGCCACCCCATTCCCTTGCATGCATGCAGCAATACCTTAGGTATGCTATCAGACCATACTAATCCATTCATTTATTATTAAAAAGACTGACTTACCTTGTGCCTGTGGCAGTTGTGAGGACAATGCTTGAGGGATGCCTATGTTGGATGCACACAGTACACTGCCTGCACATGGTAAGTTACAGGTAGTGTGATATGTGTGTCATCCATTTTATTGTGTGTGCAAGTCAGAGAGAGATATCAGTCCCTGGGTCCCTACAGTGTCAGTGTGTGTGCTATGCATTGCCTCTTTGTCAAGGCCTGGGCATACTGGGCATGCCTCCATCTGCCTACAGGGCAGGCTCAGGGGCTTCCTCCTCTGAGTCCCTCTGTGCCTGTGAGGACCTTGGCAATAGTGGGTGGCTGTGTGGCCCTTCCCCATGGTGTTCCTGCTGCAGCTGTTTCCACAGGATCATATTGTGTAGCATGGCACATACTATGAATATGTGTGCACATGTGGCTGGAGAGTACTGCGAGGCTGCACCAGATATGTCAAGGCAGCGGAACTGTGACTTGAGCATCCCAAACACACGCTCTATAATGATCCTGGCTTGTGCGTGTGCCTCATTATGGCATTTTTGAGTGGGTGTGTGTGCATTTCTGATGGGTGTTATCATCCACAGCTCCAGTGCATGGCAAGCATCCCCCACCAAATTGCCATATGGGATGTTCCCACTGGCGAATGCCTGGTACAGCTGGGATGAATGCCAGATGTGGGAGTTGTGATAGTTTCCAGCGCTTCCAGCACACACATTCATGATAATGTCCTGGGCATTGCACATGACCTGGCAGTTGATGAAGGGGAAGCCTTTGTGGTTTATGTAGACCCCACCCTGTTCACTGGGTGGTGCTTTGATGTGGATGTTCGTGTAGTCTATCGCACCCAGTACTTCTAGGTATTCTGCTACATGGTGGAAGAGACGCATATTACTGGTCCCCTCCTCATGTGTGTTGGGGAAGTAAATGTGCTCACCGGCATATAGTAGCATGGCATCCAGGAACTGGTGCAGTACCCTGGATGCAGATGCCTGTGAGACCCCCATCATGTCCCCAGTAGGTCTTTGGAAAGTACTTGTAGCTAGAATTCTTAAGGCTACACATACCTTGGTATCCACTGGGATGGGTCCCCCTCTGTTGGCTGCACGTCTGAGTTGAGACCGGCAAAGCTCAATGACTTGCTGAAGTATATCTCTGCCCACCCTGTAGCACTCTACTATCTCCAGATCATGAAGCCCCCTGGTAAGTTACCCTGGGTCTGAACACTCTTCTCCTCCTCCTCCTCAGTCTGGGGTGGCTGTCAGTATTATCCTCCTAACCGTACTTAGCCTCTAGCACATACTGATGGAGCAACACAATGGGAGCCCCTAGCATTTTTCCGATTAAAATTCCCCCACATGTGTATACCAATGATGCAGAGTTTGTGGGGGAAACCAGACTGACAGGTGTTTGCACAGTTTATACTGTTGTGCTGAAGATGCTGCCTGTATGATTGGCTGGCTATAATACATTCCACCTGCTTGCTATTTTTTTTGTACTTGATTGCTTTTATTCTGCTATTTGCCTTTTTTTTTCTTTTTTCCCTTGCATTTCTGCCACTTTTAAGCCATGAGGCGCACTGCACAAACCTGGTGCCCAAATGTAAACAGTCCTGCTACTTCTGTTTTTTTTTTTGTTTTGTTTTAGACCTGGTATGCACCACACAAACCCATTTAGCTAAGGTAAACAATGAAAAATGGCCCTCCCCTGGACACAAACATGCTCTTCATTCCATGGAATAAGTCAGTACAATCTCAGACACACCCTCTTTGAGCTGTGGGGCTCCAATGTGCTTGCACCAAGCATGACACACCTCCTTTACATGTCAACTGCTTCTCCTACTTACACCACTGGCTTATAGCTCCTACACGGTTAGGTGCACTTTGGCACTTGTCTTATTTTTGTGATTCAGTAAATTTCCCTCATTAGCATACCCTACTGTCTTAGTCCCTAGTTATAGCACTACAGCAGAGCCTTTCCCCTTAGCAACCACTGTTCTCTATTGTTTTGATTTTGCATGCCATAGACTATAATGGCAAAATACAGATTCAACTTAAAATTGCTTTTTCACATTTGTTTTTATTTTTTCACAATCCCATTTGCGCACCGCTGCCCTATGCTTAAACGGCAGAGATCGGCCAAAAAAATAAACTTTGTATTTTATAATTTTGCAACACTTTTCCATTCCAATGGCCATATAATGGCCATTGGCATGCCTAAGAATTATAATACATGCTTTTCTTTGAGCTGTCATACCTCCATTTTGATTTTTGCAGAAATGTATTTCGCTAGTAGCCAGATACAGTTCTGCAAGCTACACTATTCTGCCACGGATGCCTGCCTGCTTACTGGATCACTAATTGACCTCATTTCCATGGTTTTCACCAGAAAAGGAGTTCATTATCATAATCCAGTTATGTCCGTGGCAAAATAGTGTTAGTAGGCTGGTGCACGTCCCTAGGCTTGTTTACTGGATTGCTCGGCGGCCATATTCCTTGCAGGAGTGGTACACTATTCCTGCACAGAAAAAAGCCTTATTGAATCCCGGGGATTATTTCTTTTTACACTGTTTATTTAGTGGTTTCTTCTGTCCAATGTGGGCACATAAACATATATCTCCCAGAAGTCAAGAACTGAAAGTGTAAAAATTAAATGCTTTTAAGAAATTTAAAGCTAAGTTATCCAAATCTGCTCTGGTGTTTAAAACTGAGTCACAATACATAAATATATTTTCTAAAGAAAAAAATAAAATAAAACATATTCAGAAGAAATAATCATATTCAACAAATTACAACTGAAGCAAACCAAAATAAAAGATATAACATACAAACTAGGTAGATTATTTTTAACAACCACTCTTCTTCAAAAATGTATGCACTGAACATGCATACTCCCTGTTCACTACTTCATCACTACTCCCTGCTGAGCTAAAACTGAATGAGGTGCCATGTAATTCCATTTAAATCAACAAAGTTTAACTGCCTGATCTTCAGCAGTGATTCCTTTTCTGTGCGAGATTTCTCCCTTCTCCCATGTTTTTATGACCAAGGGGTTGGTATAAATAAGTTTGAGGTTGTGGGGAGATGGGGGGGGGTAACTCACTTGCAAAAGATACTTCATATTTTATTTTTCATCTGGATAAGGTTATAGACAGTTGTATTCATCCTCCTGCAACCTTGTCCAGCTATAATCCTGTTTTATTGTGGAATTACATTATTAATCAGATTAAAAAATAAAAATTTGATAATAATAAATGGTAGTGGTGCAAGTTGTGTGGTATTTACACAGTTTTCTTTCCATCAGACCACCTGAGCTATGCAACTTATGCAGCCACCACAGAGTATTGATTAATTATCTGTGGCTTTACATAAACATTTATCTGAATCAGTGTTAATCAAACCTTAAGTTGTTGTTGTGTCTTTCGGCTTAGTTAATCAAACCTTAAGTAAAAGATCAAAATAATCTAGGTCAGTGTTTTAGTTGTTCTTTAAATTAACCATTATTTAGTGATGCATGCATATTGCCAGAATACAATTTCCTGTTTAGCACAGTTATTATTTGATCTATAATGCATTCACCATCAACATCATTATCAGCCCCCTTTTCCAATCGGGGTATTGTGTTAGCTGTTGCCATCTCTCTCGATTCAATGCCACACTCCTACCTTCATCAACACTTATGCTTGACTGTCACAGATCTTCTTTCACACAATCCATCCATCACTTTCATAGACATCCTTGTTTCATCTTACCTTATTCCTGTCTGTCCCAAATCTTTTTCACCAGATTGTCTTCCGAAACACCATAATCTGTTCTCTTTGATATTTTCTGCAATTGGAGCTACTTTGGCTCTGCTCTTATGTCCTTATCTCTTCATCTGTCACACAGTGTGAATCCTACCAACCTTCTCAGGCACTTTATTTCCATTTTCTCTAGCTTCTACATCTTATCTGCCCAAGTTTTTGTACCATACAGTAGTATGTCGCATACACCTTACTTTTCAGCTTATTTGGCATTCTTCTGTCATATACTACATCTGAGACTCTATGCCAGTTGGCTGCAGCCCCTCTGATTCTAACTTTGACCTCTTCATTCAGACTTCCCTTCTCCTCAACCACCCCTCCCAGATACTTGAAGCTATTTACCTGTTCCACTATCTTCCCTTCTATCTCAATTCTCAGCTTCTTTTGATTTCCCCAGTTTGCTGCCATTACCACTGTCTTATATGTGCTTAGTTTAATCCCATGTGCCTTCAGTTTTGCTTCCATTCCCCTATCCTTTGCTGAAGCTCTTGCTCAGACTTTGTCTGTAATGCCACATCGTCTGCATACAGCAGTTTTGTTGATCTGTCTCCTCCCACTTGTTTGCTAATATAGTACATCACCAGCATGAACAGCTGTGGACTCAGAGCTGAACCCTGGTGTGCACCCACTCTCACTGGGAATTCCTTTGTGAGGTGGAACACTGTTCATACTTGAGTCATTGAGTCCTTGTACATAGCCTGTACTATGCTTCTGGGACTTCAAACCACTGTAGGACTGCCCAGATGAGCTTTCTTGGTATTTTGTCATATGCTTTCTCCAAGTCTAGGAATGCTCAGTTGGACTCTTTCCTCATCTCTAGCTTCTTCTCCACTATCTGTCACACTACAAACATCAGGTCAGTTGTGCTGCATTCTAATCTGAATCCAGCTGGTCATCTGCCATCTTAATCTTACATTCTACTACTATGTGTATCCATTTATGAATCACCCTCTCCAGGACTTTCATGTAGTGTGATAGGGGTTTTATTCCTCTGTACTGTCCACAGTTGTGGATATCCTCTTTGTTTTTGTACACTGGCACAAGTATGCTTATTTTCCAGTCATCTGAGATACGCCTTTCTCTGCACACAGCTATGAGTACCCTCAGGACCCATTTCTCCCCTATCTCACCCAGCATCTTTATCATATCTGCTGTGACCTCATCTGAGCCTGATGTCTTCCCTGACTTCATTTTCCTTAGTGCTATTCTGGGTTCTCTTCTTCTCTCATCGTAGGCTGTTTCTGGGGGCAGTATAGTTTCTGTGGTGTTTTCTTCATTCAGAAGTTGCTTGAAATACTCCTTCCATTGTGGACTGGTGAGAAGGTTTTTTCTTTGTGCCACTTACTGAGTCACTTTCCAGAAGTTGGAAAGAGTACGTCTGATGCCTTATTCTTTGCTATTGCAACTCTTTCTTACCTTCTTTGTTAGCCAACCAGTTCTCTTTTGCTTGGTCAGTCTTTTCTATCTCCCACTTTTTCCTGCACTCCTTCTTTCTTTTGATGACTTCCTGTATTTTTGCATTCCACCAACAGCTTTCCTTATTTACCTTATTTCCATATCTGGCTTGGCCATATATCTGTTATGTAGTCCTCACACATGCTGTTTGAGGTGCTGCTATTCTTCTTCAAGTCCACCTATTTTCTCCTCTTCATGGGGTACTAGAATCCTTCCTTGAAGTGTTGTGATTTCTCTCCAGTCAACTCCTTCAGCCTGTTCTCTGTTGACCTTAGATCCTTCTGTGACCACTGTGGCAACCTGTGGGCCAACTGTTTAACTGGGGATGACTTTGCAATCATTGATTCTACCCCAGTGCCTTTTCCTTACTAGGAGGATGTCTACCTGAGTTGCATGTTGGCCACTCTTGTATGTGATCTTGTGACTGTCCAATGGCTTCACCTTCTTTACTCCTGGACCCGCCCAATATGTGCTTTCAAGTCACCCATCATCAGTTCATAAGTCTCCTGCTGTATGAATGCACTCTTTTCCTTAGACTGCTTGCCATGAGTCTGTCATTAATAATTCTAATGATATCCCTCACTGCCTTTTGAAGTCTCTCTCTCACCACAATTCTCACACCTATCCCTCTCCTGAGTAGTAGACTCTGTATCCCAAGTCAAGTGGCTTTGCTTCTCTGCACTGCCTTTCCACCTTCCATCATCCATTTTCATATCGTCCACTTCCAAGCTGCATCCTGTCAGTGAACCTACATTAAATGTAACACATACTGGGCACATAAATCACTCCCACAGTGGGGTCCCTGAAATAGGTCAGGCAAACTACCCATGCCCATTTTCAACATGACTGAATCAGCTAGAGCCATATTTTACACCATTGAGTGGCTAGCCCTGCCACAGTGCAGTATGTGATTCATGTTCTCCTATATTGATGATACTGTGTATGGGAGGCAAAGACCTTAACCATTATACCAACTGGTCTCTTCCTATAATGCACTGATGGAATGAAAAACATGGAGTCCTGCTACACTGAATCCAAAATACTCTATTCCTTAGAATACATAAACACAGACACTAACATTGAATAATAAAACAAAATAAAATATCAAGTCTTCATCCTGGGGTATATACATTCCTGCTCCCTAAGTAAGGGCCATTAATTCCATACTTCCCTCACTTAAATAATCTAACGTGAGAGATGACAATATCCACATTAGCAGGAAAAGTGCCTCACTGCCATATTAGCATTCTTTTACAGAAAGTATGACAATGCAATTGCACCCTCAGTTCAAAAAAAGCAAAATCAAAGCAACTATCCATGACCCCTTGCTCTCTTTCCACATATTAAGCCAAAAACAGCAAAGACCACCAAAAAAAATAAAAACTCCAGAAATCGTAACAATAACATTGATGATCATTATTACTGATGTTCAGTGTTGATAGTTTTACAATTAATTACCGGACCATTCAATTTTGTAATTCTTACAACATGTAATTCTGATAAAAGACATGTGATTCCTTGGTTCCAGCACTGAAATAATTGTTCTGCATGCACACATGCATGCCTGCATTTCTACTGCAGGACGGGAAGTGCTGCAGAGATTCAGTGCTATGCATTTCATTCATAACCCACTTAATCTAGGTTAGTGCTGTGGGAGAGCCATAGCCTATCCTGGCATTTAGTGGATCTAATATTGAGAAGTGAATGGGACGCTACCCCACTGCAAGATAAACACACACACACACACACACACACACACACACACACACACACACACACACACACACACACACACACACACACACACACACACACACACACACACTCGCGTGCGCACACACGCACATGCTCGCGTGCACACACACACACACACACACGCACAGCAGGCATACGTTTGGGCAATTCTGAGGATCAGAAATTCTCCTATGACATATCTTTGGATGTGGGAGGAAACCAGAGCATATGGCAAAACTCCACACCGACACAGGGAGAATGTGCAAACTCAGCACAGAAGGAACTACAGCTGAAAACCGAACTGCAAAGCCAAGAGCTGTGAGGCAGCATCGCTAACTGCAATATCAATGTGCTGCCCTGCTGCACACCCCACACCACCACTACTTAAATATACCAACTCCGAGATTGCACTACAGTGAAGTAAAGGGAAATCTCTCTTTCTGCACTGTATGCAGATCTCTGTTCAGAATTTCAAAGTTCTAAAACTTTGATCATATGGTCTTGACCATATGAAATTTGAAGTTTTAGGATTTTGAGATTCCGAAGGGAATCCGGGAATCCATATATATATATATATATATATATATATATATATATATATATATATATATATATATATATATATATATATATATATATATATATATATATATATATATATATATATATATATATATATATATATATATATATATATATATATATATATATATATATATATATATATATATATATATATATATATAGTTCCCTTTATAATCTCGAAATACTGAAACCTCAAATTTCAGTATCTCGAAACTATAAAGGTGAACGACTCACAATCCCAAAACAAAAAATCACAAAACACACAATCACAAACATACACACACCATACACCACACAACATACACACCATTCTACCCACAGCACACAAACTATACAACCCTATACTACATATAAGCAGGGGGGCAAGCACCTCTGCACCCCCCATGTGGAGGGCTGTGCCCTCCATACCCCTCTACTTATATATATCCACTCTGAGATTGCACAAACAGAAAAAAAAAAAAAACAAACTCACACCCAGACATTCTACAGTCCCACACACACGCACACACACACAGAAACACACACACACCATACCTCTCAAATGTACCTCATTACGAGGAACGTTCCTCATTTGAGGTCCTGAAACATTCATGTTCCATGAAGTTCCACATTGAAAGTATCTGTCACACATTCAGTGTTAGGTATTTTTTTAACTAATATGCATGATAAAGAGAGCAGAATCATATTAATTCATCAAGATAAGTTTTTATATGTAAAAATAGCACATTTTAACCATCTTAAGTGCTTCCTAGGTGAAGTTGTTAGTAAGCTGTTAGTAAGTGTTCCACATTTTGTCCATATGTCACACATTAAAAAAGGTAGTGTTCCTCATTTTGGCGATGGAGGTTTGAGAGCTACAAACACACACACACACACACACACACACACACACACACACCACACGCACACATCACACATACACAAACACGAACACATCCAACAGTCACACTCATACTTCTACCTCCCTACCCTAATCCACATGTACAACTTACAGAAACACTCACATACACTCACTCACCTTAAATTCCAGACACTATCCCAGCCAAACACTTCACGTAACGTAGCTTAAATGCATAAGCGCGGATTCCAGATATTCTTATTTTGAAGTTTTACCTTTATGGTCTCGGGATACTGAAATTCGAGATTTCAGTATTTCTAGATTATAAAGGGGAACTATATATATATATATATATATATATATATATATATATATATATATATATATATATATATATATATATATTTATAGGGTTATAGTTGAGAAGAACAAACTCTCACATGAGTGAATGCTTTTTACTCATGTAAAAAAACCTAGGCCAACTACCAATCATCATAAAAATCACAAAATTTAAAACCCACTCAAGTGGGGGGCTATGCCCCCACATCCCCCTATCTAAATATGCCAATTCTGAGATCACACTAAAGTGGGGAAAAAAGCAAAGTCCCAGTGATGGCCCACTGTTTTCCTTGGGGAAAACATTGCTAAAATTATCATTTGATGAATAAAGAAATAAAGAAACTTAAAAAAAAATAATAATAAAATAAAGAAATAAAGAACTTTTGAGAAATAAAGTTCAATGAAGAGGCATTAGCTGAATAGGTCATTAGATGATGTATTTGATGATGTGATATAGGTATATATATATATATATATATATACATATATATATATATATATATATATATATATATAATGTGCGTGTGCGTGTGTGTGTGTGTATGTATGTGTGTGGATCCCCTTCTAATACTCAAATGACCATATTATTGAATTTCAGTTTTGTGAGTTGAAAATCACAAAAACAAAATATCTGACTGGTGAAATTTTCCCAGGGTAAGTAAACTCTTGCCCAGTATGCTCTTTTCTACTCCATAGTGCAATCCTGGAGTTGGTATATGTAGTTAGTGTAGGTGTGGGATTTTGGGGGGTGTTGGGGTGTAGGCCCCCACCTAGGTAGGTTTTATTTACTCTGGTCTGAAAACCAAGGAAGTCATGGGAAAAACATACAAACTCCATGAAATGAATGGAG
Source organism: Protopterus annectens (assembly GCF_019279795.1). NCBI lineage: Eukaryota > Metazoa > Chordata > Ceratodontiformes > Protopteridae > Protopterus > Protopterus annectens. The sequence goes on along the minus strand of NC_056737.1, from coordinate 511,885,583 downwards.
ATCATGATTGAACCTCAGAACATAAAGTTTTGAGGCAGAAATTAACTACTTAGCCCTAGTAGAGCCAAAATAGAAGCTGGGTCCAGTTTTGGTGTCCTGCAGACTCCAAGAGGAAGAGACTCTCTAAGTGCTTCTATTTTGAGTTTGTCATAATTTACTGCCTTCTGCAATTGTTTCTGCAAAAAACAAAACAAAACAAAAAAGTTATAAGCTTGTTTCCTGCCTTTCTTGTAACTAGTCTAGTCCAGATTCGCTGTATCCAGGACTGTTTTGTAAGTTTCTGAGCCCCCCAGACCTTTCTGTGTTGGAGGGAAGCCTTCTAGCTTATTAGTGGGAGTTGTAAGCACTAAGTAGCCTATCTACCACAAGAGGAGTGGTTTCTGGCCCAGAAATTGTAGTTTATTGGCCATTTGGGTAGTCTTTCCATCCCTTTCAAGTTTCTGGTTTAAAAGCCTAGGCACGGATACAGTTTTGGTGTCCTGCCAACTACAAGAGCAACAGGAAGGAGAAAGACATACTCTAAGTGCCTCCATTTTGATATTTTTCATAATTTACTGCTCTATGCACTTTTTTGTCATTTTTAATTTATCTGCATTTATTTCAACTGCATTTGCCTTAATTTTGCTACACACCCAAGTGTGCTTGCTTGTACTGCATTTAAAGTGTTTTCCTACTGTTTGAATTGCTTTTCTGCAAACAAAAAACGTTCTAAGCTTGTTTCCTGTGTTTTCTGTAATTAGTCTAGTCCAGATACAGATTTGCTGTATCCAGGACTGTTTTGTAAGTTTCTGAGCCCCCCTCCAGACTTTTCTGTGCCGGAGGGAAGCCTTCAAGCTTATCAGTGGGAGTGGTAAGCACTAGGTAGCCTATCTACCACAAGATGAGTGTTTTCTGCTCCAGAAATTGTAATTTATTGTCCATTTGGGTAGTTCTTTCCATCTCTTTCAACTTTCTAGTTTAAAAGCCGCTGTTTGCAGGTTTGTGCTTGTTTAAGCTCCATAGATCCAGTTTTGGCATTCTGCAGACTACAAGAACAACAGGGAGGAGAAAGAGATACTCTAAGTGCCTCCATTTTGATTTTTTCATAATGTACTGCTCTCTGCACTTGTTTTTTGTTGTTTTTAATTTATCTGCATTTATTTAAACTGTATTTGCTTTAATATTGCTACACACTTAATTGTGTTAGCTTGTACTGCATTTAAAGTGTTTTTGCTACTGTTTTAGCTGCCTTTCTGCAACAAAAAAACAAAAAAAACAAAACAAAATTTCTAAGCTTGTTTCCAGCCTTTCCTGTAGCTAGTCTAGTCCAGATACAGATTTGCTGTATCCAGGACTGTTTTGTAAGTTTCTGAGCCTCCAAGACCTTTCTGTGTTGGAGGGAAGCCTTCTAGCTTACCAGTGGGAGTGGTAAGCACTAGGTAGCCTATCTACCACAAGAGGAGTGGTTTCTGGTCCAGAAATTGTAGTTTATTAGTCATTTGGGAAGTTTTTCCATTCCTTTCAACTTTCTGGTTTAAAAGCCCATGATGCGTGGATTTGCACACCGCACAACGCACTCAGCTGAAGTAAGCTATTACCGGTGCCAAAAAGTCTGCTCTTCAATTTTTCCATTAGAACATGCTTGTTCTTTTACTTCTTTCACTTCAATTAGCTTAATCAAGATAGCACTTTAACAGGCTTTTGTAGCATTTATTGTAGCACACTTAGGTGCTATCATCACTAGCTGTTCCTATGCAGCAACAGCACTTGTATTTATTAGTTATGACCACCCCTCCTTGTATAACTGTAGGGCAATTTCCTGTGCTTTCTCCTGCTAACCTGGTGCACTTGAGCATTCTGAGACAGTGTGGCAACTGTCTAATCTACACAACCAACCCTCTCTCTTACCTCCCAACACTTATACATGTGAGAGATCCACTTATATCACCAAACTGAAAGCAGTGCACACTCCAACCAAGACTGGAATAGCTGGTCAAGAGGAGAAAGCCAACACCTACAACTCATTACATAGAACACAAAGCCCTCCAAAACACCAACCATCACAACCCACACATAGAAACACAAACCATGCACCCACCTTTACGGAGGCTCTCAATAAACATTTACCCAAACAACAGAGACCCCAGAGACAGAAACACACTCAACCACCACAGCACAAACACCAACCCCAGAACACATAGCTCACCACCACAGTGTACCCCTCAACCTAAGCCCTTAAGGCAAAACACTTTGCCCAATGTACTAACCATAGGGGTCTCAATTGTGAGGCACAGTAATGTCCCACTCACTAGGTTGAACAAGGAGAAAGTGACAGTCAGTTGTCTATCAGGTGCCAGGAGCTGCCACATAACACATGCACTCAGGTCACATTACAACAAGTACAAATATGACTCAGTCATTGTCCATGTGGGTGTGAATGACCTGAGACGTACCTCCCTGCACTACATGAAAACAAATGTGATGGAACTCTCAGATTATGTGGCCCTATGCAGGTATAACCCTAGCCCTGAGCAGTATTCTACCATCACCCAGAATGATACCACAGAACGAGCAGAAAGTGATTGGCTAAGTTTCTGGTGTCATTCTAAGGGGATCCAGTATCTGTCTGCCTGGGATGACATGATCGACAGACCTCAATGCTTTGCCAGAGATGACCTGCATCTATCACCCCCGGGATTCCAAGTACTGGCTAAGGCTCCTCCCACCCCATATAGTGCCTTTTTAGGCAGTGTTCCAAAGACCAAAATTCCACTGTAACAGCTACAAACAAATACAATCTGAGGGTTATAATGTTCAATGCTAGAAGTCTAAATCTCAAAATGCACTTGCTTGAAGCTCTCCTCAAAATGGAGAATGTCGACATCTGTGCTGTAATGGAGACCTGATTTAAAGAGGCAGAACACACCCCTGCACATCTCATTCCATACCTTTCAGCCACAGAATATGGCCAGAAGCTCCAAAGACATTGGTGTCTCCATATTCTTAATGGATATGTACACATCTAGACTGGTAGCCCATCATAATGCATCTGACATACTTCAGGTACAATTAACACTGGGCAAGATGGTGATACAAGTCATAGCCTGCTACAGAACCCCAAACATGTCCCTAGACCAGGCATGGGCAAACTATGGCCCGGGGGCCACATGCGGCCCGTTAAACGTTTTGATTCGGCCTGCCAAACTTGAAAAAATTTAATAAATTAACCTTGTTAATGTTTTATTTCCCCTGCAATTCTGATGTTTCCTCACTAGATGACGCACTCTAGATATATTGGCTTTGTTGAGGTGAAGCGTAGGCCTATTACTCCACATTTGCACTTTACCCTTTGACCCACCGCCCCTCTATGAAGATGAGCGGACCCAAGAAAAGGAAAGTGGACAGAGAATGTCGAGTGTTCAATAAGGAGTGGACAACTAAATATTTTTTCACTGAACACCGATCATCTGCTGTTTGCCTGATATGCCAAGAAACTGTGGTGGTTTTTAAAGAGTATAATATTAGCCATCACTTTGCCACAAAGCACGCTAATTATGCTAGCAAGCTCTCAACAAAAGAACGGGAAGCTGCTGCTGAGAAGGTGGCAGCTAATTTGAAGGCTCAGCAAAGTTTTTTTCACCGTCAAACTGCCATTCAAGAGTCAAGTACCAAGGCCAGTTTTATGCTTTCATTCAAAATAGCAAAGGCCAGCAAACCACTGTCTGAGGGTGAGTTTTTAAAAGAATGTATGGTAGAGACAGCAGGTATTTTGTGCCCGGAGACCAAAGACAAATTTGAGAAAATCAGTTTATCACGGCGGACAGTGACTCGCCATGTGGAACTAATAGATGAAGATATCACCAGCAGATTAAACAAAAAGGCGAAGTCATTCACTTTTTATTCTTTAGCACTGGATGAAAGCAACGATGTCAAAGACACTGCTCAGCTCCTCATTTTTATCCAAGGAATCAACAAAACTTTTGAAATAACGGAGGAGTTTTTGACAATGAAGTCTCTGAAAGGACAAACACGGGGAAAGGACTTGTTTGAACGGGTGTCTGCTGCCATCGAAAACATGAAGCTTCCCTGGAGTAAGCTTGTTAACGTCACCACAGATGGATCTCTGAATTTAACGGGAAAAAACGTTGGCCTGCTGAGGAGAATCCAGAATAAAGTGAAAGATGAAAACCCTGACCAGGATGTCATTTTCCTCCACTGCATCATCCACCAGGAATCTCTATGTAAATCGGTGTTACAGCTGAATCATGTTGTGAATCCTGTGGTGAAACTCATCAACTTCATACATGCACGGGGACTTCAGCACCGTCAGTTCATTGCGTTCCTGGAGGAAACTGATGCGGATCACCAGGACCTGCTTTATCACTCCTGTGTCCGCTGGTTGAGTTTGGGCAAAGTGCTTCAACGAGTGTGGGAGCTCAAAGAGGAGACTGGCGTGTTTTTGGAGCGGCAGGGGAAGACTAATGAATTTCCTGAGCTGAGCAACAAGAGCTGGATGTGTGACTTTGCGTTTGCTACGGACGTATTTTCACACTTGAATGAGCTCAACGTGAAACTGCAGGGGAAGGAGCAGTTTGTGCATAACATGTACACAAACGTGAAAGCCTTCAAATCCAAGCTGGCTTTATTCTCCAGGCAGATTTTGAACAAGTCATTCACTCATTTTCCCAGACTAGCCATGCTGAAAGAGGCCGGAGCAAAAGTAAAGAAATACAGTGAGTCACTGGATGCACTGCACAGAGAATTCTGCCGTCGGTTTTTGGATTTTGACAAAATTGACAAGTCACTTCAATTGGTGGCCTTTCCTCTGTCACAAGACCCCGAAACAGCTCCAGAGGAGCTTCAGCTCGAACTGATCGACCTTCAGTCCGACCCTGCCTTAAAAGAGAAGTTCAGCTCTCTGAAACTAAATGACTTCTATGCTTCACTCAATGATGCCGTTTCCAAATCTAAGGCAAAAAGCGCAGATGATGTTGGCTTTGTTCGGCTCTACCTTCGTGTGTGAACAGACCTTCAGCGTCATGAACATCAACAAAGCCAGCCACAGATCCACGTTAACAGACCTACACCTCAGATCCATCCTGAGAATCGCCACAACAAAACTAACTCCAGACTTTGATGCGCTGGCTAAAAAAGGAGACCAACAACACTGCTCCCATTAAAATGTGTGTGTCTCCGTGATACGCACGTTGTTAAAATAAACAGTGCACGCAAATCAAATATAACGATTCACAGACTGACTTGCTGCAACTGTTTCGTCCTTGCACTGGTCGTTGTTGACTTTTGGCACCGGGGAAACAAATTGAATAAAAGGAACAGGACAAGTACATCTGCATCTCCTACCTCTTTTGAAAAAAGACAGTCAGGAGGAGAGTGATGGTGATATCCTGAAGGATAACAGAACTTTCAGTGCTTTAAAATAAAATGGTCATTTATTTGATTTTCAGTGTTTAAAGACTCATTTCAAAGTCAGAGATTTTATTGTAATGCTTTTCTTCATTTTCATTGGAAATTAAAGCACATGTTTTCTCCATATCCCAAGATGTGTATTTTTCCCCCAATGAGGTGATGTTTTCAAAGCATGCCATCTATCTGCTCCTGTTCCGGCCCCTTTGTCAAATGTTAGAACTCAATGTGGCCCACGAATCAAAAAGTTTGCCCACCCCTGCCCTAGACTATCACTCTAAGTTCCTAAGCACCCTGGAATCTATCACGGTCCAACCCAATATACTCATACTGGGTGACTTCAACTACTCTTCCATCAACTGGGAAAACTATTCAAGTACCAATGCACAGGCCCAATGCTTTCTGGAATTTATCAATTCCAATGCCCTGGACCACCCATTCTGACACCCACTAGAGGAAGCAACATCCTCGACCTGGTTATCACCAACATGGGAGACCATTGCTCCACACCTATAGTCAATTCCTCCCTGGTTAAATCTGACCACAAACTGATCACCATGGAAATCTCCCTCACCTACAACCTTCGCTAAGGTGACCACCCTGAAAAACTTCTCTAAAGCCAACTTTGGGCTCCTAAAAACAGTGGTAGCTAACTTCTCAGCACCCATGTCAATGGAAAATAGCTGCATGACTGCCAAATCAAACACCAATGCACTGTACAAGCACATACAAAAAGACATGGACCTTGCCATACCAAATAGAACTAAGATGCTCTCTTCCAAAAAAGGAAGCCACTCTAGTGGTCCCCAGCCATCAATAAACTCTACAACTGAAGGAACTGTTGAAAAAAAATATGAAGTCAAAAGACTGGAAAACCTCCCTTATCAGTCTCAACAAAAAGCTGAGATCCCTTATCAAATCCTCTAAAGCCAGCTATGAAGGCAAAATTGCGGCTGACACCAAAAACAACCACAAACCCTTCTATAGCTATATCAAAAACCTCCAAGGCAATACCCAGATTTGCTCTGAGTTATTGCACAACAGCACCTTCTATACTGAGCTGACAGATATAGCCAACATACTGGCCAACAGATTCAGTGCCAACTTTTCTCCTCTCTGCCCCACAAGGGCCCTATCACAATACCAAAATAAAGTCTGGTACCCACCATTTCTGTGGCACAGGTAAAAGCTGCATTCTCCAAATCCAAGAATACAGCATCCATGGGACATGATAATATCCCTGGCTGTGTTTTACATAAGCTACAAAATGAACTGGCACCACATCTGTGTACCCTGTTCAATTTCAGCCTTACCTCAGGCTATGTCCCTAATGAATGGTGCACTGCTAGTCATCCCACTCCATAAAGGGGGAGCAACTATAGACCCTGGAAGCTATGGCCCCATTAGCCTGACAAGTCTGGCATGCAAAGCTATGGAGATGATCATCATGGACCTGCTTAACAAAGATATAGGCAATCTCCAAACTCTTGACCCCACACAGTTTGGCTTTGTCAAGGGGAGATCCTGCCTGCTGAACCTGGTTGACTTTTTTGAGGCAGTCACCAAGGCTGTGGATGAGGGTAAGGCAGTGCATACAGCCTACCTCGACTTGGACAAGGCCTTTGATACCATTCCCCACTCAGGTATCATTGATAAACTCACCAAACTAGGCATCAATCCTTACATCAATAGGTGGGTTGCAAATTGGATCACAGACAGGACCCACAGAGTGAAAGTTGCAAATTCCAAGTCAGACTGTTGACCAGTCATGAGTGGAGTCCCACAGGGCTTGGTACTGGGCCCTCTCCTGTTTGGCATCTATTTCTTAGAAGTCCAGGCCAGCACAGAAGGACTCTGGCTGATCAGGTTCACTGATGACTGCAAGCTAGGAGTCATTATCAACTCCCCAAGTGATGCAGGCATCCTACTAAAAGGCCTCTCTGAGACCAATGACTGGTGTCAGAACCATGGCCTGAAGCTTAACATCAAAAAATGAGTTATCATCCCCTTTGGAAAAACTCAGTTCCCACAAATTACCACATTGATCGAAGCCCACTGAACACTGAAGGGGCCATAAGAGATCTGAGAACCCAGGTCGACAGTCACCTCACCTTTGATCACCACATTGTCACTGTAGTCAGAAAGTCCTTCTATGTGGCACATCATATAACCAAAGGTTTTACACCCAGCAAGAAAGAGGTCATGCCTCTCTACTCATCCCTCATTAAACCAATCATCGAATAAAACACCCCATTTGGCATGTACCTGACCAGACACCTACAGCAGCTGGAGAGGCAACAAAAGTACCTCACAAAAAGGATCCTAGGCCTTAAACACATGTCCTACATGGACAGACTCAAGAAACTTCAGCTGTTCTCATTTTCTTATCATCTACTTTGAAGTGATCTCTGCTTGACTTACAAAGCCATGTCTGACCCAGCCCTACTTGAAATGCTACACGTAAAGAAATCCCAATCCCCTGTGCCACATGCTCCAGAGATAACAACCTCATTACCACAATTAACAGAACATGTTGGAGGAACAGGTTCATTTCCCAAAGACTGCCCATACTCTGGAATAAGCTTCCCATTCATGTCAAGCAGAGCACCTCACTGGCCCTCTTCAAGAGAAATCTTGATGAGTGGATGGGTAACAGAAAGTTCACCCCAGGGATCACTCCAGTTGCCCTACTGGATAGGGGCACTGGGAACTAACATTGGGTGGCACAGTGCCTGGGCAATTTTTTTGGGGGTAGGTTTGTAAAGGCTCCATTTCCATTAGCCTAGTACATACCTATGACCCTATGAACCTATGGATAACTTATATGGAACATGAGAAATTATTTTTCAAATAAATGGTTAAGGGATTTAACAACTTCCCTGATGAGGTTGTGGGAACAAAAACATTCATGTAATTCTAGAATACAGTGGAGATAAAGGAAATTTTGAAAAATGGTAGAAAAAAATCATTGATTAAATACAGCCTTCAGATTACTCATAAGTAAGAGAATAGTCAAATTTCACTGGCTAAAAATTCCTTGTATGGCACCAAAGCCTGTTTGTAAGTTTTCAAAGAATATGAGTGTACATCTCTTTACCATTTTCCTAACTATTACAGTCGCATTGCAATTACACCTCATATCCTACTTGTCAAAATAAAATAGCTGTTTCACCTCAGTCACAGAAACACAAACAATGTTACATTACAACACTGTCACTATAATATTACACTCAGGTCCAGCTCTGAGTGCAAAGTTAACTGCTCTTTCTGTAAAGACGGATTTCCCATTATATCATTTAAAAGACTTTCCTATTTATATAAATTCCCATAGTCTTCATTTACTAATTAATCTCCTGTTTAGTAGCAAATCCAGAGCTTTACTAAAATTAACTTAGTTTATGTTTTATGATGAACATATATTTAGTCCTTTTTAACTCATTTATGCAATCATAAGAAATCTTACTTCACTATTTGTAACCTCCTACTGTTCATTTATCTGTTTAGAGTAGTGAAATGGCATATTTGTATGTATAGCTATATTTATCCTTTGTTGACCAGAGGCTAGTAGCCTCCTTTTCTGGGGATACCTGAAGTAGTATTTATACAAGCTTGGAAAATTTGGCCAGGGCATCTGGGAACTTTCCCTACTCTCATCACTGTTGTGCATAGGACCCACTTTGGAGGAGCACTTCCTGTTTCTGTTCCAGGTGCAGAGATGTCCCAGAGAAACAGGGAGGCAGATTGAGTGCATAGGATATGATAGACTGGTGGAATAAATGAAGGAGAAAGCAAATATTGAGACTGGAGAATGTGTGTAGGATTCTGAGGAAATGTTTCAAAGAAACCTGTTTGATAGAGAAGAGTCAGTAAATAATGGATGTATAATTACAACCCTTCAGTTGGGAGGGTTGTGGGATGGTTTACTTAAAGAAGTGGTGCAGAATGAGCCAGAAAATAAATTTGGGGTTTCCCACAAGGTAAAAATGGAGAAAACACAAAAGGAGGATGCAGAGACAATTCTGAAGAATAGTGGTGAGCTGGGAAAGAAAACATATGCAGAGAAATTAAAAGAAGGCAAAAATGGAGTAGCAGAAAAGAAAGCAGAAGAAAACAAAACAAGGGAAGTATGTGGTAAGGATTCAAATTAAAGAAGGCAAAGAAATGGACAGGTATGAATTGTTGGAAAATGTAATAGCTCCTTTGGGTGTAAAAGTGAATGAGGTAAGAACATTTATTCCTATTATCAAATATACATTTTGTGACATTATATTTGAGATGGAAACTTTTCTTGCAAAATATGAAAAACAAAAGGCTGTAATCCATGGAATCTTTATGAGATAAAAGCATTTTAACAGGGAAACAAAAAAAAAAAAAAAAAAAAAAAAGATTTACAAACTATTTCAAACAGAGGCAGAAAGAGAATTTTAAATATAATTTGAAAGCTTTATATAAAGAAGTACTGACGTTGCAAAATTTTATGATAAAATGGGTTTATGGACTGCTAGCTGAGACTGTAATATTGTGTTAAAAATAGAGAAAAACTTATACATATATATATATATATATATATATATATATATATATATATATATATATATATATATATATATATATATAGACACTTTAGATGATAAACTATCATTCGAAAAACACATTCTTAACACAATCAAAAAATCACACTCAAAACTAGGTAAACTATATAAACATAAACTGTATATGGATAAGCCCACACAAATAAAATTAGCACATTCCCTCCTACTTTCCTCACTCCTCTATGGTTCCCCCATCTTTACCAACCTTCACACAACCTTAAGCAATAAACTGCAATCATGTTATATTAAAATTGCCAAATTTGCTTCTGGACTGCAAAACCGGGCTCACCACTGTCATGCCATTAAATAATTAAAATGGTTGGAGTTCCCACATTACTGCCAATGCACTCAGCTAACTCTTGCTCATAAATTAATATACAATCCAAATAACTACACATCACTGCATTCTATTGTACAATCTTACAACACAACCCAAAATCTTCATTCTACTAATAAACAGCTTCTTACCATGTACAACCCCAATAAGAGAGCTGGACAAAGCTTACACTCTTCCTCCATAGCAAAGCTATAGAATGCCCTACCCAACTCCATAACATAAACTGAGTCTATGAAAAACCTTCAGAGTCACCCTAAAAAATCACTTTCTTAATAATCACATCTGTCCTTGTAATCAGAATTTCATACCACCATAAATCACCACCAATGAGTTTACTGACTAAAATATCCCTTTTTTAGATCAACTGAAATGCTAGTAAACCAACTGTACTTCTGTGACTTTCTCTTAAACAAAGTATAATAATCAATATTTAATCCTTAAGGAACTTCCACAAGGCAGAAGTATAATCTCCTTCATATTGTACAGAATATATTGTGTGTCATGATTGTTTATATTGAATGTCCTCAACAAGTTATCCATTTATATAGTGTACAAGTTCTACTGTCATTGATTTTCACTGCATAATGACATTGTACTCTGCATATTTTTATCACTAAGAAATGCTGTTTATATTTGTATGGTTACTTATGACTGTAAACCTTATCCTACTGTATAATAATTTTTATTTACCTGTTTGCTGTAGTGATTTTTAATTGGTTACTGGAGCTTTTCTTCCCTTGCCTCCACTGAAAATGGGAAATTCTGAGCCAGTGTACTTTCCTGGTCAACAAATATTAATAAATAAATAAATAAATAATTTATTTATTTATTTTTTTATTTATTTACATTTGTTGACTGGGAGTGTCCGACTGGACGTAGGTCCATTTTCAGCGGAGGCCCAGGAAGGAAAGCTCCACAGTAAAATAAACAGACAGTAGTTACATTGGATTACATTGCGATTAACAATTTAACATAGCAATTGCTTACAACATATTTACAGATGAAGAACAAAGTACACCAGTAGACAACTAGAATCTTTATCTGTGAAGTACATAACAGACATTAACAAATGTTACAATGAGAAGTTCCTGCTGTATAATAAGTACTAGGCTTATGAGCATCTGAGCTTGCTATAATCAAGGTAGTTAGTGGAGTCGAAAGAAAGGTAGTGGTTGGATGGGATGGATGATATTAGAGTGGGAGTTGCAAGGGCATAGCCAGCATGTTTTTAGGTGCGCTTTTAGTAAAGTTTTGAAGTGGGTGCATGATGGTATGGAGGTAATTGTGGGTGGGAGTGAGTTCCATAATTTGGCTATGGTGCAAGAGAATAGTGCTACACGAGCAGAGTTATTGGCTTTAGTGATCTGCAAGTGATTTTTGTTGCTGGATCTTAGTGGTCTGGTGGTGCGATAGGGTTGGAGTAGATTCTGGAGGGATGGGACATATAGTGGATGGTTTACTAGTTTGTGGGCGAGTGAGAGTTGATACCACTGAAGGAGGTGAGGGAGTTCAAGCCAGCCCAGTTCAGCAAGTGAGAGACAGTGGTGACTATGGTAGGATGCCCCTGTGGTGAATTTGGTGATTTTGTTGTAACAGGTCTCTAGGTTGTTTAGATCACATTGCCTTCGGTTGGTGTATATTGGAGAGGCATAAAGTAGGGTGGAGATAAGGTGGGAAATTGCTATTGAAATCGTTGCTGCTTTGGAGAGAAATTGCTTATTTCTGTATAACGCTCCTAGTTTTTTGTGGACTTTTTTTATGGTCATGGATATGTGAATGTCAAATTTTAGTTTATTGTCTATTTCCACTCCTAGCAATTTGATGTGTTTACCTGGGTATATAGTGGTGTTGTCTTTTGCTGTGTTGTTAAAGTGAGAGTTGTTTTGAGTATGTTTGTGGGTTGATAAACCAAGCATGATAAATGTGGAGGACAATGGGGTGTTGTAAAATACTGGGGACAACACAAACAAGCTTTTTTTGCAGAAAAGAAGAGCATTTGATAACTAACTGTGACAAAACATGTTATATTTGTAGGGAAATGGGCCATGTTGCAAAATGGGAAATGAAATGATATAAATATAACAAAACGCTGCTCCCAGTATCAATAAAGGCTGTCCTTCATGCTACTCCTTCTGTCCAGAAGTAGAGCATCAAAATTCCATTCAAGAAAATCCGAGTGACAATAAACTCTCAAAATACTTTATTTTACATATAAAAATGAAAATAAAAACGGATTTAGCGCTTTCATCTCTGTTACAGAGAATTCATCAGAATCATCTGCCACTAATTCTCTACCTTATTTAAAGTGATAAAATCCACATCATTGGCTGGCCAATTAGTCCAAAGGTTTTAACTTTTCCTATTTTAACATTTAAATAACAGTTTAACAACAAGTTCCTGTTTAAGTGCTTATACAGTATATAACTATTTATATATGATTAACTTGTACTGGCTAGTAAATGCAGACATAAAAATGCTTATTAAAAATTTATAAAGGAGTATGTAAATAAATAAAGAGAAAACATGTAGAGTCTAAAAATTTTTGTATACATATGTTGTATAGTGACTCTACTTATTCAAAGTGCAAAATATATGGAGAATCAATACTAAAATACAGATTCCGCACATAGGGAGAAAAATACCATTTTATAACATTTCATTGCATTTAAATAATTTCCTACTAAAGTGCATTCATAGTACGTATATAAAGTGCTAAATTGTATCTTTATAGATATGAAATATTGATAAAATATTAATAAAATTCCATAAATATGTGTATAAAAATGTTTTGTATTATATATCTTACTATATGCAATAGGAGTTAAAAACAGTTCATCTGTGTGTGCAATAAGATTATCATAAATCCTGTTACACATCAACTAAACCTATTCTGTATTCAATGTAAATTAATATGTAAGGTATGATTGCTCCTATATTGATTATATAGAAGCAAAGGTGTTGTTATCCTAAATTATGTCTCTTTGGGTCTGCTGAGAGTAGATCAAGGCCGGGCTTATATAAATATGGTCATTTAGACCTGGACTGCTACATGCATCCAGTCTAAGTTGCCAAATCATTTCTCGATATTCTAACCTTGTTTCAAAGTCACCTCCTCTCTCTTTCTGTCTAACTTCTTCCAACACCCAAAATTTGTAATCTGCATCTTTACATGTCAATGTGTGTCTGTAAAGGCAATTATTTTCATTCTTTTTGTTAATATGAAATAAATGTTCATATATACGTAATCTTAAATTACTTCTGTTTTTCCAATGTAATATCCCCAACAGATCTTACAATATACCAAATACACAACACCTTTTGTATAGCAACTAGAATATGATTTACCCCTAATATTCCTGTTTATACTAGGTATTTCTAATTTCTTTGTTCCAACAATAAACAGTTTTGTTTACTATTACAGAATACAAGAATATATATTTGAAAACATTACAGGATGTTGACAATGTTATTATAAAAAGTCATAGTCACAGTGGTGCAGCGGTTAACGCTGTCGCCTCACAGCAAGAGGTTCGCCGGTTCGATTCTCGGCTGGGGTGCCTTCTGTGTGGAGTTTGCATGTTCTCCCTGTGTTCGCGTGGGTTTCCTCTGGGTACTCCGGTTTCCTCCCACATTCCAAAGACATGCATCTGGAGCATTTCTCCCCGGGCCTCCGATGAAAACAGGCTCTGTGGAACCTAGTCGGACATTCCCGGTCAACAAATGTTAAATAAATAAATAATAAATAAATAAAAATAAATAAAAGAAAAGCATCCAAACTAGAAAGAGATATAAGGGAATACCAACAGGGCAGAGCATATTATTGTATAAACAAGAAAAAAAACATTGGTAATAGATATAGGGATACTACTATACACCATGATTATTGTGTAGATAGAGAATACATGGGGCAAAGGGAGAACAACAATCACAACATACAACACAGTAATGTAATATTCAATATCAGGAATATGAGAATTGTAATCAAGGTATGGGTAACCCTTTAGGGGGGAAGGACCAAGGAGGTCTGAGAGAATCCAGAACCTGGTCCAACAACCCTCCTATGCGGAAGTGACAGGCAATTGTTATATACATCAGCAAGGGAAGAGGGGCTTTAGGAGATAAATATGGATGTACCTAGACCAATCTTATCACTGGATATAATAGAGAATTATGTAGAACAAGGGACAGTACTTGTAGATATTAAGGATGGCGGGCATGATGCAATTACTATGGGGAAGAAAACCATAGTTTATACACAAAATAATTTAATATTTATAATTATATAGAGGTAATAGTCAACGATGATTATTTTAAGTTATTTGTAAAAGGTTTTTCCTTTGTACCAGCAAAAAAACTGGTATTGAAGACATAATACTTGATATAAAATTATTTACCAGGAAGTTAAATTTAGCACATATATTTAAGGATGACCCACAATACACTCGGGGCAATATATTAAGAAAAATAAGTACTTACAACCCCCCTTTACACCAAGACATACATAATTTTGAGATGTGTGTCACCAGCAAGATAGGAAATGAATACAAAAACAATGAAAAGACTAGATCTAATTTAACAGTCAATGAGAGAAAACTACTTAAAGAATTAAGTGATAATGGGAAAATCCGTGAAATGAAACTGGATTAAGGGGGTGGGGCTGTTCTTATGGATCAATGGGACTACACAAATAGGATGCTGGAACTACTGGACATGGATAATAGGTATGTCATAGTATCAAGAAATGAAGTAAATATTTCATACAAAAGAATAGATTTGATTCTAGAAGACAGCCTGTTACAGGGACTGATTGATATTAATTTATATAATTTTTTAAAAGTACCCAAACCAGTAATTCCAGCTATTTTGGCATCCCCAAGATACATAAGAGGGAAGACAACCCACCACTTAGACCCATAGCTTATTCACAAGGATCTAAAACTCAACCACTGGCGATATACATGGATACCAAATTAAAGAAGTTTTATCCTAAATATCCACACATTTTGATACACTCATGGGACTTCCTGAACAAAATAGGTTCTAGTTTTTTTAAGGAAAATATTTTTCTCATCAAAGATGTAAAGGATTTATTTTCAGTAATACCCCACATAGAAAATCTTATATGGTTTGAAAAAATATTAGTTGAGTTTGATTTTTTGACCACAGATGAATTTAAACTAGTATTAGAAAATATGGAACTAGATTTGAGATATATATTTATTTTCAGGGGGACCTATATCATCAAATGGATGGGGTGCCTATGGGTTCAGCATGCGCTCTTATATATGCCAATATTATTATGTTATATTGGGAACAACAGTATGTATTTAAGTCCAAATTTCACCAAAATATCATGGGTATTACCATTTTTTGGATAATATATTCATTCTATGGGAAGGAACTGATGAAATGATTATAGAATGTATGAAGTATATAAATCATAGTACTAGTTTTTTACACTTTACAAGTGAAATTGGTGTAGATGAAATACATTATTTAGATGTCAATTTATGAAAAGATTATGTAAAATCAGACCTACAGCTTTAGTATATACAGGAAGGAATCCTATTCGAATTCATATTTACAATATGAGAGTGATCATCCATATTATCTTAAAAAGACCATTATGAAGGGACAGATTATCAGAATAGCAAGAATGACATCTGATAAAACCAACTTTATGAAAGAAATAGGGAATCTACATAAGATGATTAGTGAAAGGGGGTACCCTGATGAGTTAATCAACCCTATCAAGGAAGGAGTGATTAAAGGATGGGGTACTACCTATCTACCTCTATTTACTAGTGGAGAAACTATTTGAACTAAGAAGGGTAATTTTAATATTGAACAAACCAATGTACAACTACCATATTTGACATTAACATATCATAAGGAAATGGGTTGGTTAAAGAAATGTATAAATGACATTTGGGAAATGTTCAGCAGGATACCCACAAGGGGGGAGTTTTCCAAAAAAACACTGAGATATAGTTTCAAAAGGAACATGAATTGAAAAAAATATATTGGAAAAGAAAAACAACGAGTATAGAAGTGAGACATGTCCAAAATATGGCACTTTCAAATGTGGGAGGTGTGCACAGTGCCCATTTATTGCTGGAACAAAGGAATTAGAAATACCTAGTATAAACAGGAATATTATGGGTAAATCATATTCTAGTTGCTATACAAAAGGTGTTGTGTGTTTGGTATATTGTAAGATCTGTTGGGGATATTACATTGGAAAAACAGAATGTAATTTAAGATTACGTATATATGAATATTTATTTGATATTAACAAAAAGAATGAAAATAATTGCCTTTACAGACATGCATTGACATATAAAGATGCAGATTACAAATTTTGGGTGTTGGAAGAAGTTAGACACAATGAGAGAAGGGGTGACTGGGAAACAAGGTTAGAATATTGAGAAATTATTTGGCAACTTAGACTGGATGCATGTAGCAGTCCAGGTTTAAATGACCATATTTCTATAAGCCCGGCCTCAAATCTACTCTCAGCAGACCCAAAGAGACATAATTTAGAATAATGATACCTTTGCTTCTATATAATCAATATAGGAGCAATCATACCTTACATATTGATTTACATTGAATACAGAATAGGTTTAGTTTATGTGCAACAGGATTTATGATAATCTTATTGTACACACAGATGAACTGTTTTAACCCCTATTGCATATAGCAACATATATAATACAACATTTTTTATAGAAATATTTATGGAATTTTATTAATATTTTATCAATATTTTATCAATATTTAATATTTATAAAGATACAGTTTAGCACTTTATATATGTACTATGAATGCACTTTAGTAGTTAATGATTTAAATGCAATGAAATGTTATAAAATGGTATTTTTGTCCCTATGTGTTGAATCTGTATTTTAGTATTGATTCCCCATATATTTTGCCCTTTGAATAATTAGAGTCACTATACAACATATGTATACAAATATTTTTAGACTCTACATGTTTTGTCTTTATTTATTTACATACTCCTTTATATATTTTTAATAAGCATTTTTATGTCTGCATTTACTAGCCAGTACAAGTTAATCATATAGAAATGGTTACAATACTGTATAAGCACTTAAACAGAAACTTGTTAAACTGTTATTTATGGGTTAAAATAGGAAAAGTTAAAACCTTTGGATTAATTGGCCAGCCAATGATGTGGATTTTATCACTTTAAATAAGGTAGAGAATTAGTGGGCAGATTATTCTGATGAAGTCTCCATAACAGAGATGAAAGCACTAAATCCGTTTTTATTTTTATTTTTATATGTAAAATAAAGTATTTTCAGAGTTTATTGTCACTCGGATCTTCTTGAATGTAATTGTGACACTCTACTTCTGGACAGAAGGAGTAGCTCGGAGGACAGCCTTCATTGATACTGGGAGTAGCGTTATTTGAGATTTCACTTGTTTGGTGAACTTTTGTGTTGATTACTGGTTTTATTTTTGGCACTAGTTTCTGGTACCGAGTCATCCTCGGTAAAATGAATAATAGTTCTCTACTCAATGAACTTACTAGGGTTATTCAAACCCACTTGCAGACTAACAGTCCACTTCAGGATTCCGGAACGGATATAGCATGTGCACAGAGCAGTCCCAAACTATTGGCCGAGACAGTGATGACGTCAGATGCTGGAAACAAGAGACCCACAACATCAAAGAGAAGAGAGCAACAACAGCAAAATGGAAGGTGAGATAACGGTGCTAATAAACAGCCATCCAGTGCTATGGAGTATAGCCTAGACAGTGAACATACAACGAGATATTTACAAAAGTATGCTAACATGGACTTCAACCAGTGGCTGGAAAAATCCTTTGGTAATATAACAAGGGAAAGAGAGAGGAAGCAGGCGGAAAATGCTACATACAAGGACAAATGTAAGACTTTTAAAATACAGCTATGCAGGTATAAAACATTGGCACTGGATAACTGGTATTTCAGCAAATGTATTGAAAACAAAATTGTGCCGAAAGGTCTTAGGTTAAGTTTTCTAATAATACTAGTGAGGATACTGAATTTTCTAAAGTTATTAGTAATATATTAAATGATTGTAGACTGGCCATTTTAAAAGCAATGATGAGAAACAATGATAATTTAATGGAACAGTGTAAAAATGAAGTTGAGAGATTAAATAGAGAGATAAATGTAGACCTTTTGTTTACTATTGCAGAATACAAGAATGTATATTTGAAAACATTACATGATGTTGACAATGTGATTATAAAAAGTCATAAAAGAAAAACATCCAAACTAGAAAGAGATATAAGGGAATACCAACAGGGTATTATTGTATAAACAACAAAAATAATTTTGGTAATAGATATAGAGATACTACTATACACCGTGATTATTGGGTAGATAGAGAATACATGGGGCAAAGGGAGAACAACAATCACAACATACAACACAGTAATGTAATATTCAGTATCAGGAATATGAGAATGGTAATCAAGGTATGGGTAACCTTTAGGGGGGGAGGACCAAGGAGGTCTGAGAGAATTCAGTACCTGGTCCAACAACCCTCCTATGTGGAAGTGACAGGCAATTATTATATACATCAACAAGGGAAGAGGGGCTACAGGAGATAAATATGGATGTACCTAGACCAATCTTATCACTGGATATAATAGAGAATTATGTAGAACAAGGGACAGTACTTGTAGATATTAAGGATGTCGGGCATGATGCAATTACTATGGGGAAGAAAACCATAATTTATACACAAAATAATTTAATGTTTATAATTATACAAAGGTAAGAGTCAACGATGATTATTTTAAGTTATTTGTAAAAGATTTTACCTTTGTACCAGCAAAAAACCTGGTACTGAAGATATAATACTTGATATAAAATTATTTACCAGGAAGTTAAATTAAGCCCATATACTTAAGGATGACCCACAGTACACTCGGGACAATATACTAAGAAAAATAAGTACTTACAACCCCCCTTTACACCAAGACATACAGAATTTTGAGATGTGTGTCACCAGCAAGATAGGAAACAAATACAAAAAGAATGAAAAGACTAGATCTAATTTAACAGTCAATGAGAGAAAACTACTTAAAGAATTAAGTGATAATGGGAAAATCTGTGAAATGAAACCGGATTAAGGGGGTGGGGTTGTTCTTATGGATCAATGGGACTACACAAATAGGATGCTGGAACTCCTGGACATGGATAATAGGTATGTCATAGTATCAAAAAATGAAGTAAATATTTCATACAAAAGAATAGATTTGATTCTACAAGACAACCTGTTACAGGGACTGATTGATATTAATTTATATAATTTTTTAAAAGTACCCAAACCAGTAATTCCAGCTATTTTTGGCATCCCCAAGATACATAAGGGGATGGACAACTCACCACTGAAGCCCATAGTTTCGTCACAAGGATCTAAAACTCAACCACTGATGATATACATGGATACCAAATTAAAGAAGTTTTATCTTAAATATCTGCTAATTTTGGTAGACTCATGGGACTTCCTGAATAAAATAGGTTCTAGTCTTTTTAAGGAAAATATTATTTTTCTCACCATATATGTAAAGGATTTATTTTCAGTAATACCACACATAGAAGGTCTTATATGGTTTGAAAAAATATTAGTTGAGTTTGATTTTTTGAGCACAGATAAATTTAAACTAGTATTAGATAATATGGAACTAGTTTTGAGATATAATTACATTTATTTTCAGGGGAACCTATACCACCAAATGGATGGGGTGGCTATGGGTTCAGCGTGCACTCCTATATATGCCAATATTATTATGTTATATTGGGAACAACAGTATGTATGTATTTAAGTCCAAAATTTCACCAAAATATCATGGGGTATCACCTTTTTTTGGATGATATATTCATCCTATGGGAACTGATGAAATGATTATAGAATTTATGAAGAATATAAATCATAGTACTAGTTTTTTTACAGTTTATACATGAAATTGTATATGAAATACATTATTTGGATGTCAAGTTATGCAAAGATTATGTAAATCAGACCTACAGATCTAGTATATACAGGAAGGAATGCTATTCGAATTCATACCTACATTATGAGAGTGACCATCCATATTATCTTAAAAAGAACATTATAAAGGGAAAAATGATCAGAATAGAAAGAATGACATCTGATAAAACTGACTTTATGAAAGAAATAGGGAATCTATATAAGATGTTTAGTGAAAGGGGGTACCCTGATTAGCTAATCAACCCTATCAAGGAAGGAGTGATTAAAGGATGGGGTACTATTTATATACCTCTATTGACTAGTGGAGAAACTATTGGAACTAAGAAGGGTAATTTTAATACTGAACAAACCAATGTACAGCTACCATAGTTGACATTAACATATCATAAGGAAATGGGTTGGTTAAGGAAATGTATAAATGACATTTGGGACATGTTCAGCAGGATACCCACAAGGATGGGAGTTTTCCAAAAACCATCGAGATATAGTTTCAAAAGAAACATGAATTTAAAAAATATATTGGAAAAGAAAAACAATGAGTATAGAAGTGGGACATGTCCAAAATATGGCACTTTCAAATGTGGGAGGTGTGCACAGTGCCCGTTTATTGCTGGAACAAAGGAATTAGAAATACCTAGTATAAACAGGAATATTAGGGGTAAATCATATTCTAGTTGCTATACAAAAGGTGTTGTGTATTTGGTATATTGCAAGATCTGTTGAGGATATTACATTGGTAAAACAGAACATAATTTAAGATTACGTATATATGAACATTTATTTGATATTAACAAAAAGAATGAAAATAATTGCCTTTACAGACACACATTGACATGTAAAGATGCAGATTACAAATTTTGGGTGTTGTAAGAAGTTAGACACAATGAGAAAAGGGGTGACTGGGAAACAAGGTTAGAATATTGAGAAATAATTTGGCAACTTAGACTGGATGCATGTAGCAGTCCAGGTCTAAATGACCATAGTTCTACAAGCCTAGCCTTGAATCTACTCTCAGCAGACCCAAAGAGACATAATTTAGAATAACGACACCTTTGCATCTATATAATCAATATAGGAGCAATCATACCTTACATATTGATTTACATTGAATACAGAATAGGTTTACTTGATGTGTAACAGGATTTATGATAATCTTATTGTACACATAGATAAACAACTCCTATTGCATATAGCAACATATATAATACAAAAAGTTTTTATAGAAATATTTATGGAATTTTATTAATATTTTATCAATATTTAATATTTATAAAGATACAATTTAGCACTTTGTATATGTACTATGAATGCACTTTAGTAGGAAATGATTTAAATGCAATGAAATGTTATAAAATGGTATTTTTGTCCCTATGTGTTGAATCTGTATTTTAGTATTGATTCCCCATATATTTTGCCCTTTAAATAATTAGAGTCACTATACAACATATGTATACAAAAAATTTTTAGACTTTACATGTTTTATATTTATTTATTTACATATTCCTTTATATATTTTTAATAAGAATTTTTATGTCTGCATTTACTAGTCAGTACAAGTTAATCATATAGAAATGGCTACATACTGTATAAGCACTTAAACAGAAACTTGTTAAACTGTTATTTAAGGGTTAAAATAGGAAAAGTTAAAACCTTTGGACTAATTGGCCAGCCAATGATGTGGATTTTATCACTTTAAATAAGGTAGAGAATTAGTGGGCAGATGATTCTAATGAAGTCTCTGTAACAGTGATGAAAGCACTAAATACATTTTTATTTTCATTTTTATATGTAAAATAAAGTATTTTGAGAGTTTATTGTCACTTGGATCTTCTTGAATGGAATTGTGAGGCTCTACTTCTGGACAGAAGGAGTAGCACAGAGGAAAGCCTTTAGTGATACTGGGAGCAGCATTTTTTGAGATTCCACTTGTTTGGTGAACTTTTGTGTTAATAAATGTAGCAAAGCTGGACCTTTATGAATGGATTGTAAAAATGAAAATAAGAGGAAGGAAAAAGAAAGAGAAGAAAATGAACAAAGACAAGAAATTTTAGAAGTGGAAATAAAAGATAAATTAGCTGAGAAAAAATTCATTAATAGGGCATAAAATGTTTTGAAATAAGTAATGAAGAAAACATAAACTGGGAGGTAGTAAAGGAAAGACAAAGAATTATATTGGTAAATGGTAAAAGACAGGAAAATAAATTTTAAAGTGATAAGTACAAAGAAAAAAGAAAGGAAATGGATGAAGAGGAAAGTATACAGCTAAAGATTGGTCTTGATATAATGGTTACGGTGTTATACTAACAGACAGAAGATGCAGTGTTTAATTTTCACATTTGGGAAGGAAATTAGTTAAGCTTAAATTGGCCAATTAAGAAATATAGCCTAGTAATTAGCTATGAATGTATGAAACCATAAATCTAAAGAAAATGGAAAATGAAAAGTTTAGAGAGCTTTCTGTAAATACGAATAGTATTAAAAATATAGTAATAAGAAGAGTAATGTTAGAGTGGTGTAATACATATGATGTAGATGTAATTATATTTGAGGTCACACAATTTTTAACAAATGATGAAAGATGACAAACAGAGAAACTAGGGGTAAGAAAAATAATCTGGAATTTGGAAAATTAGAGATGTTCTGGAATAGCCATATTCTTTAGAAATACAGTAAAGATATTAGATGTAACTTTAGAAAAATGGGAAGATTCACCATTGTAGATTTAAAATGGAAATAAGTATATAGAATTATAACATTATATGCTTATACTAATTATACAGAAAGGGAAAGTTTATTTCATTGGATTTTAGATTGTGTAGTGATAAATAAGAATATTAAAATATTATAATAACAAAAGGCCTTAGGGAGAAGTAGTTGGATTTTCTGATCCTCTTGTAATATGGCTAGAGATAAAGGAAAACAAGGAATATAGACAAATAGGCAAAGGAATAAAAAGGATAAATGAGAAAGCATGGAACAAAGAAGGAAATAGATTAGTAATACAGTTATGCAAAGATCACATTACTGTGAGAACATTTTATAAAAATTTATCTGAATGGCAGATGATATTTAAAAATAAAAAAAGTTTTTACAGTGGTAGTATGATATGAGAAAAGTACAGATAGAAAAATGTAAAATAGCATATAAGGATGCAGTGGAACATTTAGAACATAATGACTGAAAATACTTTGACAAAGAAAAAGGATTATATGAAAGAAATCAAGAAAAGAATATAATAATTGTTCTATAAGCAAATATATTTTACAAGAAAAGAGAAGTATCAAGTTACTTAAGCAGATTAACAAAGGAAGATTGTGCTGTAAAGACAGAAATAAAATTGTAAAAGGAGAAATAGAAAAAATTCAGGAAAAGATTATGAATGGAGTGCAATATATACAAGAAATGTTTACAGAAAAAAAGAAGGTAGCAAAAATAACGGAATGTAAAAAGTTAACAGAAAAAGAGAATAAAGAGTTGGAAAGGAGATTTCCTTAAATTATCTAGATAAAGTATAAGGACAGTAAATATAAATTTGTCTGCAGGCCCAGATGGAACAGGGTACGAAACATATACAAATTTAGGGGATTGGTAAAAAATATTTTTTAAAGATTTTGAATGAATGGCTAAATGCAGGTATTATGTATAAAGAATCATGTAGTGGAATACTTAAATTCATATAGAAGAAGGAGAATAGAAAACAAAAAAACTAGAGACCAATAGTATTGAATAATAATGATTATAAGATCTTTATGAAAATAATACAAAACAGATTTGAAACTAAAATGAAAAATATTATGGAAGATAACATATATAGTATAAAGGGGAATAGTTTCAAGAATTATTATTGACAGTTACAGAAATTGAGGATGATATTATGGGCAGAAAAGAAGAAGTGAAAATCATGATAGGAGACCTTAATAAGGCATTTGTCACAACTGGACAAGAAATCTTATGGGTAATAATGAAAGATTATAATATAAGTGAGAAAGCTAGGAAATTATGAATTTTAGAATATAGTAACAATAAAGCATAAATGCTTGTAAATGGCTGGTTAAGCCAAAAAGGTACATATGAAGAGTTGTATAAGACAGGAATGCCCAGTAAGTTGTATGCTCTTTGCATTAGTTATAAATGTGATAGTATGTGAAAGAAATTACAAATTGAAGGAGGCAGGGTATATGACACCTGAAGGGTTAAAAATTCCAGTTCTGCTAACATATGCATACAACATTATAATAATTGCAAAAAAAAAAAAACAAACAAAATTTGGATAACATGAGTAATAATTTGTGCAAATGCATGTCTTGTATGATAGGGATATCCCTAAATAAAGAGAAAGTAAAGTTTTAGTTGATGTGGTAAAGATGGGTAGTTTATGTTTTATAATGAATTAAATTTCTGTGTTAGGTATAACATTTGAGAATAAAGATGTAAGTAGAATTCAATGAGGAAAAACAGTGGAATAAATAAAACAAACCTGTCTTTTTTGGAGAACATATAAATTATCATTCAGAAAAAAAAAGTGTTGTTTGATAATTTCAGAACAAAAATAGCATACTTAGCAAGTTTATTTATGTTGCCAACAGTATTTGAAAAGGAATTATTACAGATATATTTTTTTCATTTATATGGGGCTCTAGATTAAATCCAGTAAAAGTTAAGTTTTATATGTAAATAAAAAAGAAGGAGGTTTAGGTTTACTTAATACACTACTTCATTAAATTTGCACAAAGTGTTAAAGTGGATAAATGAAAAAGAGAGATTAGCAGAAAAATTGTCTGGGGTATGATAAAATGAGTAAAAGAGAAATAGAGTGTATAAATGAGGAAATAAATTACCAAGAAAAAATATTTTTGTGGAAAATAAAAATTGACGATATAGAAAAGATAGAAAAGTATGGTATGAAAATGTAATGATAAAACTTTGCTATGTAAAACCATGGTAAAATCTAACAGATGAAAAATGAAAGCTATAAAAATAAGAAACAAATGGTGCTATCAGAAAGTACAGTATCAATAATTTTTTGTGAGGACTGGTAATTGATTAATTGCTGCAACAGGAAACATGCCATACAAGAAGAAAAGTGATAGAATGACCCCCGGATTTACTAATCTTCCATGCAAGAATAGTCTAGTCCTGCACGGAAGCGGCCGCTTAGGAGTAGGATGGCAGCGCACCATGCATAGTAATGCAGGTGCACTACCAGAGCCCCCAGGCTTACACAGAGTGTGTACAAGTGCAGGGGGCATGTCTGAGAGCAGAGCCCTCAGAATAAACACGCCCCTACAATGTTGAACAGCAGAAAGTGGAAGGAAATGAGCGATACTACTTATAGGTGTCCACATATCCCCATCAACAATCCCCCATGAGTACAACAGCAACAGGACATAAAATTCAAAAGAAGAAACCCCCATATTGGTGTCTAAAGCTCCGAGTACAGCTAACCGTAGGTGTGCAGGTGTGCCCATTGCTTAGCCACGGTGAAAGCAGCCTAAAAGGCTGAAGAAGATAACAAGGATGATATATGCAAATGAAGCATGTCAGCAATAGTGTAGTGGGCAGAGCGTTCGCCTAATGAGCAGGCATTCCCAGTTCAAGTCCCTGCACAGCACAGTCTATTTTACACGGCAAAGCATGGTATAAGCAATATTTGTAATGTAAAACCCACTAAATAACATACATTTTTATGAACAGGAGTACTGCAGGAAATGCACATGTGAAGAGTCAGTATCATAATGAATAAGGCAGCAGTAAGCAGGCGTAAGCACAGATAAGCAGTAGTAAGCATACGTAAGCACTAGTAAGCGTGTGCAAGTGCATTTGCATAAGGTTAAGCACTGCCAACACAGATTAGCAAAGGAGAAGCTAACTGGGTAAAAGACACTATGACCAGAAGTTGGCAGTGCTTACCTCCACCAAACCTGCTTACAACCACTTTAAAGTGCCTTAAGCACACAGTGTCCAATGGCAGATGTTCTGCCCAGCAACAAAACAAGCAGCTTCTGCAAGGCTGGAACCCAGGACCATGCACACCATACGCAAAATGATTTACCACTAAGCCATGCCAGACATGCATAAATTATATGTTGTCAGACACATAACTCCAGCCCAGTCATGCAACAGTACAGATAATGTATACCTGCAGCTAGATGGATGTGTGTGTGCAAATATATTAGTATCTAAATGGACACAGCATATCTATAGACGTAAAAACGAAAGAACTTCCACAATAGATAAACTACAGACTTCGAAAGTAGATTCAATGTAGCTGAAAAAAGTATGGAACACCAAAATTAGCGCTTTCATTCACTTTATTTGACGTGAACTTCTTCAGAAACAACTTACCCAACCATTACAACACTTTAAATAGTAAAATAACCATCACATGTTCTATGATGTAATTAATTAATTAATTAATTTCTTAAAGATATAAACTATAAATATACATATATATACATTATTATATACAATACATCAAAAAATATATATAATAATAAAAACATATAATATAAAATGTTAATAAAATTACTTCATTTGTAAAAAACATTTTATATTTATTACCTCATTTAAACCTGGAGCCTGATCTGCTCCTAGATACACCTGCCAAATAGATTCTCTACATTCTAACTCAAGTTTGTTATTACCAGTAAATATAGTATTATCAACACTGTCTAAAACTGAAAAAACAAACTTTTTAAAGTTGTTACATTTACTAGAATGCTTGCCCAGTGCATTTGTCATGTCCTTTTTCTTAATAGCTAAAATATGTTCACTAATTCTTTTTTTAAAACATCTTGTAGTCATTCCTACATAATAGCTTGGACATGTCTGGCACTGGGCAACATAAATTACCATTTCACTGTGGCAAGTGTAATATTTTTTAGACCAATGTGTAATGTTTAAATGAGAAAAATAAACTGAAGAAGAATTACTAATGTATCTACACTGTTTACAGTGAAAACACGCATATGTGCCCCTAGTATTAATAGTGGCTTTACTCTTCATTTCTAAGGTGTCTACTTTTTTCTCTAACAAACTTTTAAGATTCATAACTTTCTTAAAAGTAAAGTTTGGTTTTACACTTATAACTTTAGCTAAATCCTGATTTCCCAAGACTATCTTCCAGTTCTCAACTATAATCTCTTTAATAAGCCACATTTCATTAGAAATAGGCAAAACAAAGGCATTAATAAATTCTCTGTCCACAGTTGAAATATTATTAATAAAAGCTGATGAACAGATAGTTAAAATAGGTCCAGCTTTACTATTTCTTAACACCATTACTTCCCTTTCAATTGACTGTTCTATCAAGAAAGAATCTTCTCAAAATTCCAATTTCATTATGAAAAGTATTGTTCTGAGATGTCAATCTACTCAATCTAATATATTGTCCCTTGATGACTCCTCTTTTCATATGCAATGGGTGTATACTTTCTTTATGCAAATACTGATTCGCAAATGTTGATTTCCTATATATCTTACTAGAAAATTGTTTGGCTATGGGGTCATAAGACAAATTCAAATCCAGAAAATTTAAAGTGGGTCCGTAACCACCAACTGAAAATTTTAAAAAATCAGTAGTACTGTTTAAATAACTGACAAAGCCATTAAATTCATCCAGTGTACCTTGCCAAAGAAAAAACAAATCATCTATATAACGACAGTAAAAAATAATCTTTTCACTATAACTACTGTCGTCAATAAAAATATTCTCCCAATTGGCCATTATCAGATTTGCATATGCTGGAGCCACTCTTGCACCCATTGCAACACCAGAAATTTGCTTATAAAAGTTACCATTAAATGTAAAAAAAATTATTGTCCAATATAAGTTCCATTAACGTACACACAGTATTGACTTTCATATTATTTAAATAAATGTGTTTAGATAGATATTCCCTCAAATATTCAATGCCTATCTCATGGTCAATACTGGTGTATAATGACTGAACATCTAATGATGCCATACAAAAATCTGTAACTGATGGTTTTAAATCTCTCAATAGTTCAAATAAATTCCAAGAGTCTTTCAAATAGTGGCTTGAAGCCTGAACAATTGGATTTAAAATGTAGTCCAACCAAATAGAAATAGTTTCAGTCTTGGATTTGGCGGCTGATATAATAGGCCTAAAGGGAGGATTTGTAATATCTTTCTGTAATTTTGGAATACCGAACAGTACTGCCATTTTTGGATGTTCAACTTGTAAAAAACTATAACTTGGATAGTCTAACTCTCCTTGACAAAACATGTCGAACAAACATGTGTCTGATCTTAGAAAACTATGCTGAATAAATGTATAGTCTACTTTTTGATAGGTGTTTTCATCCAAAAATAAGTTTTCCATAGACTCATAGTATTGTCCGTTATCCATAATGACTATCTTACCCCCTTTGTCTGCTTTCATCAATCTTATTTGATTGTTCTCCCTTAATTCCTTCAAAGCCCTGATTTCTAACTCATTCAGGTTATTTACATTTTTCACAGGTTGAATATTTCTAATAGATTCTTCACACATATTTTGAAAAACTTGCAATGTGGCAATTAATGGTGGATTATAGGTACTAGCTTTTTTTGGACCTGCATGTGATGTTGTACAATTAATGTCTTGCAGTATATATTTCAAGTTCAACTTTCTCAAAGACAGTCTAAAATCAATGATGGTCCTAGCTAAATTAAAATTGTTAGAGGGAATAAAAGTAAAACCCTTTCGAAGAAGGTTTGTAATAGGAACTGAAATGGATATACTAGATAAATTATGTATTTGTATATCATAGTTGTCAAAACTACTTTTTTCTACCATCTCTTTTTGTTCCTGAGCCTGCCTTTGGGCTTGTTCTGTACCGCTTTCGACGAAGTAGGTGCCCTCTTGTTCCCTTGTTTGTCCACCAAAAAAGGCACCGCATTCACTACTCCTTCACTTGTGTTACTAGTACCACCATTATTATTTGAATGCACATTTATAGTCTCAGTACTTAAACTATTAGAAGAAACTACACATTTCTCACAGTTTACATTACTGTTAATGCCAGTTGTATCATTCACATTGTTGTTATCAGGCCTTACATTTGAACTACTTGCATTGTTGTTGTCATTAACTTCAGCATTTGTAAAATTATCTGTTACATAGTCATGATCTATCGAAGATTTAGTGTTCACTGTATATGCTGTCTTGTTCGCATAAGCCATAATGTCACGCTTAAATTTCTTTTGCTTCCTAGCAATTATTGTGGCCCTTTGTCTGTCCGCCTTTGCTGTAATGCCACAATATAAATTGTTAAACAAAGAGAAACACGAAAAGTTTTTAACTTTCTTGTCCAAGTCACTCATTTGTTGTTTAATAGTTTCTATTTGCTTGGTGTAATATTCTGTAAGCGTAACCATCATCCTGACACCAAAGTCATTAAACATGTTAAGTAATTTGTTAAATAAACTGTCACCAACGGACATACAATTTGGAAATTTATTTGTTTGCAGTCCCTGGGGAACAAATTTTCTTTTGATGCATTCAGTTAGGTAACTGATTTCAATGTCTAACATGACATACTTTAAAGTCAACTTTCCTAAATCATATATATGCTGCTTACAGTTTCTTTGAATAGATAATGAATTTAAATTTGTGTCGTTACTCACTGAATCAGTCACTTCACCATCTTGAATATTTGCAAAAGGATTCGCCGACTGTTGTAAAATGTAATCCAACACACTATTCGGACCCGCCAAAGGTTCTCCAGACGTATCGTTGTCACCTTCTCTATCCGGTGTGCTGGCAAAAACCGTCTGACTAGAATTGTTCACTTGTTGACTTTCACCAACTGCAACACTATGGTTAGTTGCTTTTTCAATCCCCTTCTGAATTGCTGAAGTAATTACACTTGTAATTTGCTCTGAAAATTGAGCAAACCCATCAGGTACTGGATGAATGGATAAGTTGAGTAGGGTGTCCTGTGACATACTCGCAAACAGCCAAATGAACCAAACTTCGATAACAGAAAACAATCCACAAAAACGAAAGAACTTCCACAATAGATAAACTACAGACTTCGAAAGTAGATTCAATGTAGCTGAAAAAAGTATGGAACACCAAAATTAGCACTTTCATTCACTTTATTTGACGTGAACTTCTTCAGAAACAACTTACCCAACCATTACAACACTTTAAATAGTAAAATAACCATCACATGTTCTATGATGTAATTAATTAATTAATTAATTTCTTAAAGATATAAACTATAAATATACATATATATACATTATTATATACAATACATAAAAAATATATATAATAATAAATACATATAATATAAAATGTTAATAAAACTTGAGTTAGAATGTAGAGAATCTATTTGGCAGGTGTATCTAGGAGCAGATCAGGCTCCAGGTTTAAATGAGGTAATAAATATAAAATGTTTTTTACAAATTAAATAATTTTATTAACATTTTATATTATATGTATTTATTATTATATATATATATATATATATATATATATATATATATATATATATATTTTTATGTATTGTATATAATAATTTATATATATATATATATATATATATATATATATATATATATATATATATGTATATTTATAGTTTATATCTTTAAGAAATTAATTAATTAATTAATTACATCATAGAACATGTGATGGTTATTTTACTATTTAAAGTGTTGTAATGGTTGGGTAAGTTGTTTCTGAAGAAGTTCACATCAAATAAAGTGAATGAAAGAGCTAATTTTGGTGTTCCATACTTTTTTCAGCTACATTGAATCTACTTTCGAAGTCTGTAGTTTATCTGTTGTGGAAGTTCTTTCGTTTTTGTGGATTGTTTTCTGTTATCGAAGCTTGGTTCATTTGGCTGTTTGCGAGTATGTCACAAGGCACCCTACTCAACTTATCCATTCATCCA
Source organism: Protopterus annectens (assembly GCF_019279795.1). NCBI lineage: Eukaryota > Metazoa > Chordata > Ceratodontiformes > Protopteridae > Protopterus > Protopterus annectens. Next base: position 511,854,327 of record NC_056737.1, on the reverse strand, counting down.
GTACCTGATGGGTTTGCTCAATTTTCAGAGCAAATTACAAGTGTAATTACTTCAGCAATTCAGAAGGGGATTGAAAAAGCAACTAACCATAGTGTCGCAGTTGGTGAAAGTCAACAAGTGAACACTTCTAGTCGGATGGTTTTTGCCAACACACCGGATAGAGAAGGTGACGACGATACGTCTGGAGAGCCTTTGGCGGGTCCGAATAGTGTGTTGGATTACATTTTACAACAGTCGGCGAATCCTTTTGCAAATATTCAAGATGGTGAAGTGACTGATTCAGTGAGTAATGACACAAATTTAAATTCATTATTTATTCAAAGAAACTGTAAGCAGCATATATATGATTTAGGAAAGTTGACTTTAAAGTATGTCATGTTAGACATTGAAATCAGTTACCTAACTGAATGCATCAAAAGAAAATTTGTTCCCCAGGGACTGCGAACAAATACATTTCCAAATTGTGTGTCCATTGGTGACAGTTTATTTAACAAATTACTTAACATGTTTAATGACTTTGGTGTCAGGATGATGGTTACGCTTACAGAATATTACACCAAGCAAATAGAAACTATTAAACAACAAATGAGTGACTTGGACAAGAAAGTTAAAAACTTTTTGTGTTTCTCTTGGTTTAACAACTTATATTGTGGCATTACAGCAAAGGCGGACAGACAAAGGGCCACAATAATTGCGAGGAAACAAAAGAAATTTAAGCATGAAGTTATGGCTTATGCAAACAAGACAGCATATACAGTGAACACTAAATCTTCGATAGATCATGACTATGATACAGATAACAATTTTACAAATGCTGAAGTTAATGACAGCAACAATGCAAGTAATTCAAATGTAAGGCCTGATAACAATGTAAATGATATAACTGGCATTAACAGTAATGTAAACTGTGAGAAATGTGTAGTTTCTTCTAATAGTTAAGTAATGAGACTATAAATGTGCATTCAAATAATAATGGTGGTACTAGTAACACAAGTGAAGGGGTAGTGAATGCGGTGCCTTTTTTGGTGGACAAACAAGGGAACAAGAGGGCACCTACTTGGTCGAAAGCGGTACAGAACAAGCCCAAAGGCAGGCTCAGGAACAAAAAGAGATGGTAGAAGAAAGCAGTTTTGACAACTATGATATACAAATACATAATTTATCTAGTATATCCATTTCAGTTCCAATTACAAACCTTCTTCGAAAGGGTTTTACTTTTATTCCCTCTAACAATTTTAATTTAGCTAGGACCATCATTGATTTTAGACTGTCTTTGAGAAAGCTGAACTTGAAATATATACTGCAAGACATTAATTGTACAACATCACATGCAGGTCCAAAAAAAGCTAGTACCTATAATCCACCATTAATTGGCACATTGCAAGTTTTTCAAAATATGTGTGAAGAATCTATTAGAAATATTCAACCTGTGAAAAATGTAAATAACCTGAATGAGTTAGAAATCAGGGCTTTGAAGGAATTAAGGGAGAACAATCAAATAAGATAGGCATTGAATATTTGAGGGAATATCTGTCTAAACACACTGATTTAAATAATATGAAAGTCAATACTGTGTGTACGTTAATGGAACTTACATTGGACAATATTTTTTTTACATTTAATGGTAACCTTTATAAGCAAATTTCTGGTGTTGTAATAGGTGCAAGAGTGGCTCCAGCATATGCAAATCTGATAATGGCCAATTGGGAGAATATTTTTATTGATGACAGTAGTTATAGTGAAAAGATTATTTTTTACTGTCGTTATATAGATGATTTGTTTTTTCTTTGGCAAGGTACACTGGATGAATTTAATGGCTTTGTCAGTTATTTAAATAGTACTACTGATTTTTTTTAAATTTTCAGTTGGTGGTTACGGACCCACTTTAAATTTTCTGGATTTGAATTTGTCTTATGACCCCATAGCCAAACAATTTTCTAGTAAGATATATAGGAAATCAACATTTACGAATCAGTATTTGCATAAAGAAAGTATACACCCATTGCATATGAAAAGAGGAGTCATCAAGGGACAATATATTAGATTGAGTAGATTGACATCTCAGAACAATACTTTTCATAATGAAATGGGAATTTTGAGAAGATTCTTTCTTGATAGAGGTTATCATGTTTCCTGGCTACAGTCAATTGAAAGGGAAGTAATGGTGTTAAGAAATAGTAAAGCTGGACCTATTTTAACTATCTGTTCATTAGCTTTTATTAATAATATTTCAACTGTGGACAGAGAATGTATTAATGCCTTTGTTTTGCCTATTTCTAATGAAATGTGGCTTATTAAAGAGATTATAGTTGAGAATTGGAAGATAGTCTTGGGAAATCAGGATTTAGCTAAAGTTATAGGTGTAAAACCAAACTTTACTTTTAAGAAAGTTGTGAATCTTAAAGTTTGTTAGAGAAAAAAGTAGACACCTTAGAAATGAAGAGTAAAGCCACTATCAATACTAGGGGCACATATGCGTGTTTTCACTGTAAACAGTGCAGATACATTAGTAATTCTTCTTCAGTTTATTTTTCTCATTTAAACATTACGCAGTGGTCTAAAAAATATTACACTTGCCACAGTGAAATGGTAATTTATGTTGCCCAGTGCCAGACATGTCCAAGCTATTATGTAGGAATGACTACAAGATGTTTTAAAAAAATAATTAGTGAACACATTTTAGCTATTAAGAAAAAGGACATGACAAATGCACTGGGCAAGCATTCTAGTAAATGTAACAACTTTAAAAAGTTTGTTTTTTTCCGTTTTAGACAGTGTTGATAATATATTTACTGGTAATAACAAACTTGAGTTAGAATGTAGAGAATCTGTTTGGCAGGTGTATCTAGGAGCAGATCAGGCTCCAGGTTTAAATGAGGTAATAAATATAAAATGTTTTTTTACAAATGAAGTAATTTTATTAACATTTTATATTATATGTATTTATTATTATATATATTTTTTCATGTATTGTATATAATAATGTATATATATATGTATATTTATAGTTTATATCTTTAAGAAATTAATTAATTAATTAATTAATTAATTACATCATAGAACATGTGCTGGTTATTTTACTATTTAAAGTGTTGTTATGGTTGGGTAAGTTGTTTCTGAAGAAGTTCACATCAAATAAAGTGAATGAAAGTGCTAATTTTGGTGTTCCATTCTTTTTTCAGCTACATTGAATCTACTTTTGAAGTCTGTAGTTTATCTAAAGACGTAGTCACACATATATATATATATATATATATATATATATATATATATATATATATATATATGTATATATATATATATATATATATATGTGTGTGTGTGTATATGTATATATATATATATATATATATATATATATATATATGTATATATACATAAATATCCAGAGATATATACACATACATATGTATATATATATATATATATATATATATATATATATATATACAAATATATGAACAGATATACATGCAAATGCCGACAACTACACATATATATGTCATCATCTATATGTCCACATATACACAGCATATGTATGCAGATATATGACTCCGTATGTATATACGGACATAGTTAGAAATATGTAAGCAAATATATATACTCACAGAGGTATATATGGCCAGACATCTGTAGATAGCAATGGTAGATGAACAGAAACATATATGTCTACATGCACCGTTAATGGGCTTGAGAGGCCCCAAACAATATACGTCACGTAAGAATTGGCATACTCCCCATCCAGCCAAACATGTCTGCCTGCAATACACTACCAGGCTCATTGTATTGTACGTGTGTCATTGAAACAAGGGTTTAAATTAGCCCTCTGTTATGTTTCACATGTTGATATCACATACTCCTCTCTCCCACCCACTAGATGGGCCGAGCAGTACAAGCCCATCCAACCCAGGCCATCCCCAACCCATACATTCATTACCCACAATTCCACTTCCCCCCACCTGCTGCACACATGCAGCGACCATCCCTACCTTGGTTACTGGCCCGTAGCTACCACACCATCACACATTGCCCCCCCTCCACCCCCCCCTCGGGACCCATCCCATATACTGTCCCGACCCAAGTATCCTAGGTCTGGCACACGCCATAGCCATGGGTACCTATGTAACTCTGGGTGTAGACAAAAGTTGAATACCCAATGTTCGGGTTGTCCCACATGGGACAAATGTATTCCTAGTACTAACAACAGATTTCACATGTGACTCTGTGTATACTAACAGATTTAGTTGAAGGTATTGCAAAGCATATATTGCACACAAGGTTGGCCGGTATGCACACACCAGCAATACCAGTCAACATTACAGTATATGTAGCCAAATATGTAGAGGTATGTGTGTGTGTGTGTGTGTGTGTGTGTGTGTGTGTGTGTGTGTGTGTGTGTGTGTGTGTACACATATATATATATATATATATATGTATATATATATATATATATATATATATATATATATATATATATATATACCCATAATTAGATATATACCTCTCCCTCTCTGTAGTACAAATGTATACATACATAGACAGACATATATATAAATACCCACATATAGATATATACATATGCAGACACCCATACAACCACATGTCGTTAGATATGTATATACAGCAATATATATATATATATATATATATATATATATATATATATATTATATATATATATATATATATATATATATATATGTGTGTGTGTGTGTGTGTGTGTGTGTATATATACATATACACAGATATATAGCTATGATATGATACAGCACTTAAGAATGACATATGTTCACAGGTCGTGCCAAAGGGAGGGAGGGGCCAATCAACAAACGTGTAACATGTAGCATTAACCCCCCCCCAGTCAGACAGGGGAAGCATACAAACACACAAACAATGTAAACAATCCACTGCTCCCCAAACCACAGGCAGGATACACCCAGAGGGGGGGGAACACAGTGGACACACTAAGTCTAATCTTGGAATAGAGACAGGAGCGTCCCTTGCAGAACACCCCAAAAATTGTCTTGTAATAGGAGGACGCCCATGCAATGATCTTTCAAGGCGGGCGTGTATGTACCCAGACTACAAGGGTGGAAAAGCCTGATGACCCATGGGTTGAGACAACGTATGAGATGGGTCCTGTGAAGTGGAGAGTGGGCAGTGTGTAGTGGTGTGTTTAGACCCGAACTGCACCCATAGTAAGGATGAGTGCTGTAGAGGAGGTGCAGTTGGGGGAAATATGGGCATGAAATTATGGGCATAGGCATGCAGGTGTTGGCTGGAGCAGTTCTATTTAGACCATCCCAGGGATGTAAGCAATAGTGTGCATTGGGCCGAGCCGCCGCCTAATGAGCAGCTACTCCTGGTACAAGTCCCACTGCAGCACAGTCTATTTTACATGGCAAAGTATGGTATAGGTATGTAAGGCAAACTAATTGGCATCATAAGGTATTATTGTTGTCTTCACCCCCACCCAGGGATGTGAGTGTCTGAACCTACCTCCAAATGCAATGTATATACACAGCTGCTGTAGAAGAAATGGCCACCTGTGGACCTCCCCGTCCGCGTCCCTGCACATCCCTGGACATTTCCCCTACTATCTGCCCCTCTGTGTACACCATTAACACCACTTACCTATCGACCCCTGTTTCATTACTATTAATGTTCACAGTCACAAGTAGGTGACACCCCCTTCCCCAACTATATTGGCAGAATCAGGAACCCCCTACCCACTTGTATTACCTCAGCTGTCCCACACGACACATGTAAATAACACATGAAGGAACACCTCAAGCACACTTGGATGAGCACATGCTCACCACATGGTGAATCCCCCCCCCCAACTAACACTCCATACCCCTACACCAACTAGTGAAAACAACACCTCCTGTCCTGCCTCGCATACAAATTCCAACATCCTGCATACCTTCCCTACTGTTCCCCCACCAATTATTCCAACAGGATACTATACAGTTACAATGTCACTCCCTCTACCTACCTACCTACTCCTTCACTATTCTCTTCTACTCTACCACACAGGTATGGCATAACTAAACCTAACCCGAATACCTGAGTGTAACCTATCCAGAACTGTTAAACTGGAATCTAACTTCATCTTAAACTGACCTTTGTCAACAGTCATACCTGACATGTAAACCTGACCTAAGCATGTATAATACTGACATGTTAATGTGAACTAAGCATGAAGAATGTGGTACATAGCTATGTTAAGTCTGTTACTCTCTATGAATGTGTACACCTCAGTAGGTAGTAAGTGTAATGTGTAGCTGGGGTTTATAGTGGAGCTTCACTTCCCGGGCCACCACTGACAATGGGGAAGCATCCAGTCAGATTGTCCCAGACAACAAATGTGAATTAAATACATGAAGTAGCATGGAGGTATGCGGCAGCAAGCGGGGTTATGCCTTTTTGGGTGGCGGGAAGCAATGCCCACACTGATTAAGCAATGTGGAGGCCAACTCAGTGTAAGACACCATAACAGGAGGTCAGCAAGGCTGAGCTTCGCACACACCAGCACATACCCGCCTATACTTCCTTTACAGTGCCTTAGGTATTCTGTAGCCAACAGCTCTCATTGTGCCCATTAACAAAATAATCTGCACTCCCAGGTTCCAACGCCCCCACCCTGCACACTATAGTCTAAGTGAATTACCACTTAGGCATGGCAGATACACAATCAGCTGCTATCACAAACATATCATCCAGCACAGTCATTCAACAGTATAGGAAATGTATGTAAGTATGTAGATTAATACCAGTAAACATGTGCGCATTGCTCAATCACAGTATTCCGAGCAGTCTATGTGTATCAATGAGCAGTGCCTGTCCAAACATACTGTGAGAACAGTAGTCTTGCATAATACTGAAGAGAAGAATAAAAAACGGTGCACGCCGTGGGGGTGTGTGGGTGTGCTTCATGCACAGAATGTCACACCTGGGGTGTTGGTTCCACAGAACCGGGAGATGAGGCTGGCCTGGTGTGTGAGCAAACTGCTACTTCTCAAACCTCTGGCAGGATGCTACCAGTTGGAGAAACAGTGTAGACCAGCAAATCTACTCATGACACAACAACAGGTCCATCCCTGGCAGGATGAACCAATCTTTGTGGGTCACATAGATGTTTCCACCAGTATCGGAGGAGGATCAAGGGAAGGCTTGAATGTACATGGACTAAACGGATGAAGAGCCTGCAGAAGCTTGGGTTGAGACAGTATAATGGAGGAGTACCAACACGTGCAGAGAGGGAAATGTGTGGAGGTGTGGTATGGCTGGGCTAGCAACTGGGGAATGGATGGATGCTGTGTATGTAGAGCTCAGGGGCCGGGGGAAGGAAACATGGGTATTACAATATGGTAGAAATATGCAAATGAAGCAGAACAGCAATAGTTTAGTGGGTAGAGAATCCGACCAATGAGCAGGCATTCCTGGTTCGGGTCCCACTGTAGCACAGCCTATTTTACATGGCAAAGCACGTTATAACCAATATTTTTGTTGCAAGACCCACTAAATAGCTGATATATATATATATATATATATATATATATATATATATATATATATATATATATGAATTGGAGTACAGCAAGAAATGCACGTGTGGCGTATCAGTGTCAGACAGAATAAGGCACTAGTAAGCAGGTGTAAGCACAAACAGGCAATAGTAGGTATATGTATACAGTAGTAAGTGGGAGTAAGGCCTTATGACTGCTTTAGAGTGCCTTAATCACTCTGCATCTAATGGACCTGTCAGCCCGGCAACAAAATAAACAGCCATGCAGGTCACAAACCCAGGACCCTATACACCATAGTCCCAGTAGCTATCCACCAAGCCATAACAGACATACAGAAGAATGGGGTAGTAGTAAACATGTCCTCACCATAGTATAACCAAACTGAACCTGTGAAAGGCATCAGTATACAGTCATATGTGCCATAACTGACTACAGAACATACATATGTGAACTGGAGTACAGCAGTAAGTCCAGATGTGAGGTCTTAATGTAATAAAGTGCAGAAGTTCCCAGGACCCCGTACAGTATCCATACACATGTGTCAAGGATACATGACACATATATAATAAGTGGTGAAGGGGAAATCAATGCCAAAAGGCAATTATCATGCAACTCTAATAATACGCACCATTAAGCATAGCATAGCACTGGCTCCCAGACTAGTGGCAAGATACTACCAGTGGAAGAAACAGTGTCACCCTGTTAAGTCTACTCTTAAACAAATGCATGTCCGTCCCTGGCAGGATGACCCCAAACGTCTGCCAAAAAGTGTCCTCGGGGTAACATACCATGCATAAAAAGTAAGCACAGACAGTGACGTATGTTCGCAGACTACATGTGTGGGAAGCCTGAGGAACCATGGGTTGAGACAACATACGCGAAGGGTCCTGAGAATTGGAGAGTGGGCAATGTGTAGTGGTGTGGTTAGATTAGGCTGGAACCTGTAGGAAGGATGACTGATGTAGAGGGGGAATGGGAGGGGGAGGGAACGATGGGTACAACATTATGAACTGAGGCGTGCCATTGTTAGATGAACCTGTTCTAATGGGACTGGCCCATGGATGTCAGTGAGAAAAGAGGGGGGGGGACATAGGGAAGATACTGGGACATACCATTTCCCATGGCAAACCACGTTATGGGTAATATGTATGTTGCATAACCCACGGAATAACATATATACATGAACTGGAGTTCTGCGGCCATGAAATATCATAAATATACATATATTTATATATACATACATATATCTATATATATATATATATATATAAAAACAGGAGTACTGTAGGGAATGCACATGTGAGGTGTCAGTACCATAATGCATACAGCAGTAGTTAGGTTAAGCAGCACTAAGCTGTTGTAAGCATATGTCAGCACTAGTAAGCAAGTTTACATTTCCAGGCTCAGTAAATCTGACGCAAACTATCTTTAGGCATATGTAACTGGAGGTCTGTGTTTATGTAACAGTGAGCACTGCGTACACAAAGTAAGCAATGTCGAGGCTAACCTGGTGTAACTGGCTGTTACCTGCAGTTGGTGACGCATACCGTCGCTCAAACATGCTTATGACTGCTTACAAGTGCCTTAATCACCCTTCATCCCACCACCCTTGTTCAACCCTGCAACATAATTGACAGCCACTGCACAGCCCGAACCCAGGACCCTGCATACCACAGTCATAGTGAATTAACACTACACCATGTCGGATATACAGACATCCCATGTATTCCCAGATATATCATGCAGCACAGTCAATCTGCATAAGGGGAATTGTACTAATAGTACAACACTCAACCTCTTATTGCAAACATTGTGGACACAGTGTGACAAAAGTGGAGTACATATCTGGACACGTGAAATATTGTTCATACACATGTAAAACATTGCTAGTTAAACAGTGATATGTTGTAATACACATAATCTGAACAACATGATGTCTTCAACTGTAATGTATCAGCATTCCTGACTGACCACATGTCTGACATCATCCACATCAATTAGCCAAACGAATGTGGGGCAGGCCAATATTGTGAGTCACTCATGCATGGACATATGGACAGTCATAGATCTGTAAATGTAGATACACAGGTACATATAAATGTCTGACTCACACATACATCATATCACATCAATGGTATGTTGGTGGGTGGATACATATGTCCACATATATTTAGATATAAATATAGATATACATATATCTATATATATATATCTATATATATATATATATATATATATATATATATATATATATATGTATAGAGAGAGAGAGATATATAAATATATTTATATATGGATAGATATGTGAATTGCAGCACCAGATAGGAATAACAACCAGAACCCACACCACAAAAAAACTGACCTTATGCACAGTTGATAGGGGTGGGGGGTCAGATGAGTGGAACCTGGTGATGACTGCTATGTTCCCCCCTACCACAGCCGTAACAGATATGCTGTGCAATGCAATATCCAGCACATGCAGTTATTGACCCCCAAGACCCTCTGCAACACAGCTACAATGGTCTGACAGTAGGCCACTACAGCTGTAGAAAGTCAGGACAATATCTGTAACATATCAACCAGTCCAGTCATGCAACTGTACAGAGAATGTATACCATCATCTAGATGCTAGATGTATCTGTATGTAAATATATTACTATCTACACTGCTACAACATATCCGTATAAATATATATATATATATATATATATATATATATATATATATATATATATACAGCTTTCTAACTCTATATACATAGATATTACTATATATGGACATATATACATGCTAATAGCTACATCGACACATATATGTGTCTATACCTATATGTCTACATATACACAGCATGTTACATATGTGTATGCAGATATACAGCTATGTAGGTCTAAACGGACATAGTTACATATATGTCAGCAGATATATATATCTATATATGTACATATGGCCATACATCTGTAGAGAGCAATGGCAGATTAACGAACACACATATGTCCACATACACCGTTACTGGGGTTGAGAGGCCCCACACACTATATGTCTTGCACAAGTTGGCATCCCCCACCACGGCCAAACACTTCCGTCCCGCAATACGCTATCAAGTGTTGCAGATCCCATAACCAGGACCTGACACGACATGGGCACAGGAACTTAAGAGTACAACATCCCACCTGTATGATGTTAGGCTGGTATTGTTGACATTTTTTTTTTTATTTTACATTTGTTAACTGAGATAGTCCAACTGGATACATGTCCATTTCCAGTGGAGGCCCAGGGAGAAAAGCTCCAAAGAAACACATATGCAAGACATACAAACAATATATTTTACATGTTTCTAGTATATTCAACCAGACAATATAGATGAGCACACATTATTCATTCCTTCACAAAGACATATATAATGATCAGTACATATTCAAACAATAAAGTATGTTAAATATCTATCTAGAGTCACATCATGCATCTGAATGTGGTATTGATAAGACTAAACAGTCCTATCAGGATTATGTGTTTAAGGCAAGAGTTATGCAGTACAGTCTGCCTCCCATAGGTAATGTAAACTGTGGTAGCCAGCAACATCCTTAAGATACAGATACACAGACACAGATATGCAGATACATACATACATATGTACATATGTATATATATATATATATATATATATATATATATATATATATATATATATATATATATATATGCACACACACACACACACACACACACACACACACACCTATATATGGAAATGGTTCCTCTTCACAAGATCGAATGAATGGAAGCTCGAAATGCATAAGCTCGAGATCAGAATCTCGAACTTCCATTCACTCAAAATTGTGAATAAAAAGTTTAGGGTTAGAAAAACAAGAGTTCAGTTACCTTTTTACAGGGGTCTAGGTCCCCCTGCACCCTTGCAGCTGTCATCTAAAAGCTGCGTGACCGCACTATAGCGGAGGACTGGGGAATCTTCCGTTTTGCACTTATGCATATAGCGCAGAACAGGAGATTTCCCTTTCCTTCGCTGTAGTGTGATCTCGGAGTAGGAATGTTTAAGTAGGGGGTGTGGGGGCACAGCCTCCCACATGGGGGGTGCAGGGGGGTGAAGCCCCCCTCGCAAAAACATTAGAAAGTTTTTTTTTTTTTATTTCCCCTTCACATTTTCGAGTTTCTGTAAACTCAAGCTTCTGGCTTTGGGGTTATGAATTTCAAGTTTATAGGAATTTGATCTTGTGAAGGGGAACCATGGATATATATGTGACTACACATACACACACAGTTATATGTACAGTAGGATACATATGTAGTCAGTGCACACAATATGGAACAGCCACTATGCCTACAGCTAACCTCTGAACAACTGGATACTGTATGGGCCAACCATACAAATGACGACAGTTGCCTTCAACATATACCCATAGAGAGGTCATTGTGTAAACTCCACACACAGGTTTGCAAAAATGGAATACCTTTCATTGTGTGCCATGACAGTTCTAGATGCCATGTCATATAGTTGTTCAGACAGTGACATCCATATAAACAGAGGAATGCAACCGTGAAACAGATATTCTAATGCAGTGGTCTGGAAAGGTTCACAACCATTGCTGTCCAGGTCAAGTCCTTAGATCTGTACAGTAGTGAGGACTGACTGGACCACAGGATACCAAATGATCAACAGTGTGTAATGCAGGTGTATAGTTCATCAGTCGCTATCTACACTATGTACAACAGCAGTGGGAGGTAAAGACGTCATGTGACCACATGGGCTTTAACTGTGACATAACAAGGCATAACTGACACCATCACATGCACACTGACAAACAGAACAGTCCATCTGGCAGGTGGCAGTAGGCTTGCAGTAACCGAATATATGTATGTAATGTACATATAGGTGAAGTATATGGCACTTTACATCCAGATACCTTATGGCAGCTCACCCCGATACCCCCACATATTTAACAGCCTAGGTAATTTATGGTGCTCCCCTGACTCAGTAATACAGGGCCATATACCACTATTACATACACTGGCCTCTGGAGTGCATAAGAGCACACACATATTGTGTATGTGACGCCCACATATATATGGCCCAGCCCCACCATATGTGTGGGGGATTCAACTAATGTGGACTGATGGCAGCAATGGCAGTGTGATATACTCACAGCCCACTATGGTACATCCCCCCACAGCATGTCATATATGCAAAGCTTGATATGTAGGTCATGTACTGATAGCACTCCACACACACACACACACACACACACACACACACACACACACACACACACACACACACACACACAGACACACACACACACACTGCCAGTGGGATATCAGACACAGGACCTGTGTGGTGGACAGACAACATATGTTAGGCACACCTCTGGCCACCTAGAGGATAGGCCCACAGTTGAGGGCTATGCAGGCAGACTGCATTCCAAGGTAAAGTAGTATGTACACACACACACCCTGTAACACCAGTACTATACAAAGCATAGCATGGCTCTACCGACACTCTGTCTGTAGTTCCTGAACCTCCTAAACATATATAGCTGCACTGAATGTTCCGGTTCTCCCTTAGAAGTTATTGCTACCTGCTGTCTATAACACTGATTCCCACACACACGTAGGACTGTACAAACATCCACAGCCCAGGTTATGTCATCAAATACAACCCCTACTGTACATAATATGTGGGGCAATCTGATATCTCACTGGCTTGTTAACAGATATGATGACACTAATTATGGTATACAGCACATACACACCACGTCATGCACGACATATGTACACAGGTTGGCAGAGTTGTGGCTGGCAGCACATACACAGGGCCACTAATGACATGTTGCTGTGATAACCTCATACATTTACTGTTGTAACAGGGTCTGTGACAACATATGTCCTATGAGGGATAAGATGCCAGTAACTGTCATGGCTTTCACCATCTACTGACTGCAGTCTTCATACTACCATCTGCAGTCCACAGATAGATGCTCCATTGGTAACACATGGAACCAATGGCACAACACACTGCCCTGTCTGTAGATGACCCTACAGATGGGGATTCCACATAAACATGGAACTGACATGGCAGGTATGGAGACATTTAGGAAAGACATATCCACACACACACACACACTGTTAAACCAACAGTATGCCACATGCAGTATAGCAGCACTTACAGTCTGTTGGCGAGTCAGGCACATCCCCCTCCTGTGTGTTGCCCTGTTTCCACAGTGTATGTTGTTGAAGGTAAATCCCCAATCCACCGCAGATGCTGGCTGCCAACCAGCAGATCTAGTTTGTGCTCACAGTGAATGACAAGGGCCAACACCAACATGATGTTCCTAGATATTGGAGTGTGTTTCCATGCAACTGGCTATGGGAATGTTACCGCAGCTGTCCCACATGCAGTCAGCTAGGGAGGGCTGCGATTCTTGCAGAGGCCATCAGCTGATTATGAGCATCATTTAAAATGCACATGCTGCTGCCTAAGCAAAGCTGATGTAGGCCTCCACATCCATCAGAGAGGGAGTGGGAGAGGTAGACAGAGGTGAAGACATATCAGGAAGGGGTGGGGGAGTAAAACTGCAGCTTGTTTGTGTCATGCACCTACCAGCACAGGGTATCAAACCCCTGAGAACTATGTACTGCATTTACAGTTTGATGCAGTTATTGGATGTGTCATATGGGTTACCTGTTGTGGAGCCCTCAGAACATATCTGTGATGGTGTGTGGCATCTGCAACAGGGATATGGCAGCTATACGGTAGGTGACATACACATGCCTGTCAGCATGAACAGGTGCCAGCATCAAAACAGCCACACTATCACAGGGACATGCACACATCGACACACCGGGCAGGGCTAGGGGTACAACTCATCAGTAGCAGGATTGCCACAACACATCACTGTGCAGGTACCACATGCACCGCATGGGTCATATGGAGGTTGTATGGGCAAAGGGTACAAGGAGGTGTCTGACATCTGACAGCATGCTTCTGTATGTGCATGGGGGTTGTAGTGAGTGTGGCTGTGAGCATACACACCATACAACACACAGATAAACACACAGGGTGCCAGTACTGACATGCATGGGTGCATGTCTGCATGGGTGTGTGGTGGTCGACTGTGGCAGCAGGCTATACAAGGGTAGACAATGGGAATACCTTGGCATCAGGCCACATGACAGTGGTCTGCATTGTGTTTCAGGGCTGCAGTTTCTGCTCTTACCCACACAGGTGGGTATTGTATCCCCCTTCCAGTCACCTTGGCGACTATTGTGTGTGGTCAATGCTGTGCATCACTTGCCATGTATGTGTTCCTTACCCCATGACATGGATGGTGTCTGGGATGTGCACACCTCTCACATGCATGTATAGTGACATGTGGAACTGTACCTGGGGTGTCTGGCCCATGTTATGAACACAGAATACCATCATATGTGCCAGTCTTGCTCCCTGTGGCAGGGACCTTTAATGGGTACCAGGTTTACCTGCACCTACATTGGTAGCATGCTGACAGCATTCCCATATGTCAGTGGCAACTGTCCATACAGGGCATGTTGTCAGGCATGGTATGTCCATTGTGGGACACGTGATATCACCACAGGTGGTGCAAGTATCCATTGGGGAACATGGTGGAGGTGCACTGTCAACATGTACATGCATATTGGACAGATGGACAGGGGCCATGCCCTCTGTAGCCTACTGCTATCACTCCATGGTTACTATCAGTGGCCATCATGCAGTGTACTAACCACATATTGGCTGTTGCCTAGGCATGTGTGTGCGTATGAGACATGGGTTGAGAGTGTGCTTTGGGTAATACTGGGGTTGCTAAATGTGATTGCCTGGCCTTGATGTCACATGTATGAGTATGGCTTTGCACCCAAGCCTCTCAGCTATTTCACATCTGTTATCCCTGTACAGTGGACATTGTGCTATATAGTAGGGCTGCCATATAAGACATATGCAAAACCCACTCCACATTGGCTACAGGTGTCACACACTCACAACCACCTCTACACAGGATATGAGGTATGAACACATGCACACCTGTCATGTCTGGGAGTAGAACTCCTGCCTAACTAGTTTATTACACCTCAGCACTATGCAGTTAGAGTACGCACCATGACATTACTGAAGTACTCCCTCCCCAAGGGTGTATTCCACAAAGAATGACATCAGCAGGATTGCCAAAGTAGGCCATTTGAAATGTACTGCGGGTGACTACCCTAAAATGCATTGCTCCCTACACAGACAGTGAGACACACACAAAACATCGATGTCCGACATGTGTGGGTGTAGAACCCCTGACGGAGGTCTATACCACATTACAGCATGGAGCTGTTATAGAACGCACCATGGGGATTACTAGGAAACTCTTTCCCCAAAGCTGTCTTTCATGAAGAATGACATCAGCTGGATTGCCAAAGTGGGCCATGTGAAATATACTGCTTGTGACTAGCATATAATGCATTGCTCCGTATACAGACTTGGACACATACAAAACATCCAGAACTGCCATGAGTGGGGATGGAACCCTGCCACAATTCTAAATCACAATACAGTGGTACACAGTTACAGGATGCACTACAGAGATTACTGGGCTACTACCTTCCCAGAGGTGTATTCCTAGGTGGGTGACATCAGCAGCCTTGCTAAGGTTGAATTTAGGAATTGTAAGGAGTGTGGCTACCCTAAAAAGCATTACTCTCTACATAGTCAGAGACAGATAGACACACAGTTGCCACATCTGGGGTTAGAACGCCTACATAGGTATTTTGTCACTCTACAGCAGTACGCAGTTACGGGGCACGCTACAGTGATTACTGGGCAACAACCTTTCAAGAGGTGTGTTTCTAGGTGGGTGACATCAGCAGGCTTGACAAAGTCGAATATAGGAATTGTAATTTGTGTGGCTACCCTAAAATGCATTGCTCTCTACACAGACAGACACACACAGTTGCCACGTCTGGGGTTAAAACACCTACCTTGCTACTTTATCACTCTACAGCAGTATGCAGTTACAGAACACACTACAGTGATTACTGGGATACAACCTTCCCAGAGGTGTATTTCTAGGTGGGTGACATCAGCAGCCTTGCCAAAGTTGAGCATGGGAACTGTAAGGAGTGTGGCTTCCGTAAAAAGCATTGCTCTCTACACAGACAGGCACCCATATACGCACACACACACACACACACACACACACACACACACACACACACACACACACACACACACACACACACACACAGACACAGTTGCCATGTCTGGGATTAAAACACCTACCTAGCTATTTTATCACACTACAGCAGTACACAGCTACAGGCACTCTATGGAGATTACTGGGCTTCACTTTTCCCAAGGATGTATTTCAAAGTGGATGACCTCAGGGGGTTTGTCATAGTAGGGCTATGGGAGGGCAGTGTGTGTGCATGGGCCATAACCCATTCATCTAGAGGTTGACATGCAGGGTTATATTCCACAGGTACTTGTATACAGCTGCTAGATGAAAACTTCCTTGTACAGTCATGTTGCACAGCTAGCACTTGCACCACATAGTCCACAATGCTGTCAGATACTGGTGGCTAATGTCTACAGTGAGTGACATCTGAGCATCATGTGGTTGTAGTCATTTGGCTATGTGCTGGCTGGGACAAGCCTCATAATGGTTGGCTCCTTGTCACAGTCACTCTCTCCCACACATCTATGTATGTGTATGTTTGGCTTATTATAGTGAATTGTCCTTGGATATATGCATGTATTCCTATCCACTGTGTGTGCAAAGCATGAGTGGTGCATACTGAGGAGTGCCTGCACTAACATCTGCGACTGCCAGATATGTCTGATCCACTGTTGTTTGCAGACATGGGCTTCTTTTGATTACGTGTGTAAGCATGCCCAGTATAACTTTTCAGTATGTTGTTGACTGACACTGCCTTCATTTCTCTAAGTGTGTGAGCATGCCCAGTATGCCCTTCTGTATAGAATGAGTGGATCAATACTAGGTAGTTTGTACTCCAGTGCAGACCTTTGTGTTGTACACCTACAGGTAGCAAGGTGTTTCTGCTGGGTATCCGTCAATCATTTGGCAATATGGGGACAAACTGTGCAGGGGATAGTGTGTACTGTAGGTGATTGTGTCTGTGCTGCTTCAGCTGCATGGTATTGCTGTTAGCAGAGATATTCAGACATGTGTACTGTTATACACAGTGATGTTTTCTGTTTTCATGTACTGCCAGGTGGACATTCTTGCTCACTGTGCTATCTTGGGGGACAAGGGTGACTGCAGCTGTGTCCAGTATTGTGGGCAGACACCTACGTATTCATGGTAAGTTATGCCATTCTGAAGGGGAAGCTGCAGACACTTGATGCTGGGTCTGTGTATCTGTTTCAGCACCTTGGTAGAGTGCTGGCAGGGAATACCATATTTGTACACCCACTGACAACACAGTATGGGCTTATCTTGCTTTGGCAATGCCTTACAGCTGTACAGATTCACAGAGGTTTCCCAGAGGCAGGGGTCATGGGTCAGGACATTAACCCTATTGTGGTGTACGGGCAGGTGTGTAGCCACCCATTTATGTATTTGCAGCCAGGGATAGTGTGGGCACACAGCTTGGTGTCAGACTCTGCACATTCCATGTTGGCCATGCTCCCACCCACCCCCCTGTTATTCTAACCTCTTCCATACATTATGCATACATTCTCTGACATTTTCCCTAAGGGTATCACCCTATCACAGGTGTGTGTGTTAGTGTTGGTCCTCAGTTCATGCAGTGGGACATGGTGGACATGTTACTGTGGTTTGTCCACATGGCCTTGCATATGGCTTATGTGGAGTGTGTTATGTTATTATTTGGGTGTCCATGACTTAACATGCATTGGCAGTACGTGTGAGACACAGGCCTTTGGCAGAGGCCTGTGGGGGCATTAGGTGTTGTGGTGGGCAACATGTGGCAGGCCGTTGCATTCTGTCAGGCCTACAGTCGCAGACCACCATACAGTATATTCCCTTGGGGTGACAGGATAGGTGTGATAGGTGTACATGCAAATTCCTTCTATCAGTCTTGATCAGGTGATGTGGATGCTGGCAGGGTGCTACGTACAGCTAGGGACACACTTGCATGGGACACGTGCACTGCATGCTGCATTCTTCCACTATTGCCATGTACAGGAGGGGTCATACTTTTCCCATTCCCCGAAGCAGGGATATGGCCAGAGAGGTACCTGTGGATAGTGTTTGCGTGAGCTGGATGCATGTGTGCTATGGACACTACTTGCATCTGACACACAGATATGCATGGGGCATTCCAGGTATGCTGGCATGTGCAGGTACACCAGCTGTTTCCCAATGCATCAGTCCTACCTCCTTTGTGATCTGCAGGTGTTCAGGCAGACATCACCGGTATCCACTACTACATAACCAGTTGCTGTGACGCATACTCGTATGTACAATTCTGCAGCTGTCTCCATTTCACAGTGATACAATGTATACTGTATGTCTGGGGTACTTTCCCCTGTGTACTGCTTGTATATCTAGCCCAACAACCATGCCATGTCAGTCTTTCAGATAGTGACACATATTACCACCATACATTTACATTGGCTTACTGCTAGCAGATGGTGTACTGGGGGGATTGTCCTAGGCACTGCAGTTGTGAGGGCTTGTCCCTGTCATCAGCAGTACTGGGTTATGGCCACCCATTACCTCGACATGCATACATACTGAATACTCACACAATATGTAACACACACCATCCTAACACACACACAGACCTGTATATTGTGCACATGCTACAACCTATCCTGCTACCTTGGCCACCTCTGGGCATCTCTGCTCCACTCATATTATACCTACTCATGCATGTTACTACATTTCTACACAGGATTGGGGGAGCAAACCTGACTGTTACTACATTTCTACGCTGGATTGGAGGTAAGGGCACACCTGACTGTTTCTATGTGTCTACATGGGAATGGGGAGGCACACCTGACTGTCATTACATTGTTAGATAGGATGGGGGAGCACAAGTGACACTTGTACACATTTGCTATGACTGTACTGGTATGTCATGTACTCCATTTCATTCTGTATTGCTAACTATCATGCTGTCTAGAGGCAGACCAGTGTACTACAGATTGTGGCTTTGGTTGCCCTACATATTATTGTCTGATGTCCTACCTTTCAGAACTGGCATCCCACTGCCTGCCCTGCTGTGGTCTGTCTGTGTAGGCCTGGGGGTGGGGTTAACCCGTAGCCATCATTCTGGGGCCATGGCACAGGCCCTGTTTGGGTTTGTGTCCACCTGTCTTGCTGTCTGCAACTGTTGTTGGGTATGTGAACTGTCCTGACTGGCATGTGTCGGTCATATGGACAAACATTTCGCACAGCACATTTCCTGCAGTGTTTTTTGTCACCCTGTGTAGTACTGGCTACTATGGTGACTCCAGTATGTGTTACACATGTCAGGGTGCCACTATGGGTGTCTACTGTCTGCTGCTGTAACATTCAGCCACCTAATTCCCTTGCATGCTCACATCCATACTATAGCTACAGGTAACAACACATTCTACTCCATTTGGCATTTGGTAAGTTGATTGACTTACCTTGTGGGTGTGCCAGACTTGTGGATGGTGCTGGAGGGCTGCCTATGTTGGATGCATATAATGCACTCCCTATACATGGTTGAGCACAGGTGGTGTCATGTTTGGCATCCCTTTTACTGTATGTGCGAGTCAGAGAGAGGTGTCATTCCCTGGGACCCTACTGTATCAGTGCATGTGCTATGCGTTGCCTCTTTGCCAAGGCCAGGGCATACTGGGCACGCCTCCTTCTGCCTACTGGGGCAGGCTCAGGTTCTTCCTCCTCCAGGTCACTGTGTGCCTGTGCAGACCTTGGCAATGGTGGGGGGCTGCGTGGCCCTGCCCCATGCTGTTCCTGCTGCAGCTGTTTCCACAGGATCATATTGTGTAGCATCACACATACCATAACAATTTGGGTACATGTAGCTGGTGAATACTGAAAGGCTCCACCAGATGTGTCCAGACACCGGAACCATGACCTGAGAATCCCAAACACATGCTCTATTATATGTCTGGCCTGTGCATGTGTCTCATTATGGCATTGATGTTCAGGTGTGTGTGCATTTCTGATGGGACTAATCAGCCACAGCTCCAGTGTGTACCCAGCATCCCCTACTAGGTGATCATAGGGGATGTCCCCAATGGCAAATCTCTGGTACAGCTGTGTCAGATGCCAAATGTGGGAATCGTCATAGCTTCCAGGGCAGCCAGCACACACATTAATTATAATGCCCTGGACATCACATATGACCTGGCAGTTGATGGAGGGGATGCCCCTGCGGTTGATGTAAGTGTGCGATAGGTATGGACCTTAGGGTAGGGTGCAAGTTAAGGTAAGTGTATAGATAGGTAATGTATGTAAGATTTAGTGTAGTGTTAGAAGCAGGGTTTTGTTAAATGTATTTATGTGTATTATTTATTTTGTTAGGGTATATCTCCGTAGGGAAAGTGTGCGGTAGTTACGGAACTTAGGGTTAGGGGTCTATATTAGAACACCGAAGTTTCAAAACTTTGAATGTTCTAATATTGACCCCTATTCAGAGAAAGCTGAAAACATTGAACATACAGAACAGCAAATTTTTTCCTAGGGAAAAAATTTGCTGTTCCAAAACACATACACACAATACAACCACACCAAACAAACAGCAATCCACACACATACACCTAAAATCTTACACCTAACCCTACACTAAACTATACACACACCACTAACTATCCACTTACTTTAACCCAAACCCTAAACCTAATGTCCGTACCTATCGCACACTCACCTCACCCACGCCCCAACCCTTACTCACCTACCCAACCCTAACCCTCACGTCCACACAATCGCATACATACCTAACCCATGCAATAACCCTAACTCACCTAACCCACCCTAACCCTCACGTCCACACAATCACACACATACCTAACCCACACCCTAACCCTAACCCACCTAACCAGCCCTAACCCTCATGTAAACACAATCGCACACATACCTAACCCGCACCCTAACCCTAACTAACCTAACCACACTCAATCACACACTTACCAGAACCCGACCCCTTAACTTTCCACCACAGCGCTGAAAATACCGAAGCAACAGAAATGGACAACTGAATTCTTTCCCTAGGTAAAAATTCGGTTTTCTGTTGCCTCGATATTTTCAGCTTTCGCTGAATAGGGATTGATATCAGAACATTCAAAGTTTTGAAACTTTAATGTTCTAATATAGACCCAGGGTTAGGGAGGGGTTAAGGATAGTGCATAGATAGTTGTGTATGTGGGGTTTAGTGTAGTGTTAGAAGTAGGGTTTTATTAAATGTATTTATGTGTATTATTTATTTTGTTAGGGTATATCTCCGTAGGAGAAGTGTGAGGTAGTTACGGCCCTTAGGGTTAGGGAGGGGTTAAGGATAGTGCATAGATAGTTGTGTATGTGGGGTTTAGTGTAGGGTTAGAGGTTGGGTTGTGGTGCTTTACTTTAGGGATAGGAGTAGGGTTTGGTTAGTGTATGTATGTGATTTATTTATTTTGTTTGGGTAGGTAGCATGTAGCAGGTGGTGGGGTTGGCCGACTATGTCTGTTCGATGTTTGAAATTTCACTGTTTAGTGCATTTGGTTTATTCGTGGTTCGATTAATACGTGACGCTCTTTTGGTATTCACTAAAATGGATTTTCACGGAACTGATATAGACCCGTAGAATGTGTGGGTGTGAGTTTCCTTTCTATGTGTGTTTGTGCAATCTCGGAGTTAATAGAGGGGGTATGGGGGGGCTCAGGGGGCAGGCACCCCTGCTTATATGTAGTGTAGGTTTATTTGTTTGCATTTTTGTGTTTGTGTGTTTTGTTGGGTTGGATGATGTATGTGTTGTGTGGTGCATAGTGTGTTTCTGTTCGTGATTTTGAGATTGTTTAGTTTCTGAATTTAGGCCATTTGACTTTATGGTTTCAAAATTCTGAAATTCGGGATTTCAGTATTTCGAAATTATAAAGTGAATCCATATATATAAATATAAATATATATATATATATATATATATATATATATATATATGTGTGTGTATATATATATATATATATATATATATATATATATATATGTATATGGGCCTCTGTTAGATCAAAGAAATTACCCTGCAGCCCCCACACCCCATGCTAATTATATATACCAACTCTGAGATTGCACTACATTGATATAAAGGGTATATTTTATGATCATCACTATACTGCTATCTCCATTTAAAAATTTAGAAGCAGTATGGTGTACCATAAGATACTCAAACACTAAATAATGGAAGTCACAGCTATGTGGTAACCGTCCCAGTGGAACAAACAAGGGAAAAGCAAACTTTTGACAATGTGGTCTTTCAAACAGCTGGTCTTGGTAATTTGGAATTCAGCAGAGTGTAATTTCGACCATCTAACAGAATATATATATATATATATATATATATATATATATATATATAGATAAATATACACACACATAATTTTATATGGATATATAATGCGTATGTATGTATGTATGTATGTATATATATATATATATATATATATATATATATATATATATATATATATATATATACATAGTTTATTAAACATTTGTTTACAGAGGGATTCCAACTTGAGATAAAGCCAATCTTCAGCAGAGGCCTGGGTAGAAACACTCCAGTCCCATGTCTTTGGACCGTGGGAAGAAACTGGACCACCCAGAGAAAGCCCACATGAACACAGGGAGGACATGCAGACACTGCACAGAAGGCACCCCAGCCAAGAATCAAACCAGAGAACCTCTTGCTGTGAGGCGGCAATGCTACTGCAGCACCATTGTGCCATCCAGTATATATATATATATATATATATATATATATATATATATATATATATATAAGCCTACTTTGTTTCATTGAATTTCATTCACTGAATTTCATTTCACACTGACCACTTCACTGAAAACACAAATAAGTGAAATCTCATTTCACTGAATCTCATTTCACTGAACTGAACTTAGTATATATGGCACTCTGTAGAGTACTGTAAGGCAAGTAAAGGGTATATGTCCTTTTCTCCACTGTATTGTGATCCTGGAGTTAGTATATATAGTTGGGAGGTGTGGGGGGTACAGCCACCCCACTTGTTTGTTTTATATTGTATTTTACCAAAAACTAAAAAACAATTCATTTTAAACAATAGACATGCATAATTGCAACACCAGTAACTAACTCTCTACAGAAGACAATACGATCTCAAACTAAGTGGGGGGTTACGCCCTTCGCATCCCCAATATGGGGGACTTTGCCCCCATACCCGCCCTAACTACATATACTAACTCCAGGATCACACTACAGTGTGGAAAAGGGCATAGACCTTCTATTTGCCTTACAGTACTCTACACAGTGCTATATATACTAACTGCATTTGAGTGAAATGGGATTCAGTGAAATGAGTTTTCAGTAATTTCAGTTTTCAACAAAGTGGTCAGGGTGAAATGAAATTCAGTGAAATGAGATTCAATGAAACAAAGTAGACTCATATGGTTTACCTTTGAAAACTTGAAACACACATTGTCGAAAGACAATTGTGCGGAAGTATGTTTTCAAGTTTTCAGATACTCGAATAGAAATGCAGCTAGTGTGCAATGAGTGAATGCACATTGACATTCGCTCATTGCAGATTCGGCATTGTGGGTCTGAAGTGCACTATAGTGGGGATCAGGAAGTGGACCCTTTCCCCATGGTAGTGCGACCTCGGAGTTAGAATAATAAAGTAGGGGTGCATGGGGGGTGCAGCCCCCCACATGGGGGATGCAGGGGGGCTTGCCCTCTGCATTATGATCTGTATTCGTAATTGTAGTTCGAAAATCAGCAAATCTGGTTTTTGATTTGCTGATTTTCAAACATTGGTGCAGTTTGGAATGACGGTTTTCGTCATTCCGTTCGCACAAAGGGCCGTTCGGCAGGTTGATTTTCAATCTTTCAAAGGTAAACTGACATATATATATATATATATATATATATATATATATATATATATATATATATATATATATATATATATATATATATATATATATATATATATATATATATATATATATATATATATATATATATATATTTATTTGTTTTTTTATGCATATGCATATGTATATTATATACATTATATATATATTATATATTATATTATAATCTTTTCCAGAAAGCAGTATCTGTAAGCATATGCAGTACACTCACATCTAAGATCACTTTAGAATGCCTCCATTTCATTTACCTCCATGTGTTTGGAACGTTGATAGAAAATGTACATCCCAATGAAAAAACACATGCACACAATAATGACATGCAAATTGTGGAGGAGAACGCATCACAGATGTGAATCAAACTGGAGAGATGAGAACTATGTGCAAGCTTTGTTAAATGTTTAGGAAAAAATCCTATGTCTTATTGATTGTGTTATACACGGGGAATTAAGAATTTTATGAAATAAGGTTATTCAATATATGACATCAATGATAATGCATGCAATATGTAGGGGCAAAGGTTGAAGCATGATTTCAAGTTATTTTGGTGGAAGGTGTTGCGCGACTATCTACCTCTAACATTCTCTGCTACTCAGCATGGGGGGGTGGTTATATACCTCTTCTAGCTGATAGTCTGCTTGAGCTGCCCAGAAGTCCAATAGGGTAGGGAGGAGAATAGGTTATATACCACTGGATGCTAGCAGAGCACAGAAAATAATGCAAAAGGTTAGCCTTTTTCCCTATAGAATCATTCTTGCCAGGTCTATTGTTATCACAGCACTAAATTAATGCATGTGGGTGGTTCTGTGTTGAGGATACATGTAAGCATCTTATTGATTTTTTACAGATGATTGGCTGCAGGCATAACACGGGCTGCAT
Source organism: Protopterus annectens (assembly GCF_019279795.1). Lineage (NCBI taxonomy): Eukaryota > Metazoa > Chordata > Ceratodontiformes > Protopteridae > Protopterus > Protopterus annectens. Next base: position 511,828,820 of record NC_056737.1, on the reverse strand, counting down.
TTAAGGAAGATGGGTAACAAAAAGTTATTATATTGAAATACGTATGCTTCCAACACTATTAAAATGTGGACATGACAGCCAGTAATCCCTCAGGACAAATATGTAACATGATATGGCTCTTTATACTCAGGAGATGACCTTTTGTACAGAATTGCTTGGTCCTGTCATGTTGAACTATCTAATTAAAATATCATTGAAAATTGCAGAACTGTAGGTTATGGGAGCCCTACTCTTTCTCAGGACATCCGTCCTAAATGATTGCCAACAAGTTGTCACAGTGGCTACTCTCAGATAAGACTGAGAAGGTGAGTGTTAGATTTTCTTCATGCTCCTCCTCTTGTCTGAGTTTGTGAAATCTTGAAGGCAGTATATACATAGTTTGGGGATATGGGGACTTGCACCCAGTTTGAAAGTTGCGTGGGGAAACTTGCCCCCTGCAAAAAAACACGCTTTTTTATGTTTTGCAACCTTGAGAGTATCATTGTTTTGACTTGTGACCTCTAAAGTTTTCAGACATTTTTGTTTTTAATAATAGCAATAGCATGTTGAGTAAACAAGACATAATTATTCATAGTGGAGCCATACGTAATATGTGTTACCAGGTAGAGACATTGTCATATCATTAGATTGTGTGTTTAATGAGGACTGTGGGCTGAGTTAAAAAGGGATTTGCCTTGCTTAACGTTTGCATAATGTATATTGTATTTCCAGCACAAATGTCTGGTGGAAATTTGCTTTTATTAGTACAGGATAGACTTACTCATGTGCCTTTGAGGGAACATGGTCTGAATGATGTTAATACTCACTGTAAACCTAATAATACGTTCAGACCATCATTCAACCTGCATCCAGCAAGGATTGAAAAATCATAGACACATCTTTCAAGATTTTGCTTTTCTTAGGATAATAAAAATAGACTGAAAGAAATGCACTCAAGAGACATGGAAAATTAAAAACTCTGTCTGTCTTCCATAAACATACATTAGCATGTGATTGCATTTTTTATCTGTACAGAATCAAATATCCAGCAGTTATATTTTTTGCTCTCCACAGAGTCTTTACTTTGATTATGACAGTGTATGTATATATATTTAGTATTAAAACAAATCAGGGCTCATCATTTTGTTAACAATGTAGAACTTCAAAAAAGTGTGTTCAGCTGTCAGCACCACTAAATGACAACATGGCTAGCATGCACTCCATTTACAGTTAAGATATTTTCAGCAGTTTGTTTCATTATGTGTTATGTCTCTGAAGCATCAGGGTGAAACATCTTTTCTTACAGCAATTATTAGCAAAATGAACATTATGGAATATCCTTCAGAAATCTCCTGTAATCATTATTGCTTGCTGATTTTAATTTTAGACAAGACTTAAAAGGTCAACTCTCACATTATGTCATGCACTCCTAAATTGTACTAAAGATAATTAGCCTCTCTGTTTGCCAAGAACAAAATCTTTTCCCAGTCTCTAAGTAAAAACAAACAGTGCAGTGAAGTCTAATCTTAGCTATTGTTAATGTTATGATATGAAACACATTTATATATTACACAGAGGGTAGCTTTATGCTCTGAAATATGTTGGGTCCTGGGTTCTTTGCATTTGTAAGTCTCTTCTTTGAGTACTACCAGAAAAATACTTGTTTTTCATCGGTTTCCCTTGTATCTATTTCTTTCAATGGACTCTGGGTTTCATTTATTGCAAGACTGTATTCAGGGCAACATTCTAACAAATGCTGAAACAGCTGGGAATGTTCAACCCTTTATTATAAATTTATTAAAGTTAATAATGAAACGAAAAGATTGAAGTTAAAGGATGAAGACTCTGAGCTGATAATGAACTGCTTCCTATAGTCCCACATACAAGGATTAATTCCTTCACCTTCCATTTGTATTCAGTATGACTCTAAGCTAGCCACTTAGCCAGACAGCAATCTGGATAAGTTGCTCTTTAAAACAGACACTTGCATCCACTAGGCTTACCTGGTCAACCAATAAGAATAAAAAGGCCCTGTGTAAATAAAGACTACTATATTTAAAAATGTTGCTGTTAAGCATCAACATATATACGGTGTGTTTATAGCTAAGAGTCTAGCAGCTAAAACAATGTAGCTACATCTAATAATATTTTTAGGATTTTAGACAAATACTAGATTGTGTCATTTTTTTTCAGTATTTCCGCATTTTTGTTTGTTGCAAAATTAATTTATAGCTTTTATACTCATATATGTCATAACTAACATTTTTTGTCCTTTTGGTTCATAAGTTAAGCATCATTCAGTCGGTTGTCCATTCTTTTGCTCTGCTTTTCCTTCAATGCAAGTCTCTTTGCATGCTGTTTTTTATTTTTTTTAATCACCCCATGCATCATAAACATTTTTCAGTCACTTTTTTGCGACTCATATAGATTCAATGCACAGCTCTGCTGCATGTGTGCAGATAGATTTCATTGTGCCAAGTGATAAGGCTAACTACATATGCAGTAGAGATGTGGAGTGCAGCCTTCACTGCTCATTTGTGATATGACAAGCAGCAAACCCATCACTTTACTTAACATCCTGATTAGCAAATGAAGCAGTGGGGGATGCAACATTGCTCAGACAAGCAGAGAAAGGTTTCATCTTCATAGGTAGGAACTGTATTAAAAGGCACCGACTAGCCCAGATCTGATAATAGTAGGTATAACAGAGCATTGCAATTTATCAACATTTAGGAACTAAATGTCAGTCCAGCCTGTAGTACAACTCTCATAGTATGTATTGTAGAATGGCAATATGATTCAGTTCAACACAGGATATGTACGTCACCACATCCATTAGCACAAATGAGAGAGAGAGGGGGGAAAGAGGGTATCAGCAGGGACAAACAAAGATGAACCAGCGCAAACAGATAGATGTTGTTATGTACCTATGAGGCTGGGTTGACAGGGCTGACACTGGCATACATTAGGTGCACAGATGGTGATTGGGAGAGGAATGCAACATGCACAATGTATTAGACATAGCACATTAGGAAAGGACTGACACCAGGCAGGGAAGGCTGCCACGCTAGCTCAGAGGACAACCTGCATAGAACTCTTACCACCTGATGATTCCATATGGTTGATAGCATGCCCCTAGCTACTGTATGATGACCTGATGGCTGAGGCTATTTGTTGAAAGAGTCCTCTTGATATGACCTATTTCTCCAACTCAGACTCCACCAAGTATTATAGCCATAGTTTTGGCTAGACAATTACAATGGTAGGAATTTATTTTTCTCATCACAGATAAATTTGTTAGGAATAAAATTCGGAGGGTTTAGTATTATCAAAGAGCAATGGAGAGATGTATTGTAGGATATCAAGATATAGCAGGTATGTAGGGAACTTTTGACTTTTTTTATCTGATACATGCTTATATTTTAGGAAAGACATGATATTTAGGAGGGGTGGTGCATTCATTTTACCATGCACTGTAACTTTCTTTTCTTTCTAGCATACAAATGGATTACCCACTAGGTTAAATATCACCCATATCATCCTCTTAATTTCCATATTGGTTTGAAAGTAAAAAGAAATACACACACACACACACACACACACACACACACACACACACACACACACACACACACACACACATATACACACACACACACACACACACACGTGTGTGTGTGTGTGTGTGTGTGTGTGTGTGTGTGTGTGTGTGTGTGTGTATGTGTGTAGGCAGAAAAAGTATATTTTTCTTTCTTCATATTACTTCTCCTGAAGTCTCATCTCAAGTTCACTCCCCTACAATGGCAATAGTCCACAAATAGTATCCACCACTTACCCATAGTGTCATATAGCTAATATTTTCAATGCATTTATTTATGGTGTGCTATTATAATACTCATGTTTTAAATTAACTTGCACATTTCCAATGGCTGCAAAAACAGGCTATGTTTATTGATTAACCAATTGCTTTTATTCTTGTAGTTTAAGGTTTACAGTAAATATTATCATTCAATCAAGTTGTCATTTATGTTGCTCCACAAAATTATTATTCATTAGTATGGTCTAAACTTCTTCAAATTCTAGTTATAGTTTAACACATTGCTTTTACCATATTCTTTCATCAAGTTCTTATTTCTGATGTCTTGTTTTTCTACATGCTTAACCTTAATATTATCATTCTATCTGTTTGTCATTTATATTGCTCTTAAAAATTATTTTTCATTGGAATAGACAACACTACTTCAGATTAGAACTGCAGTTCAAAATACTGCTTTCACCATATTATTTTATCAGGTACTAACTTCTCATTTCTTGTTTTAACACACACATAAACTACACAATCCCACCCTTCAAACTCATCATACATTATAACCAACTTATTATATAAAGAGGGAATACTTATTCTATTATCCATATAGTGCATAGCTCTTTATGAACATATACCCGAAGTTTCAAAGAAATCCTCAACACTCATACTAATTACTCAACACAGGTTGGTCAAATAGCATGACAGAAGGAAAATGTGATTCAAAGACATGCTTAGTCACAATGAGAAAGGCCTTATTATCAGCTCAATCCCATATATCTGAATTAAATATTATCACTATCAGTCCTGACCAAGGTACTGTTCTCCCTTGCAGCCCATATATCATTATTATGTTTGAGAATAACCAAATATCCACTTCAGTTGCTGCTCCAGTAAACTTAAAGGATTTAGCGCTTTTGTTTATAACACACCAGAACCTTCTTCAGAATCAACTGACATTGAATCTAAAGCCATTTAAATACACCCAGCACCTCTCTAATCATCTGTTACATAAAAAACATGGTACATTTTTAAAAAGATAACACCAATTTCAAAATATGTTAAAAAATTCAAAACTTTCACGTTATAATATATATACACATATAACACATATACATACGTATAATGTTATCAAAAACTTAAAAAACTCTAAAAACTCTGTTATGACCAACAAACCCAGGGTATTTTCTAGATCATTACAGTTTGGGTTCAGGAGAAACCCTAACCTAAAGGATATTTTTGAAAGGGGAAATACAAAATCTATGGGCACAATATTAGGAACATATAAATGTGGTATGTGTGGTCAGTGTTCCTTTATGTATAACCAAAATACACTTACATTGGATTCCCCAAAAGTCACTTTTTACCCACAGGGGCATTTTAATTGTCATACTAAAGGGTTGATTTATTTAGCCCATTGTAAGGTATGTGGTTTCTACTACATGGGGAAGACTGAACGTACATTGAGGCAGAGGGTGTACGACCATACATATGATATAAATCAGTAAAAGGGTACCAATGCCCTTTATAGACATGTCTGTAGTGTCCTCAAGCAGACTACAAGTTTTGGGTTATAGAGAAAGTTATTCAACAAGAAAGGGGAAGTGACCAGGAATCTAACCTAGAATTTAGAGAACTTATTTGGCAGTTACAACTAAATGTCTGAGTCGCCCCCTGGATTGAATGATCACCTTTCACTAGCCCCACCCTGTTAAGAGCAAACAGATACTAACATTAATATAGAACAATATCCAGTTTTCTAAGAGTTTTTAGAGTTTATTTTAAGTTTTTGATAACATTATTCATATGTATATGTGTTATATGCGCATATATATTATAACATGTGAAAATTTTGAATTTTTAAACATATTTTGAAACTGGTGTTGTCTTTTTAAAAATTTAGCATAGTTTTTATGTAACAGGCAATTAGAGAGGTGCTGGGTGTATTTAAATGCCTTTAGATCCAATGTCAGGTGATTCTGAAGAAGTTTCTGGTGTGTTAGAAATGAAAGCGCTAAATCCTTTAAGTTTGTATATTTTATGGGATATTAAAGTGTGGAATTTGCTCGACTTGGAAGCCTTTATTGGTACTGGAGCAGCAACTGAAGTGAATATTTGGTTATTGGTATCTTTACACTTCAGTATTTCACTTGAATTCTTGGTATGTTTGAGAATGATGTGATGGAGATAGGGGAAATAATGTCAGATTTTGCAAGGTAGGAAAGGGCCTCAGGGCATATTTGCAACCAGAAAAAGACAGTCTGGGTCTGGCCAGGAGAAGAAAAAGGAAAGGGAGAAGAGGGACACAGTTAGGAGTTAATGTCTGTAAGTATATATAGGACATACATTCAGTTATACAATACAAAATAATTTGGGGAGGGGACAGAGAAAATGCAGGGGATGCTGGAAAGGAATGGACAAAAAACATTCATGAAATTAAGTACAATCGATGTGTTGCCCCTGGGATTCTGAATACTAGCCAAGGGTCTTGCCGCCCCTATAGTGCCTTTTTTAGGCAAGGTTCAAATGACAAATTCACCAGTGTAACAGGAACAGGCAAGCAAAAACTGAGGGTAATGCTATTCAATGCTAGAAGTCTAAATCTCAAAATGCACTCACACGAGGCACTCCTTAAAATGGAGAACATTGATATCTGTGCAGTGACTGTGACCTGGTTCAAGGCTCTAGAGAGCATCCCATACATTGCCAGGCTATAACTCATACCACACTTTTTAGCCATCTAACCTGGACCAGAACACCAAAGGCAGAGGTATGTCCATACTCATTAAGGATATCCACAACTCCGGGCTAGTTGCGTAGCATAATGCATCCGAGGTTATCCAAGTGAAACTAACTCTTAGCAAAACTGCAATCCAAATTGAAGCTTTCTACAGATCCACCACCATGCCCCAGGATTTCCAGTACTATTTTCTTGATATACTGGAAAATATTAGGGTTCAACCAAACACCCTAATAATGGGTGATTTCAACTACCTCACCATTAACTAGGAAAACTACTCATGTACCAACTCCTTTGCACAGCGCTTTCTGAAATTCTTAAATTCCAATGCCCTGGATCAACTTATTCACACCCCCACAAGGGGCAACAATATCCTAGACCTAGTCATTACCAACATGAGTGACCGGTGTTCCACACCTGAAGTCAACTCCTCGTTGGTCAGATCCGACCATGTTAATCACTCTAGATATCTGCATCCTGCCCCCACCCACCATTAAGGAAACCATATTCAATAAAAACAAAATTCCCCCAATGCTGTGGTGAACTGTCTCAAAAAAGGAAAAATGAAAAACAAAGACAGTAGGTTCACCTAAATTGGCTTCTTTAAATCCAATGAAATCCACAAACAGGTGTTAGTCCAAAACTCAATCTCTGTTTAATCAAACAAACAAACAAACAAAATAAAAATAACAAAGTCAGATAAAAGTCCCTTAATATCCACACGGTAAGCGCTTTCGATAAAAATCTTCTTCAGATCGTAATGTAAAAGTGGGACTGACATTCATTTTAAATAGTATGCCTCTATGTAACCATCCAATCCGTATACACACAGAAATTACTTTCAACCAATCCATTATGGCATTGCTCCACCCTATTTGCATATACGGATCCAGACACTTCCGTTTCCCACCATTTTGAGTACAAATCATTATATGCAAATCAAGCTGCACACTCATCCAATCAGAAGTACCAAACAAGTAAACAGTAATAAATTGTCATGCCTGTTTACTTCCAAGTATCTTGAAGGCTCTTCCCTTCGTAAAAATTTCTCAAAGAGATTAAATTCCTTGATAAAACATTCAAACGGCAAGCACAAAAAGGAAACTTGAAACCAATCCATTGAAATTTTGTTCCACCTCATTTGCATATACGGAGCCGAGTGCTTCTGTTTCCACCTTTTCAGACACAAATCAATGGTGTTCAAATTAAGCTTCATATCCAATCAGCAATGCTAGATTTAAAATACCAAACTTGAATGGAAAACAAGTAGATAGGTTGTAAACATGTCTATTTATATCCAAATGTCAAGACAACTTTTCTCTTTATAGAGGCTTCTCAGGATTTCCTTTATGGTATACAAGATATCTGCGAATAAATGTATACAAACAGAGTTTTAGAAACATATATCAGCAGTCATCATAACAATTGCAAAAAAACGAACTGCTGTGATGTTATCATGGTTGGAAATAAGTAGGCAGTTTATAAACATATCTGTTTATATCCAAATATCAGGACAACTTTTCTCTTTATAGAGACTTCTTAACATTTCCTTTATGGTGTACAAGATATCTACGAATTGCTATGTACAGGCAATGTTTTAGAAATGTATATCAGCAGTCATCATAGCAAATACAAAAACGAACTGCTGTGATATAATCAACGCTATTACGTAGAACTAAAAAAAACGTCATGAAAGAGTTTCCTTTGATATTGACTTGGTAATAGTTATATTCCTCATTTGACATCATAGTTATCTAGCACAACTATAAATGAGGGGAACAAATACTATGGGGCAACCATCAGAATCCTTAATCATAAATCTGCTTATATTTGTCTATGTTTAAACAAAAAAATGCAGAATTAGCCTTCTTGCAATCTAGAACATATTTAAGTTGGAATCCTAAGACACCATAAATTCATGAGACAGATTTCTAAATGAGTGTTTAACAAGGGGGTTATTCTATCAGCAAATAGAAATCCCATATAGGTTCCATGAAGAACTTTAGCACAGTATTCATTTTTCAACAACAGAATTTCATAAAGGCCAATAGAATATAAGAGCTTGATAAAGGTAATTTCAGTACACATTCTTAAGACACACTTCTTGATTGAGTACGTTCTTTCTTTACATTCGGCCTCTTAAGTTTCAAAACTGGTTATAGAGGGATAATACTATTTAAACCTGGGGGTTGGTCAGCCCTCAGATTGATTATCCATTTGGTTTCTCTTAACTCAGTTAAATTCTCAATATCACCTTTGCTTGGTCCAATAAAGATGTTTTCTATCACTTTATACATAAATGTTTGTCTTCTATTCGCATCAGCATGACAAGCTGATTGGATATGAAGCTCAATTTGCACACCATTGATTTGTGTCTGAAAAGGTGGAAACGGAAGCGCTCGGCTCCGTATATGCAAATGAGGTGGAACAAAATTTCAATGGATTGGTTTCAAGTTTCTTTTTTGTGTATGCCGTTTGAATGGCAGGCATCAAAATACATTCTGAGAGTGTACTTGGGTATACTTGGGTATAAATATCAGGTCAAAAGCTCTGGAAATCTGGGAGAGACTATACAGATAAGATGGACAAAAACTCCTTCGGGGGGGGGTCAGCAGGAATTTAGATCTTTAAGACATGCACTTATTCATCTGTCTTGTGTCACAGAAAATGTCATATAGAGTATTAGCTATACTAACAGTAATATATATATATATATATATATATATATATATATATATATATATATATATATACAGACACACACACACACACACACACACACACACACACACACACACATGTGAATATATATGCAAATATATATATATATATATAAAACAATATCTGAGCTGCAATTGAGTTAACATACAAATAACATGTAACTGTTTTATACTAAGGTGTCTTTATCAGATCTTATGTCACATGGCTGTAGCTGTCATACAAATACAACCTAGTTTTGTGATGAGGAAGCCCTCCTTATGTGATGAGAGCATTTTGTATACCCTTTCCAAATTACATGCTCTTCCATTTTATTACCTGAGCCTTAGTAGTTAAAGTCAAATAAGACCTCTTTTTTTGTTTTATTTTGTTCTGCCTACTTACTTCATAGGTAGGTACTTGGCTATTGGCCCTAGGGCCTATATAAACCTAGCCAAATAGTACCCTGGCTTTTGTCACCAAATAAAATTACTTTCCTGTGCCCCTGTCAAGCAGAGCCACAGAAGTGATCCCCGGGGTGAATTTCCTATCGCCCATAGGTTAGTACTAAGCTAACTGCCCTTGCGAGCCATTTTAAGCCTAGCCAATTATCCCTTGTGAGACTCAAACCCTGCACCTTGTGTTTGTAAGGCAAACACCTTAACCATTAGGCCACCCTCCATCCAATCATCAAGATTTTTCTTGAAGAGTGCTAATGAGAAGCTTTGTTTGATATAGATAGGTAGTTTGTTCCAGAGTATGGGAAGTCTCTGGGACAGGAATCTATCGCTCCAGCATGTTCTGTTTATTGTGGTGACAAGGTTTAGGTCCCTAGAGCGTGTAGCTCAGAGGGATTGGGATTTCTTTAAGTGGAGCATGTCCAACAGCTCTGGGTTTGACATAGCTTTGTATGTTAGGCAGAGATTGCCTCTGAGTAGGCGATATGTGACAGAGTAAAGCTGGAGTTTTTTGAGACAGCCTGCGTAGGGCATCTGTTTGAGGCTGGTAATCCTCTTTGCGAGGTATTTCTGTGGCCATTCCAGTTGTTGTAGATGCCTTGTGAGGTACATACCAAAAGGGGCGTTGTACTCTATAATGGGTCTAATGAGTGATGAGTAGAGGGGAACAATGATCTCTTTTTTCCTGGATGAGAAACCTTTTGTGATGAGGTGTGCCACATAGAAGGATTTCCTGACCACTGTGGCAATGTGATTATCAAAGGATAGACTACTGTCCACCTGTGTCCCGAGGTCTCTTATCACACTTTTGGTGTTATGTAGACTACCACCTATGTGGTAGTTCATGGGTACAGAGTTTTTACCAAAAGGGATGACAATGCACTTTTTGGCATTGAGCTTTAAGCCATGGCTTTGACAGCAGGCATCTGTCTCGGTGAGGCCCTTTTGTAGGATGTCCACATCATTAGGAGTTTTGATTATGGCTCGTAGTATGCAGTCATCTGCGAAATTTGTTAGCCAAAGACTTTTTGTGTTAGCCTGTACGTCAGACAAGTAGATACCAAACAGGATAGGACCTAGGACTGAACCCTGTGGTACTCCACTTGTCACTACTCTGAAGTTGGATTTAGAGTCTGCTACGTTCACAGTGTGGGTTCTGTCAGTGAGCCAGTTGGCAACCCATCTTGTGACATAGGGATTTATACCTAGTTTAGTGAGTTTATCTATAATTCCAGAGTGGGAGATGATGCCAAAGACCTTGGTGAGATCTAGATAGGCTGTGTGAACCACCTTACCCTCATCTATGGCTTTGGTGACCGCTTCAAAGAAGTCTATCAGGTTTAGAAGACATGATCTGCCTTTTTCAAACTCGAACTGGGTAGGGTCCAGAGTTTGGAGATTACCAATGTCATTGTTTATAAGTTCCATGATGATACGTTCCATAGCCTTGCAGACCAGGCTCGTCTGGCTAATGGGCGGTAGTTTCCGGGGTCCGTGGTGGCTCCACCTTTGTGAAGTGCTATAACCATTGCTGTGCACCATTCAGTGGGCAAAAAGCAAAATAAAGTGTGTTTGCTATGCTAATGGACTGTGAAATATGTGTCCATTTTGTCTTAAGCATTATATATTTATATTCATTGTCATTGTGGAAAAATTATGAATAAAGTGCATTAGAAATATCAGGCCATTTTATAAACTTGATTGGGTGTAGTAGTGTATGGGTTAGAGATGATGTTACCCATTTTTTTCAAGTTATGTCGGTCAGCTTTTTTTTGTGAAAATACCACATGAGACATAGATAAATCCAACCTAACCCATAACATATTATGATATACTGTTAAATCCATGCCATAGAATAAATCATTGTGCCTGTCTAGATGAAGTCAGCATCATATTTCAGCAATGCCATTCCTCTGAATTTTACGCAATTCATTAATTTGACAATTCTTAAGTTACAGGAATATTGTTACACTTTGCAAAGTACAAATAAATTATTTGACTATTGTTTGCACTGAAAACTTTAACTATAGTGCCTGGTCTTTGAAGAACTTGTTAGCCATCCTTGCAGCGTCACTGTTAGTAGGATTATAAGAACTACAAAACAAAAAAGTCTGAAGACAATCTGTCTTAATATTTATGTTTTTAAACCATTACTCTTTGTTGTCAGGAAACTTTAGGGACATTACTAGCTCTATGATTTGTCAGGCCAGCTACATACTGAAGGGGCATTGCACTCAATAGCTGGTCTAATTAAGGGAGAGTACAGAGGGGCAAATAACATCCTTTGATCTGGATGAGATATTTTTGAAATAAGTTGCACTACATAGAATAATTTTCTAACTACTGTCGCAACATGGTTTTCAAATGTGAGGGAATTGTCCGCCAAGGTGCTGACAGCCATGACAATCATGCCTATTTGAAGTGGGGTACTAGTTATGCAATAAGTCATTGATTATGGTTGTTTCCCAGATGTGAGGATGTGGGATTTATTCTGAGCCTTTTCTTTGTACACCATTGACATTTAAGAACAAGTCCTTGCCGAAACACTTGAGTATCACTGGGGGTACTGTCAGTGGCTCCCATCTTGCAATCACCAGAGAGTTTGATTAGCCATAATGGCCTATGACTGAAGACTCCGTGCCTTAGTAGGTAGTACTTTTATGCCACCTACAGGGTTTGCAGAATGGAGGTTGGGAAACTATATGCCAAAAAGGAGGGATGCCTATGACAGTAGAGATCAAAATATATATTACCTTATATAATATATCCATGCTGAAATAGTCTGCATGAACTGTAGTTTCCATGAGTTACTGATGATTGCTGTTGTAAAATACAACATTTTTTATATAATTAATTAATGGGCATTGTATGTCGAGTCTAAGAGTGTGGCCATTTGAGCACAGAATTGTGGCAAAAAAGAGTTGGATAACATGCATACATCATCAGCTATATAGTTTTGTTTATGCATGTATAGTATTCAATCTATAATGCTAATTTCTCAAGCATAGTAACTTCTCTAACAGGGATCAAGATATGAACCACTGTATAGCTCTTCTTGTTTGTAGATATGCACATCAGCAATATTTGTATATAAATAGCGATATCTGAATAATAGTACCATGACAGTTAGGAAGTTAGGAGGCATGCGTAAGCTAGCATGATTTGATTTATGAGGACTGTGAAACCATCTCTGCAAGATGTCTAGACATTGTGTATGTCGAATTTTTGTAGGCAGCTATACAAGTTGTGAAATATTTTCCATACTTTCACTAATAATGCGATCATGGAGTGTAATGGTGTCATGTTGGGGGCCTGCGCAAGCAGTAGTTGCTAAAACATGACAGCAGTGGAAGTTGTGTAAGATAAACATATTTAGAGAAACAGCTGTTTTAGATAGAAGTTATTCATATTAAGTATTCTAATATCAGTGGTAATACCCAATGAATGTTGGGTTCTGTTTAGGTATCATGCTGCCCTCTGCAAAATGGTATGATCCTTTTGTGCACGGACAGTGAAACAGTCATTGTGGAATATAAAGAGCTGGGATTATTGAAGAGTGTTTGTAAAAAAAAAAACATGAAAAAATGTGATATATTTTTCACATTTAAAAAAAATAAAAAATGGAATGTGATATCACGTATAGGACACCATGCAAGCAGTGGGTGTTACTAAAAAATGACAATAAAATGTAGCAGGTAACATGAAGACATCCACATATATAGGTGTTATTAAGTGTTTGTTTGAGGCACAAGTGGTTAATATTAGCAAAATTCCACTGTTAAGGCTGGGATTTCAGGAAATGAATGTTGTGGAAGGGAACAATATGTGTTTAGGGAGATAATGAGCATAATGGGTGCTAGGAAAATATTATATTAAACACACCTGTGTAAGAAGAACACAGACAGAAATATAACCAGTTGTCTCAGGTACAAGGTAGCAGCACTAACAATATGCTAATATAGAAACTAATATTTCCTGAATAGTGAGCACAAGGCCATCTGCAAGTTGAAAGAATATAGTAGTCATCCAGTGAACATTGCCAGGGCTCTACAGGGCTGCGGTTGTTGAAGAGTGTTTGCTAAAGGTTAAGAAAGTATGATTCGCTAAAGGTTATGAAAAATATGAAGCATTTTACATATTTACAATAGTAAAGCATAAAACGTAGTGTTATACTGTCAAGACGGGAGTCTACACAAGCAGTGGGTATTACAAAAAAAAAACACTAAACACAAATGAGCAGGACAAACACAGATACAGCTATAAGTGTTTGTTAAGGTACACTGTGTTAATATTAGCAATATTCTACTATTGAACCTAAAATCTCATGATTGGTAGTCTGCGTGTGATGGATCATCTAGAGGCTGAGATGATATTATGGGCATGTGCAATAAAAAAAATCATCATTATCACAAGTACTGGGGATACTTGAGGCAGACTGTGTGAAAGTTGACTGGGCATAGAGAGATCCACTTCGGGGGGGGGGTCACACAATATTGTTTCATTGTGCAAATAACAATAAAACAGGAACTTATTTGGAGTGACATCATGAGCATCATGACTGCTTGGCATGTTCAAAGGGCTAAGACTCAGTTAATTTCTTTTTTTTAAGGTCTTTAAGTCCATTATTGTTTATTTCAAAAATGTATGTCCTACCTCTGACCCATAAACATGCCATATTTGGCTCACTCTACCAAATATGTGCCTTAGTAACATGAAACATGCAGAGACAGTATGAGTCTGATTACAAAAATGCAGCTGACTGTTTAACAACCTCCAGCAGGGTTATGTTAATTAAATTTAATTTGGCATTTGGTCAATTTACACCTCTTTGAAACAAAAGGCAGAGCAAAACTGAGAAAATGACATTTTACAAACAACATCAATCACTAAAGAAAGTTGGAAAACATTGCAAAATAATGTAGATTCCAAATTGCTGTTTTTGATAGAAAGACAACAGAAAATCAATTATTGATAAGCAGAGAGAAAACTGAGCAAGTTTATGATTATAAACATCTGGGATTAATATAGACCAGATAATAACTGGACTAAGCAGGTCAGCTATGTGCTAACAAAAATACAAACAGTTACAAATATTCTTTGATGAGTTATATTATGAACATTGCAATAAACATACAATAAAATTCAAAGTTTTATTTCATATGGGACAGAAGTTTGGGCAGATAAACAAAATTTTAATATGCTTAATGAAATATGTAATGTTATGAGGTATTTATTGAATTTATCAAAGTCACTCCCAGCAGTGTGCCTGTGGTACGAGTTTACGACTGATAAAAAAGATCCAATATTGGATCAGAAAATCCTGTCAATCTAGTTAAAATATATTAGAAGTCCAGTTGATAGTATATTAAAACAGGTGATCATAGAAAAAACAAAAGTAGGAAATGATGTAGAATGTATATCCAATACACAAAAAATGAAAAATCATATAATAGAGAGATTTGGATTAAAATGCAAGAAAATTATGTAGAAAAGAAGGTTTGTAACTGATAATTACCTTCCAAATAAAAAAGAAGAAACTTCTTTTAAAATGGAATAGTCAAACAAGACTACTGATCCTTCAAGACTTGTGCAGTCTGTGTAATGATACAATTTATTTGGATAAATTAAGAAACAGAAAGGAACTTATAACTTACATTATGTATAAATATATGCTGTAATTAAAATGCGTAGAAAAAGCACTGATAAATTGGAAGACATCACTCTGCATGTGTCAAAAAGTAAAATAAGAGGATCTCATTTACACATTACACATATTATTTGAATGTGAAATTTACGCAGACGTCAGAGACACACTGTTTTCCAAAATATTCAGGAAAGGATGTAAAAGATACATTCAAAAAAATGCAGAAGAAATTTGTCAAATTCTGTTCAGCACTGATGATTTAACTCATACAGCACTTTCACTAGCATTATGGAAATACAGAAAAGGTAGAAAAATATGGAAGCATTATTCTAATCCTATATGAATAATAAGAGAAAGGCTGAATGATAATATTTAGGCATGCTAACTATATGGCATTAGCAGAAGTTATTTTTGTGCTCACACTCCCTGAGATTGAAAAAGAATCAAACATTCTTTAGAGCCTCCTTGCTGATTTTCTTGTTTTAAATATTTTTTTTAGTGCTCACTGCTATTTTTCTGCTGTTTTAAACATTCTCTAGTGTTTCCCACTGAAACTAGGGTAGCTAGTAGCTGTAGCATAGTCCAGATACAGGCTTGCTGCTTCTGGAACTGTTTGTAGTGGTTTGTTTGTTTTTGAGCATGTTTTTCAGGCCATCTTGGATTGGAAGTGGCCTAGCTGTACTTTTGTGAGAGAATTGTGCTGACTGGGACCTGTCAGGTAAAGGGAGGCCAGTCTAGGGTTTGGAATAAGCATCCTCATTGGTCCATTTGAATCTTTTAAAAGTTTTTTCAAGTTTTTAGCTTCTGGTATTTAGGCCCTGCATATGAGCAGGTTTCTGCTTGCTTGTGCATTGTGCAGCACTGCTCACTGCAGCAGAGTTTTGCACCAAAGCCGGGCAGTTTAATTCAACAAATTTTCCCTAAAACTCAGGAAGAAATATTCATCCACTGAGCTCCTCCATGATCGATTCTGAATAGCCACCCCTAGTGACAACAGTCTTCAACCTAGCATTTTGGACAGTTGGACTACCCTTGTTTCTCCTGCCAGCCCTGTTGATTGGAGTCTCTTGTAGCAACTGCCTCACATATACAGACAACCCTCTACTAATATCATACTCTAGTACAGTGTGCGAAAGATGCATTTACACCAAGATTCTAGAATGCATGCTCTCTCTCACCCAAAACAGTAACATGAAGAAGGTTGTCAACTCATGCACAACTACATATGCTCATAGTACTACTACTCATACACATATCACTACTCATACACATAGTATACATCAAACATGAAAATCCACATATGTGGAAGTTCTCTTGAAAAACTTACCAAACACCAGAGACCTCCAAAACACAAGACTGTTACAACTAGCACAGTCCCCACAACACCCATGACACATATCAAAACCAGTGTCTCACCCCCCAAGCCAGTAAGGTGTAACACTCAAAAAACAAATTTTCTTGACACCGGAGTCTCAATAGTGAGACACACAGATGTCGCACCAAGCAGGTTGGACAAGGAGAAAGTCACAGTCAACCACCTGTCCGGTGCCAGGGTTCATCAGATTCATCAGATCATGCACACACTCAGGTCTCTCAGCAACAAGTACCATTATGACTCTGTCATAGTTCATGTTGGTGTGAAGGATCTGAGATGTATCTCACTGCACTATATGAAGAGAGAAATGGTTGAGCTCTCTGAGTATGTGTCTCAGGCAGGCATGTCCCTAGCCTTGAGCAGCATACTACCCTCACCTAGAGAGAAGCCACAGTATAAACAAAAAATGACTGATTTCAATAACTGTCTCAGTTTTTGGTATCATTCAAAGGGGATCCAGTTCCTGTCAGCCTGGGAAGCCATGGTCAACAAACCTCTCTGCTTTGCCAGAGACAGTTTGCACCTGGCACCTCTATGCTTTCAGCTGCTGGCAAAGACTCTTGCCTCCCCCTTAGTTCCTTTTTATGCAAGGTCTCAATGTGATTCAGAGACATGTTTAGCCACAATGAGGAAGACCTCATTATCAGCTAAGCTGCATGTCTCTGAATTACATGTAATTTCTGCCAGTGCTAAATAGCATTTTTCAGCAATAATTACCACTGGTGGCCCATACCATTGTGTTCGCACAAAAACACCCCACACTCATTCTACATGTAGACAACCACACACACACACACACACACACACACACACACACACACACACACACACACACACACACACACACACACAAAAGCACACAAACAAATTCACAGGTATGCCTTTCACACACATAGACATTCACTGTACATAAGAACCTCCTGCCCTCACTCAAACTCACTCACAGACATACTCACCCATTCAGGATTCACTCATACTCACAGATACATACACACACATGCATGCATGCACCAGTTACACATACACATGCACTCATATCCACAGACTGATCTATTTCTAATATTCAGAAGGTCATATCTTCAAATTTCATTTTCGCTAGATGAAATCATGAAAACTAAATACCCGAGCTGCAAAATTTTTCCCAGGATAAGTAAACACTTGCCCAGACTCCAACAAAACACACATCAGAGTAAATAAAACCACCTAGGTGAGGGGGTTATGCCCCCCACCCAACAACTATATATACCAACTCTGGGATCACACTAAAGTGTAGAAAAGGGCATGTTGGGCAAGTGTTTACTTGCCCTGGGAAAAATTTGCCATTCAGGTAATTTGTTTTCATGATTTTTGTCTCACAAAAATGAAATTTGATGATATGGTCTTTCGAATATTAGAAGGGGATCTGCATAGGCACACACACTCACACACCTGCATGCACACATATATACACACATGCACAAAAACATACAAACATATGTTATCTTAAAATAGGAAGGAGTAAAATATTTATTTCTTAAAATGTTAGGATGCAGCTAAAAAGAATGACAGCTATTTCAGAAGCTACAGTGGCTGACAAGCTACATTTTTGTGAGTAATGCAGAATTTATCATAACACACTATTGTCTTTGTCCAGTCAGTACTTACGTTTTTCAAAATAAAGTAGAACTTAATGTATATTATACAATGGAACATTGTGAGTTCCAAAAGCAAGCACACTGATTGGTCAATCAAACCAGCATGCCTGTTATAAATCCAGCATATATCAACAGGAAAAAATATGGGCAGTAAAATATAAACAGAAATAAAGCATTTCCATACCACTCAACCTCTAAGTGCAAGAAATCTTTACAAAGCCTGACATAACTGATGGACAAACACCCAAAAATACGGGCACATTTTAAATATTTCTCTTATAAACATATCAACTTGCTAGAATAATGGTATCTGGAATTCAATAAAGTCAAATCTCTGTGTCAGAACAGTGTAGCAGCTATTGCATGGAATATGGCTGCTCGAAAGATCCAGTAAATAAGGCTGGGGGTGTGCATGTGCCTGCCAGCTCCATTCTAACATGGACACCACTGAATAATGCTAATTACCTCATTTGCTGGTGAAAACCATGCAAATGAGGTGAATTAGTGATTCAGTAAGCAGGCAGGCATCCATTTTAGAGCAGTGTCCGTTGCAGAAATGTATTTGGTTACTAACCGTGTACATTTCTGCAAAAATCAAAATGGGGGCATGACAGTAAAGCATGTATTATCACTATTAGGCATACCAATGGCCAAAAATATGGCCATTGGCATGGAAAACAGTTTAAAAATTATGAAAATCAAAGTTATTTTTGGCCAATTTCGACCATTTAAGCATAGAGCAGCAGCGTGCAAACGAGATCTTGCAGAAAATTTAAAAATAATGTAAAAAGACAATTTTATGTGAAATATGAATTTTGCCATTGTACTGGGTAGCATGCAGAACCAAAAGAATAACAGGTAACACTGGTAACTAAGGAGATAGGCTCCAGTGTAGTGGTGTAACAAGGGACTAAGGCAGCGGGGTATGCAAATGAGCTAAAGTTATTGAATGGCAAAATGGGACACCATGTCCACCTGCACCTAACCATTTAGGTGCTATAATGCTGTAGTGTAAGCAGGAGAAGCAGCTGACATAAAAAGGAGGTGTGTCATGCTTGGTGTAAGCAAGCTGCCTCTATTTGTGCTCAGCTAAGCACAACTAAGCAAGGGGGGTGTATCTGAGCTAGTTCAAGAAATGCTGAGTGTGTTCACATCCCTGGGGTGGGTCCTTTCTGCTCAATACTGTTTACTATAGCTACAGGGTACTGCACAGTGTGCTGTGGGCCTTAAACACAATGGAAAAAAAAAACAACAACAGGAACCAGCATAAGTGTTTACATTTGAGCAGCGGGTTTGTGCGGCATGCCATGGGGCTTAGAAGGGGCGGAAACAGGAAGAAAAATGAAACAGGAAATAGCAGAATAAAGGCACTCAAGTACAAATATTATTGCTGGCAGGTGGAATGTATAATAGTCAGCCAATCACACAGGCAGCAGGCAGCATCTACAGCACACCAGTATAAACTATGCAAACACCTTTCAGTCTGCTTTTTCCCACAAACTTTGTACCACTGGTATATACACTTGTGGGGGGGATTTTGACTGACAAAATGTTAGGGACTGCTGTCACTTTGATACATCAGTATGTGCTATAGGCTGAAGGCGGTGAGGAGGATAATGCTGACAACCGCCCCAGACTGAGGAGAAGGAGGAGGAGAGTGTTCAGACCCATGGTAACCTACCAGGGGCTACATGATCTGGAGATACTAGAGTGCTACAGGGTGGACAGGGACATACTTCAGCAACTCATTGAGCTGTGCTGGCCTCACCTCAGACCCAGAGCCAACAGAGGGGAACCCATCCCAGTGGATACCAAGGTATGTGCAGCCTTAAGAATACTAGCTACAGGTACTTTCCAAAGACCTACTGGGGACATCATGGGGGTCTCACAGGCATCTGCATCCAGGGTACTCCACCAGTACTTGGATTTCATGTGAACACATGCTGGTGAGCACATATATTTCCCCAGCACCCGTGAGGAGAAGCCCAACAATATTTGTCTCTTCCACCATGTAGCAGACTACCCAGAGGTACTAGGTGTGATAGACTGCACGCACATCCACATCAAGGCACCACCTGGTGAAGAGGGTAGAGTTTATGCCAACCGTAAGGGCGATCACTCCAACTGCCAGGCTGTGTGCAATGCCCAGGGCATTATTATGAATTTGTGTGCTGGCAGCCATGGTAGTTATCACGACTCCCATATCAAGCATGCCTCACAGCTGTACCAGGCATTTGCCAGGGGGGACATCCCATATGGCCATCTGGTGGGGGTGCTGGCTATGCACTGGAGCCAGGGATGATGACACCCATCAGAAATGCACACACACACACAACGAAGAAAGCCATAATGAGTCACATGCACCAACCAGGAACATTATAGAGCATATGTTTAGGATGCTCAAGTCATGGTTCCACTGCCTTGACATATCTGGTGGATCCCTGCAGTACTCCCCAGCCACATGTGCACACATGTTCATAGTATGTGCCATGCTACACAATATGATCCTGTGAAAATGGCTGCGGCAGGAACATCACAGGGAAGGCCCACACAGCTCCCTATCACTGCCAAGGCCTCCACAGGCACAGGGGGACTTGGAGGTGGAACCTCTTGAGCCTGCTCCTGTAGGCAGACTAAGGTGTACCCAGTATGCCCAGGCCTTGACAAAGAGGCAATGCATAGCACACACACTGACACTGTAGGGACCCAGGGACTAACATCTCTCTCTGAGTCGCACATACAGTAAAATGGATGCCACACACATCACACTACCTGTATCTTACCATGTATAGGCTGTGTACTGCGTGCATCCGACAGAGCCAGCCCTCAAGCACTGTCCTCACAACTGCCGCAGGCACAAGGTAAATAAGTCTTCTTAAAAATAAATGAATTGAGTAATGCATTGTGGTAGCATAGTTATGGTATCACTGCATGCATGCAAGGGAATGGGGGTGGCCTACCGGGATAGCAGCAGACAACTGACAGCTATGTGGGACAACAGGAAATGTCTGCCCAATACAGGCTTCCCCAGAGAATGCAGTAGTATCCTAGGTGACAAATCTCACTGCAGTATATGTGTAGGCTAACAAACTGGGGCTTCATAGGTCACATGCATGGACGTCAATGTGGGGGTCCCATACTCACCCCTCAGCCTCATCCAGCAAGTCAACCATACAAAACCATAAAGAAATGTCTGGCAAAGCCATGCAAATGGGGATGATGATGAAATATGCCCATACAGACCTACACAGTGATATCACAGCAGGTCTTGCAGTTGCAATAAGGCTCTGAAGGGTGAGAGGTCTGAAACCCAAATATCTGCCATTATAATCTAACCTGTGGTCTTTACTGATATGCCTGTGGTCTCCAAGACAGGCACAATACTATGCTAAATGGAACCAAAATGTAAAGGGAACATCAGCACAGTCTGTGCAAATGTGGACAGTTGACAGGTGCGCTCCCCTCCTCCACGCACACCCATGTTCCCATAGAAATTAAGTAACAGTAATGTTTTTATGGTATAAGCAGCAGAGCACACATTCCCAGGGCTGTCCCAATCAACTTGATAATTTGTTGCATGTCCACAATATGCAGGGGTCAATGAGCTATGTATATGTCTATCCCTACAGCTTATATTCTCACCCTTTTACAAAAACTTAAACCTAGCACTCCCTCTGCTGACCAACTACCTGCAGAATACTTACAGTTAACAGCCAAATCTATTGCCTACCCCATCTCCATTCTCATCAATAGAAGCATTACTGAAGGATACATCCCCAATCTTTGGAAAGTCTCACATATTATTCCCCTTCATAAGGGGGGAGACTCCACTGACCTTTCCAACTATCGTCCCATAGCCCTACTCTCCCCTTTATCTAAGGTTATGGAAAGGTGCATCCATAGGCAATTACTAGACTACCTTCTTCATAATAACCTGCTCTCCAACTCCCAACATGGCTTCAGACCTTCCCACAGCACTACTACTGCCCTCCTCTCCTTCATGGACACCATCAACAAAAAACGCAACCTTAACATGCTCTCCTCTGCACTTTTCATTGACCTGTCCAAAGCTTTTGACATGGTAAATCACAATATACTCATAAACATTCTGAAATCTCTGTTACTTGATGTACTAGCTATAAAATGGTTCCTATCCTACTTAAATAACAGACATCAAGCTGTGCTCTGGAATACCACTCTTTCTACCCAACTACCCATTAATATTGGTGTCCCTCAAGGGTCCATACTAGGCCCACTCCTATTTTCCTTATTCATCAATGACCTTCATGAAGCAGTTCCCCAAGCTACATGCATACAATACGCAAATGATTCTACACTTATATGCTCAGCCACATCTGAATCTGAACTTCACTTCCTTACACAGAACTTATTTAGCTCAGTAGAACTATGGTTTACAAAACGCTGTCTCATACTAAACCCCAAAAAAACTAATCTTCTACTATTTACACCTACCAATAAATCTCCACCAATTGACTTCACTATAGCTTCCAATAATAGCACTGTTATATCCCAGGATCTTACTACCAAACTGCTAGGTATCACCATAGACAACAACCTTAACTTTGACACTCATATTAATAATATCTTGAAAACAACTAACAGAAAAACGGGCTCTCTATACAGGATCAAACCCTTCTTCACTCCTGCAACTAGAATAACTATCGCCCTCACCCATCTAATCTCTACCCTACTCTATGCCTCTCCCATTTTCACTAACCTGTCAAAAAATAACCTTAAAAAACTAGAAAACTCCTACAACATAGCCAGATTTGCCACTGGTAACCCTTTTAAAACACATCACTGTATTAATCTAAAATACCTAGGGTGGCTTGAATTACAGCAACAGCTAAAATATAATCAACTGACCATTGCCCATAAAATTCTTTATCAACCTGCTAAGACACCCATACTATCTAACTTTATTCATCCCTACAATAACCTGAAATCCCTAAGATCTTCACAAAAAATCCTCATAAATATTAACAAATCAAACAATAGAGCTGGAGACTCTCTCTTCACTAATACTGTTGGGAAAATCTGGAACTTACTCCCCACTGAACTTTCTACACTTCCCTCTATTTCCTTGTTCAAAAATAAACTTAAGCTCTTCCTTAAAACACATTGGATGTTCCCCTGTGCTAAACCTGACTAACCTACATGCTCTCACTACTTGTTTCAACCCCACCTTATATGCTCTAGCTACCTGTTTCTACTTCACTGTCTCAGCTCAGTAACAATCTCATCAGAATTCAACTACCATTCTACCTCTACTACCTAGCCTTACCTATTAGTATACTCTCATAAAAGTTCCAGTCTTCACGATTAGAACTTTCTTACTCAACTTCTATTCCAGTCTTACTTTCCTTTTTTCCCCTTCTTATATCTAGAATTATATTATGTGCTTTACTATCAATCTTTCTGAACAGTTAAATTGCAGCCTCATGATAAATTGTATTATGTTTAGTCAATATTTTGTGTTATATACTCTATATACCTGTAACCACTTTTTAGCTAATATGGTTTTAGTTATGATTAATGTAGTCGATCTCATATATGTACTTCTGTAGATATGTACTGTAATTGAACCTTGGAGCTTATCTCCCCGGGCCTCTACTGAAAATGGACATATATCCAGTTAGACTAGCCCGGTCAACAAATGTAAAATAAAATAAATAAATAAATAAATAAATATGTGTGGTCAATACTGTCAGTATGTGACCTGCACTTACTCCTGGGTGCCGTGTCTTAGTGGTCTAGGTACAGTATTGTGGTTGACAGGGTCCATGTTCCAAGAACTGCAGTGCCAACTATTCTGCATGTCAAATACAGCTATGGCAGGAGTTGTACACACTATCCAGATGTCAATATCTGTTACTGCAGGAAAGTTGGACAGGTCAGGGACAGGGGGCCAAACATATGGACAGTACACAGCTCAGAGTAACCTACACAGTGCCTAGCATACCCCTGAACTGTACAGATATTTTGCAGAATGTCCAGAGGTTTGCATCATATTTGTGGTCTCTTTATCATGAAATCATGGTTTTCTGGCAAATCATTGGCAAATCACAAAACACTAAAGTGAGAAAATAATGACAGATTGTATTTAAGACTACATACCCTTTAGAAAAATGTATGCTAATGCAAAATCTGTTATTGTATCACCTTTCTAGGTTTGTAAGGCCAACAGTTAACAATGGTCCCTATATGTAGGCCTCTGTCCCCAAATTACTTATGGCTTTGTCCAGAAGTCTGGCTCCAAATAGTCAGACGGTATGGTGCCTAGTAGGACAGCAGGTACCTGAAGGTCAGTGTACTTCCAGGTCATAAAAAGCTGCCAACTTACTGTGTCAGCACTGATAACATGTCACTGGCCAACATCCATACCCCTGGAATGACAGGTTGTCACAGAAGGAGCACAAGTATGCCTTGTATATCTGTTCTGCTTGTCCTAACATTGCATTTCCCTGCCAACTATTTGCAAAGCAAGAAAAGGTCATGTCAAAACATCAATGGCAGACAGTGGGAAGGCAGATGTCATAAAGAAAGCAAACAAATACCAAACTGGTCTCCCAACTGTCTATTTTTTGCAGTACAGTATTAACACCCTTTCCCCATGTGTGTGCCTTTGTCTGACTGTCATGTATGGGCCTGTCCAGATGTCAGTGTGTGACAGTTTGACAGCTAGGCCAACATGTAGCCTCATAATAACATATAGCAACACAAACCATCTGTGGACCACAGCGAATGTAGTGGTGCAATGATGGACAACCTGCTAAATAGGTACACACAGAGGTTTGAAGTCCACAACCTTGTGTGTGATGTTATGGCAATTAACCTGATCGCATAATAATTGCAAATACATAGCAGCCACTGTGGGAAAAGCCTGTGACTGGACTACAGAAGGACAATGGGACACACATAAGGGGAAGGGGAACCACTGGCCAGACAAATGGAGAATGTGCACACCAGAACAAATGGTGAAGTAACATAGGTGTCATGCAGTGTATGGAGTCAGTAAACATCACCTGCCAATACACACCCATGTAAGTGGAGGTCTGCAACAAAACAAAATCCCAAAGAAAGGACACCTCAGAGGCAAAAATACATGAGAACTCCACAAACCTCCACACCACAGACCATGCAGACTCCACACACTGGGGTCTTGCAAACACTAAGGCCTTACCCCAAACCCCAAACACCTGCCCAGCACAGATAGACTAACAGCACTGTCCCTCTACCCCATTCCATACAGACTCTGCTGAGGTGACCCCTGTCTGGCATACAAAGCAATCCAGACCCTGCCTTGATGGGACTGTTGCACATCTGGAAGTCAAGGTCCACTCAATCAACCCATAGGTGCACATCAACCTGGTCTGTAATATCAGTACGGTTTGTTGGTGTGACAGATATGTATCCCACACACTCCCACATCTGTGGAATACACTCCCTAGCCACATCAAGCCAAGTGCCTCAATACCCCTAGTGAAGTGCTCCCTGTATAATTGCATGGGATACAGAAAATACAGTCCTGTGATTCCACCTGTGTCCCTGCTGGGCAGGGGCTCTGTGTGCTAACATGTGCTAACATGGGCTACACTCCTGTCTATGTGGGTTATAAGGGCTTCATGGTCAATACCCTACTAATGTCATAAAAACCTATCAACCTATCAACCTATACATAGATGTCTGTCTGTGGTCCACCACATTACTCTGTACTGCTCTGCCACTGACATACCTGGAATTCACAGTGCTATGTGGAATATACTACACATATAATGGACATTTCTGCACAGTAGAATACACTCTGTATCCACACCCATACCTCTCAACCTCTGACAGCAAGACATCTGGACAAGGCCATAAATAAAAGTGGGACAAAGGCCCAATGATAGGCACATGTTGTAAACATTGCTCTTACAAACTGAGAAAGTTGGTAGAATAATAGGTTTTGTGTTAGCAGGAATTATCTGAAGGTTATAAAGTCTGAAACACTAATATCTGTCATTATTTTGTAATGTCAGTCTTTAATTATTTGCAACTAACTTGCCATAAAAACACAAGTTTATGTAGACTGGACAAAACTTCTAGACAAACACCTGAGCAATCTGCCAAAAACTGTCTGTGGCTTTGTGTGCTACAGCCATACCTCTCAAAAGTAAACAGGAAGTTGCTAGAGATACAGGGTTTGTTTTAGCAGACATTTTCTGACATATCTGACATCTGACACTGGACTGTATTGTGTCATTACCTAGTGACAGACATCCTCAGATCATCACAGTGCTTTACCAGAGGAATACAAGATGTATGATGCTCATACCAATATTAAGAGCCCAACAATAGACACAACTATCTCTGGAATGGAATCCCACTCTTACCATAGAAGGTCATACTGGGCATGCTCCTAGGCTTAACTGTCTCTACCACACCCATCAGACAGGATTACCCTCAGCTAGCTGTAGGTGGCAGATTAATGATATATCTGCATCTGTTGTTTGTGAGACACAAACATATATATGGGCAACATATAAGAATATGTCAAGCATACACACATAGACATAGGGAAGAGACAGACAGACAGTGACAGAGAGAGAGAGAGAGAGAGAGGGAGAGAGACACACACACAGGGAGACACACACAGAGAGTGAGT